>NC_138164.1:18103209-18528398 GCF_964165515.1 Mesoplodon bidens | reverse complement strand
CTTTCCTGCATGAAGCCAAGAACCCACACCTGGCGGCCTGTCCCCAGGGACTCACCTGAGACCTGGGATATGACCATCCTCTCGCACCCCACTTTCTTTCCTGCAACAAGATGGTGCTGGGGATTGAATGAACTGGGAAAGTGAAAGTGTTTTCACAATGGTAAACCGCTATAGCCATATAAGAGATGACCTCCCATAATCTATCTGCTTCTCGCTGCAGTCAAGCCCAGCCTGCCTGCAACATTCACAGCCCCTGGAATTGCCAGGTCCCACCCTACTCCCTCCCTTTCTGCACTCCCAGCAAATGGAGTAGCAAGGAAGGGCCTGAAAAAATGCTCCAGAGACGAGAGAGAATAAATACGAGAAATCTTTGTAAAGGACGGCAGGGTAGGAGGGTAGGAGGAGTGTTTCAAAAGCTTTTCTAAATTTAATTATATGTCATTTTCTAATTGTATTTCATAATTGTGTAATTATCCCCAAGTATTTTTCTTTAAGTAATAGAACTCATAATTACATACTAATTGAAATGTGTAATCTCGTCATTAGGATATGTAAATATATAATAGTGTGAAGATAAGGTAATTAAAATTCCAGGGATGACTGCCATAAAAACTGGTGGCATGTTTCTGCTTCCATCCCAGGATTCTCTTCTCCAACAGGCTTTGAAATTCCACCTGGACAGAGAAGATAAGCTCCAAGGCCCAGGAAACATGTAATGGGAGGGTACATTTACCAACAAAGACAGGCCATCAGGCAGTGAGACTGCCTGCCTCATCCACCAAAATCCTACCCGAAATACTTCCTTGGGATTTCCTACTTTCATGTTCTTCCCCCTCATCTCCCCAGCATCTGTTGAGGCTGTGTGATAACTCTCCCCACCCTGCCTCAATGGAGAGCTCAGAGAGGGGTGGACTGGCCTTGACACCAGACTTAAGACATGCACAAAAGGATGAATATATATCCCTTTTGCATTAGTCAGGGTTCTCCAGAGAAACAGAACCAGTAGGAGATAGATAGATAGATAGATAGATAGATAGATAGATAGATAGATAGATGAGAGAGAGAGAGAGAGAGAGAGAGAGAGAGAGATTGTGAGAGAGAGAGAGAGATTGAAATCAATTATGGAGGCTGAGAAGTCCCACAATCTGCCATCTGCAAGCTGAAGAACTAGGAAAACTAGTGGTGTAATTCAGTCCAAATCTGTAGGCCAGTGAATTAAGGGGTTGATAGTGTAAGTCCCGCTCTGAGTCTGAAAGCCTGAGGACAAGGAGCATTAATGTCCGAGGGCAGGAGAAGGTGGATGCCTCAGTTCAAACAAAGAGTGAATTCACCCTTCCACTGTCTTTTCGTTCTGTTCAGGTCCTCAGTGGATTGGATGATGCCCACTCACATCAGTGAGGATGGTCTTCTTTACTCAATCTACCAAATTCAAAAGCTGATCTCTTCTGTTGGCATCCTCACAGACACACCCAGAAGGAATGTTTTACCAGCTCTCTGGGTATCCCTTGGCCCAGTCAAGTTGATACATAAAATTAATCATCACATCCCCACCCCCACCCCTAAATCCCTAACCCCTGTGATACTCAGGACCAACCACAGATCAATATCTGAGGTTTTCTTCATGGCTAGAAGCTGCCTCTTCTAGGGAGACCCATTGATCAGGACCAACTCTGAGGTTTCAGACACCTGGATGGCTCCAGGTGGAAGCAAAGAACCAGACTTGCCCAGGGCTACAAGCTTCCTGCCTCTGGACTAAAACCCAGAGACACAGACCATGAACAGACCTGTCCAACCTGAGCTCACACTCATGGCCTCACCTATAGGGTACAGGTGTCCTCTGGGCCAGCACAGATGAGGAGGGACATTTACCCAGATGTGGGCAACGGAGCAGATGTGAGGAAAGGCTTCCTGGAAGAAGTGACATCTGAGCTCAAGCCTGAAGGGTAGAATATGAGGTGGGGGAACAAGATGTGGCAGAGATGGAGGTGAGAGCGTGGCCAGTTCAACAGGGTGTAGACCGTGAAGAAGAGCATCAGGAGAGACAGGGCTGGAGGGGAAACAGGGGCCAGGATGAAGAGCTTTATAACCTTCATCAAAGTTTGGACTCTCCTGAAAACGATGTTTTTGACTAATTTGGAAAAAGTATAAAGCTGGATGGATGGAAAGATGGACAAGTTGATGGACTGATGGAGTGGTGATGGGTGGGAAGGTCTTGGGTATCACAGCCGGGTCTCGAGCAAAACTGCAGCATGGACTCCACCAGGGCTGTAGGGTTTTGTTCTACTGCTGATTCCCAAGTCCCAGAAGGCCAGGGCTGGCAAAGCAGAGGATAAACCCAAGACCCATTGCTCTCTTCACTCTGTGTGCCCATCCTGGGGACACAGAGAGACTCTCCTTGTGCACCCAACACTTCTCACCTGTTCTAGTCACTTCACACAGACGCACACCCCAAGGGCCCCACATCATATGACAGCAGTAAAGGCCCTTGACCCCCAAGTCCCAGAGGAAGGACCTCTCCAAGCTGACATACTCAAAGAGAGAATTTCTCAACATTGGATGCACAGATTGATTTGGTCCCACCATCATATTTCAAGATGAGTATTCCAGACAAGCTGCTTTGAGATTCAGTTTGTGGCCCTCAGAAATCTCAGAGGAGCACGGGGCTGCAGCCCAGATGTGATGAGGCAAACATTTCCCTGGGATGTGGGTCACACACTTTCCTCCAAGGTGCAGAGCCTTGAACCCTGCCTCTGGAGCAGAAGCGTTGAAGTGTGCCTTGAGTGACAGAGAGGAGGAGGGAGGGTGGCTCCCCGCAGGGATCCCAGTGGAACCCCTCAGTGACAGCTTTGGTGTGGGAGGGAAGGGGAGGGGAGATTCATGTCAGAAATTGGAAGGGAGGTAAGTGTAGTCCCTATCTGAGTATATTTTAAGCATTTTCTTTGTCTACCAGTCAGATGAGGGTTGAATTGTGACTTGACTCAGTGTCCCCAGATGCCAGCAATATGACTACCTCTGATCACTTAGCCTGAAGAATATTTATTACGAGTCCTTTTTTATTTCTTCTGAGATGCCTTTTTATTAACGTGAAGAATTCAGCCCACATGTACACAAAAATCCCCATGCAGATGTTACCAACCTTGTTCCACCATGATGGGCTGGGGGCTTGGGGCGGCATGGGGACAGAGGGACCTTCAGCAGAGGTCTCTGTGCCTCTCCAGAGGGGATAAAGGGGAACTTCTTCCTGACATTTTCTTGGAAGCCTGGAATCTGAGCTACAGTTACTGAGGTCACAAATGCCAGCCCTTGTCCAGATGGCTGAAACCCCATCCCATTTGTTCAGAAAAGTAACAGTTGCCTCAGCTTAGACATTCTCTTTTGTAAGTTTCTGTAATTGGCTGTCCCAGAGACACACACAATGGGGCTTACATTAGTAACAGTACAGCAGTGCATTAAGTTCATATTACATTTTGAAAACCATTATCTACCTTTGAAGTCTCTCCCACTAGGTCTGGAACTTGGGGCTGGACAGCTCCCAGCTGAGTCATTGCCCAGGGCCCCCTGGGAGAAATCAGCAGTGGGGCAGGAGCAGAGGAAGTCACCAGCAACCTGGAAAATGGAACTGAGATCCTCAGGCATAGTTTGTGTCCTGAGACCCTGTTGTCCTGCAGTGGTCACTCTGCCTTGGGCTCTTCATCTCAGCACTCCTGTGTCAGAGGTCACGGGCATGGCAGATGGAGCCTGGGATCCCATGTCACAGAGATGGGAGTTCAAGTCCTGACTTTACCACCATGAGTTGAGAAATTTTACCTTTAGTTTATTTCAACAAACTTTAGTTTATTTCAACAAAATAAAAATAAACATACAAATGCGTAGGATTTTGTCATGAAGATTAAATTTGATTCTATCACCAAGTACCTGGAATGTAATAGTTTGCAATAATGGTCCTTCCTGGCCTCAGCCTGAGATAAGATATAATAACCTCTACCCTCAGGGCTCTTTCCTCTCCCCAGGAATTACCTCTGTCTATTTGGCCGGCTCTTCTTCCTCCTCACCACCCTAATAAAAAAATAGCAATTTATTGGGCAATTACTAACAAGGAATCTGTAAATGGTGAGTTATAAACCTGGAGGGATGGGGGGGGGTGGTCAGAGAATGATGTCCTGGTGCTTCATAAATGGAAGCATCTAGCTGATGATGAGACACAAGGTTTGAGTGAGGGGGTGATTGAGATTATTGAGTCCAAGAGATCACAGATTCCAGAAACCATGCACTAACCACTATTCCATAGGGCATCTTAAAGTTTAGAGAAAACCAAAGAGAGAAGACCTGTATATACAAACTGGGTTTCGCCACAGGATTATGAGGTTATGATTAGCTGGGGAACCGTGTGTGGAACAGATGCTAATGAAGATGGGCATTAGAGAATACATGAGCGATATTTGACAATGCAAAGATTAGAGGAAACAGGTTCGAGAAAATGACATGATGACTCAGTCTTTGCAGAGGTCTTCTAACTTGGTTCTGGTTCTCCCACAAATGAAAATGGAATCAGAAATGTAGGTTTTAATCCCATCTATTCTGCTTAAAATTTGGTGACACTGGGCACATCACAACCCTTTTGAGCCTCAGTTTACTCAGCTGTAAAATATGGATAAGAATATTGTTTTCAGTTACAAGATTAAATGAGAAAGTGATCTGTAAACAGTATAGATCAATGATTCCCAGACGTACTGGAATATTAGAATTACCTAGGGTGAATGCTAAAAATACAGATTTCTGGAGGGACACAGCTGGACCAGCAGGACAGAGCAGAAAATATGTTTCTTGACCTCTCTCTCTTCCCACGCTTGGCTCAGCTACCAGTGGCCCATTGACTGAGCCTAACCAGAAGCTGGCCAGCAAGGGAGCTGGGTGATGCAGTTTTGGGGAATCCATCTCCTCATACAAATTAGGGGACAAACAGCATAATTAGCACTCTACCCTCTCAAAAACTTCCAGTGGCTCCCCACTGCCTGCTAAATAAAGCCCAATCTCCCTAAATGGCCATTCAAGTCCCTGTACAATCTACTCTGTCTTTCCAGACTCTTCTTCCCTCGCTGCTCACATACTGGAGCCTGAAATGGCACCACTTGTTTTCCAGCCCGTGGCATCTTAATCCATCCCCACCGATCATGTGCTAAAGTTATCTGTATCCGTGTATCACTTTCGCTGTTAGATTGAAAGCTCCTGGAGGGTAGAAACCATGTCTTTATGTGTTTGCATCCCCCAGTTCCCAACACTGTCCTGCCCAAGGTGTCTCTCCTTCCTTTCCCTAGCTCACGGAGTCCCGTGCCTTCTTTAAGATCCAGAACAAATGTCAACTCCTCTATTTCCTCCAGGCAGAGCCAATTCATCTTCTCTTCCTTCTCCATAGGATGTGCAATGTATATCTTACCCCCCAACACACACCCCACCCACAGAGCCAAGGTCATGGTTAGGAGCACGGTCCAGACTCTGAAACTCTATCATTCAAAAGCTGTGTAACATTGAGAAATTTTTTGTTTTAAATCTTCTAACGCTTTGTGTTTTTTTGGCTGTGCTGCGTGGCTTGCGACCAGGGATTGAACCCGAGCCCCTTTCAGTGGAAGCCTGGAATCCTAAACACTGGACCACCAGGGAATTCCCGAGAAATTTATTTAAATTCTCTATCCCTGTTTCTCCATGGTACCTAGCATAGCAAATGAGTTAATATATGTACAGCATTCAGCACCGTGCTGGGCATATATGTTAAATGCTGAATAAATGTCAGTTATTAATATTATTACTTGACTCTAAGCTCCTTGAAGGCAGGACCTATGTCTTGATCTTTGTTTCCCTAGTGTCTACACAATGCATAGTATATAGTATGTGCTCATAATGTTTATGGGTTGTATGAATAAATATGTATTTAATATTCAATAAACGGTTGTTTGGTTGATTGATGGTTGGGTAGATGGATGGGTGGTCAAACAGTAGGTACAGTGTTGCTGACTGTACCTAGAAAGTACAGTGAAAGTGAGTAAGTGAATCAGTAGGTATTCAATATATGTTGGCTGGTATTCAATATATGTTGGCTAGTTCATTCTTTGCTTAAAACAAATGAGTGAATGAGGAATGAATAATAGTATTTAATAAGAAGTTTGCTTGTTTGCGCGGTTGAATGAGCAAACAGATTTTCCACAAATAGCAGATGTTCCATAAACGCCGCCTGGTTGAGTGAATGAACAAACATCCCTAAGATATAACAATAGCCTAGAGCCAAAGCCAGAGAGGTCACAGCTAGAGCATTGGTAGGGGGTGAGAGATGATAGTGCCAGTAACTACCTCAGAAACTGCCCTTGTCCCTGTCATTCCTCGAGGTCTCCCCACGCCCGCAGCTGCTTCTGCAGGTCGCCTGGGCTGCAATATGGGTGCTATGGGAATCTGGGGCTGGGCAGGGGGCTGGAGATGGGCTAGCCACCCCTCCTTCTCCTCACTCAGCCAAAGAGCAGCCTGCCCAGGCCCCTGACCCCAGTGTTGGCTTCCCTGCCCCACCCCCGGTGAGGAGGAGCCTCCACCTCCCAGCACATTAGGAGCAAATTCTGTATTTTCTTCATCCCAGGGAGCAGGGATGTTGGCTAATCAGCTCACACATCCTCAGCCCTATTCCCTGGCCCTACTTTTCACCTGAGAAAGCCCCAGCAACTCACGTCTCTATTAATGAATTATTTTGCAACACGTCTAGAGATGCATGAACTAGAAATCTTACACATGTTGGAGGATTTTGCCACTTCCATTAAATATGCCATTCATTTGGTGGGTAATTAAATGTGCAATTATGGGCTCTAATTTCCGTCTTAAATAACTTCCTAGGAGAAGCAGAAAAAGAGATGCAGTGTGTAATTTTCTAGAAGAGCCTTTTTCCCCCCTAAAGCTTTTTAGCACATAGAAGAAGGGGGAATTAAGTAAAATAAAGTTGGTTTTGATACTGCTCCACTTGTGTGTCGTTAGCAATTACTGCCCACTTGGGGAACGAGACTAGAGCCTGCCACACAACACCAAAGCCCTGGGGCAGCCCTGGGACAGCGGGCCTGGCAGTCTGAACTTGAGGAGGAGAAGAGAGGGTGGACAGCAACAGGAGCCTGGGGTGGGGAGAGGAGGCATCTCTGTAGACCCTACAGACACCACGTTTGGGCAGAGTCTGCAAATCTGAGAGTGATAAGCCTTCCTCCTCCTCTCCGTACTTCCCACACCGTCCATGCGGGCTGTATGTGAGAACACACAGGCACGTAAACACACACACACACACATGTACACACATAGACACTCACGTACACACACACACATGTATGCACACGTGCGCGTGCACACACGCGCACACACACATGTACACACACATGCACATGTACACACAGAGACACTCACGTACACACACGTGCGCACACATGCACATATGCACACACGCAGGTACACACACACACACATGCACACATGCACAGGGTAAAACTCCAACCCTAGAAGCTCCAGTCCGAGCCAGCTGCAGGGAGGCAGCCAGGAAGCAGGAGGAAAGCAAAGGGATCCATGCCACACTTGAACGAAAAGGGCTGCATGTGGAACATCGCCTCCTAAGGAAGCATCAGATACACCTGGGTTCAAGTTTTAGCTCCACCACTTGCTGTGAAAATATGGCTGAGTTACTTAGCCTCTCTGAGCCTCAGTTTCCTCATCTGTAAGTTGGGAGTCGTCAAACCCAACCCAGAAGATCATTGGAACAAAGGTTAGACCATGTGGAAAGGCCCTGTCACAGCCTAGGCTCCAGTAGCAAGCTCTCAATAGATCTATTCCCTCTTGCCCTTCTCTCCCTCAGTTGGCATTGAGGGCCAGGCTTGCCTGGTCAGCTTGTAATTCCAGGGCCCCAGGAAGCCCGCTCACCCTCTGAGAGACGCCCCGATTCTCCTCACTCTACAGCATCATCCTTTGGAGCAGCTTACCCGCTCCATCCCTCCCCTCCCTCGTCCTGTCCCATCTTGGGGCAGCCTCTGTGTTCCAGTGGGAGTGAGTCCTTCAGCGTCTCCTGGGTCAGGGCTGAGACTGCAGGGAGGCTGAGAGGTCCTAAGGGACTGGGCTCCTGATAGGAACACAAAGAAAGCCCAAGGGGTGAGCGAGGGCAGAAGAGGCCAAGGCCAGCCCTCCTTTTGCTGATGGTCTGTGGTGAGTTCAGATTTCCTGGCCAGCCCTCAGAGGCATTCCCTGCTCAACGAATCTTCAGGGACCGATGGCACGAATGTGGAGGGCCCAGTGGAAGGGCTGGCGCTGGCCGGTGGCTCCCAGCCCCTGGGTGTCTCTCGGCTTGCAAAGCCTCTGAGTGTGGACGAGGGGGCCAAGAAGGGGCCAAGGGCAATAAATCAGGCTGCCCCCTGCTCCTCTTGTTGGTCTCCACCCTGGGCATCTGGAAAGGCGATAAGGAAGCAACTCTGAGGACATATCCCGGGATATCTTGGGATCTCAGGCCAGGAAATGGGCTACATTACATAATAGCTTAGCTGAAAGTAGGCCTGGGTAGAGGTGGAAGTGAGGATAGTATGAAAAGAAATGACCTGAGGGACTCAAAGCAAAGGCTGCCCTCAAATAAAAAGGTAAATGCAGGTGATATTAACATGTGTTGGGAGTAGGGGTGGAGTCCTTCATGAGGCAAGAGCAGACGAGAACTAAAACGGATCCAGAGGACAGTCACCAGCTCCAGGGCCTGGGCCCCATTCACTGAGGTAGAGGGGGCAGCATGGAACGCTCTCCCACCCACCACCCACCTCCAAGCCACTCGGGCTGCACTGCAAAGCTTTCCACTTCTTTATTCTTCCAAACCCTCCCTCTTCTCTTGCTCAATTACCCAACCAATATTTGTGGATTGTCAACTTTACACAAAGCAGACCACTCAGATGATAAACATCATGGGTTTTAGAGGCAGGCTGACCTGGTTGGAGTCCCTATTCTGTCCTTACTGGTTATATGACTTTGGCCAGTTACTTGAAGTCTCTGGGCCTCAGTTTCCATATCTCTAGAATGGGATGGTTGTTAAGACTACATGAGAGAATACCTACATCATGCTTAGCATGGTGGCTAGCACATAGTTTTGCATTAACTAAAAAAAAATAGTCATTGCTAATATTATGAAGGCAAAGCACTGAAACCTCAAGATGTTCAAAACGTAGGACTATCCCCTTGGACCATCAATGCATAAAATACACTTTATATAAAATTACATCCCCCCAAAAGAGAATGTTCTGTGCTTTTTGTTGTCTACAACATCTGTGATTTTGCACATGATAGAGGCTCAGTAGCTTTTTGACAAATGGAGGTAAGGTCCTTGATGTCCAAGGATAAAGCATTTCAACAATAACTGATATTGGAGACTGTTACCTTATACAGGGGCTTTGGGTTGGAGAGGTGGCAATTTAAGCTTGGAAATAATAAACACCCAAATTTACGGTTCGACAGTCCCCAGAGCTTGCCTTTATGATGTTTCCTTTTAATTTTTTGTAAGGCAAGAAGACATAAAGCATTACGTGTAGGCTGCCAGGTATTCATATTACAGCATTCATCTCTGGTCTTGTGTGCAATACGGAATCCTTTGTGGGGGAATGCTGATGTGCACAGAGATGCCAGCTTGTGAGGAGGAAAGAGAGAGGTACTGAGGAAAGGCAGATAGAAGTCATAAAATCATAAGGCATGTAATGAGCGTGGAGGCTCCTCCTACACTCACAGACTATAAGAGCAGTAAGGGACTTTACGGGTCACCCTCATCCTTCCCACTCACCTGACAGATGAGAACACAAGGTCCAAGGAGGTTCTGTGATTTGACCAAGGCCACTGGCTACTTAGTGACAGTGCTGGGACCAAAGGAGTCTCCTGACTCCACTTCGATGATCTTCCCACTATAGCTGGCTGTCGTCTTCTCTGAACATGAATTCATCAGAGGTAAGCAGATGACTGCCTTCCTTCCCAAACAGACCAGAGGGACCCCAAGAGCATCACTTTAGCGAGAGGGGGCCAAACACAGTTCCTTATTAAAAGCCAACCACGGGGGCGTATTCTTTACCCCACACCTACCCCTCTCCATACTGGTGTGGGTAAACATGTTTATGTCTGCAATTAAGCCAACTATACAGGGGAATTAATCCTCGAGACAATTAGAACTGACACCTTCTTTTAGTACTGAAAATAATCTGAGAAATATTTACATGAGTCACAGTTCAGCTGTCACATTAAAAAAAAAAAAGAGGATGGGGCCTGACAGATAGCCCTGGAGGACAGATAATGGCCTGTGGGTCAAGGCTGTCCAAGGGGCCTCTTCCAGATGAAACCCAACTCAGAGGAATCCACAGAGACCCCATCTACCCTCCCTTCCTGGCCCCAGCCCACTGGGAATACACAGGGCAGCAATGTGCTACAGCAAAACCAAGGACTGCCCTGGGGCCCTTGGGGGCAGGAAGAAAGGAAGGTGAAGGTCTGAGGGAGCTGCCTGCGGAATGGCAGCATTTCCAGTGGTCCCTGCCAGGCCCTCAGGGTCCTA
This sequence comes from Mesoplodon bidens, assembly GCF_964165515.1. NCBI lineage: Eukaryota > Metazoa > Chordata > Mammalia > Artiodactyla > Ziphiidae > Mesoplodon > Mesoplodon bidens. The sequence continues at coordinate 18,517,831 of NC_138164.1, read as the reverse complement.
TTCCCTCCTCCTGCCCTCACACACAGTCTCCACCAGCTTGTTCAAAGAGCTATCCTGCAATCCCACTCCTGGGCATATATCCAGAGAAACCTCTAATTCGAAAAGACACATGCACCCCAGTGTTCATTGCAGCACTATCGACAATAGCCAAGGCATGGAAGCAACTTAAATGTCCATCAACAGAAGAATGAATAAAGAAGATGTGGTACATATATACAATGGAATACTACTCAGCCATAAAAAAGAATGAAATAATGCCATTTGCAGCAACATGGATGGACCTAGAGGTTATCATACTAAGTGAAGTAAGTCAGACAGAGAAAGACAAATATCACTTATATGTGGAATCTAAAACAAAAGATACAAATGAACTTATTTATAAAACAGAAATAGACCCACATACGTAGAGAACAAACTTATGGTTACCAAAGGGGTAGGCAGGAACGGGGATGGATAAATTAGGAGGTTGGAATTAACATATATACACTACTATATATAAAATAGATAACCAGCAAGGACCTACTGTATAGCACAAGGAACTGCTGAATATTTTGTAGTAATTTATAAGGGAAAAGACTCTGAAGAATATATATATAGACACACACACACACACATATATATATATATATATATATATCTGAATCACTGTGCTGCATACTTGAAACTAACATGACATTGTAAATCAACTATACTTCAATTAAAAAAATAGCTACATTCCAAATTACACAATAAATAAATAAATAATTTAAAATACATATATTTTTTAAAAAAGAGTAATCTACCTCTGCCTTGTTTGCCCTGATAACCATTCCAAAGTCTCCAGTGATAATTAAGGGAGCTCTTTCACCATGCTATATCCAGGACCTGATACAGGTCCTAATGTGTAGTGAACATTTCATATATGGGTGATAAATAACTGATAACTCTTAAGCATTAGCCCTCATTTCCTTGGCAATTTTACAGTTTCATTCTTTCATATCCATTCTTTCCTTATGTATTTATGACCCTTCAGATGTGGGTGGCTATGGGCATCATGTCACAGATGAGAAAACCGAAGTTCAAATCAGTGAGGAGGGCTTGCCCAGGATGTTGCAACCGGTCGCCAGAAGAGCCAAGAATCGAGCAGGTCTTTTGCCCTGTGCTCTTTTAGGCACAGGAGGTGACTGCCTTGGGATGTGAATGCCCCACAGGTAATAGCATTTAAACTCTCTCCTGTAGTACAGGTCCTACCTTGGGGCCTTGCACATTCTAGGAGCTCATTAACAAAGACAAACCAATTTAAAGGTGTTTGACATTGGAGGCTGTTCTCTCCCAGGGTGGGAGGGCCAGTGATTTAAGCCTATTGGTAAAGGTAAGGGCTGAGGCATAGGTGGTGATGACAGGAAGCAACAAGAAAACGGAATAATACATAAGGCAATTTCAGATAGTGATAAGAGCTGCAAAAATGATCACAAATGGAGAATCTTAAGGGAAAAATACAGGACAAAATGCATCAGTGGAATCAAGGTCTAGGCTGTATGAGTCAGACTCTAAGTGTTCAGAGATTCAGGGAAGGGAGAAACTAGAATAGACGGAGAACTCTGAAATGCTTCATGGAAATGGAACCCTGCATCAGGCTTTGAAAAAATGTTAGAATTTGGTTAGATGGAGGGTGCAGGACATGGGTCCTCCAAATGTGAACTCCAGACCAAGGGAATGGAAGCAAGGTCACATTTATTAAGCAATTACCATGTGTCAGGCACCATGCCAGATGCTGTTACATCCACACAGAGAGGGAATAAGCACCATGTGGGGGAATGGGGACAGGAAAGAGGGCAGATGACAGCAGAGGGCCCAAGTAGGAGAGGAAGGATAAGGAGCAAGAGGAAGGGTCAGAGGAGCCCAGGCTAAGGCAGACCTTAAATGCAGGGCTAGGAAACCTCCCCGGACTTCTCCCCTGTGCTGACTACGGCACTGTTTCATGATTGTTTAATAATTTAGGCTGGGTGATGAGCAACTCGAGAATGGAGACTCTTTCCTCCATCACTGCAATGTTTCTTGGATGTTAGTGTACCTCAGAATCAGTGGGAGGACTTATTAAAACACCAGTTATAGAGCGCCATTCCTGGGGTGTCTGATTCCGTAGGTCTTGGGTTAGGCCTGAGAATTTGCATTTCTAACAAGTTCCCAGACTCACAAATGACCGTTGTGATTCTTGCTTCCTGGCAAACCCTGTGTGGGTTTCCTCCCACATTGAATAGAGTTGACTTGCGTGACCAATAACATATTGGGGAAGTGATGGTGTGTGACTTCCAAGATTAGGTTACAGAAGAAAGTGCAGCTTGCCACTTACTCTCCTGGATTGTTCACTTGGGGGATGCCAGCCACCATGATGTGAGGACACTCAAGTAGCCTTGCAGAGAGGTCCATACGGGTTGGAACTGAAGTCTCCAACCAACAACCAGCACCAACTTACCAGCCGTGTGAATGAGCCACCTTGGCAGCACATCTTCCAGTCCTGGTCAAGCCTTCAGATGACTGTAGCCTCAGCCAATATTTTGACTGCTACTTCATGACAGAATCTAAATCAGAACCTACAGAAACTATGAGGGACACCAAAATGAGTATTGCTGTTTTAGGCCCCTAAGTCTTGGAGTGATTTGTTAGGCAGCCATAGATAACTAATACACCAGGTGATGCTGATGAGGCTGGTCCAGGGACAACACTTTGAGAATGACTGCACTGTTTTAACCCTTATACCCAGCATGTGCCTGGCATATAGGATGCACTCAATAAATGCTTTTTAATTAATTAATTCGTAAATGGATAGGAGACAATGAATAAAGGTGACACTTAAAGCTGCAAGCACTGGGGAGCCATTGAATTGATAAATGGTATGACATCAGTGGTATTTGGGAATATTTGCTGAGAAAGGGTTATAGAACCACGGTTTGCTGAGTGGCCCTGCTGGCAAAATTGCCCACTTAGTTTGCAGTCTCCACTCTAGTTTCTGAGGCCTCCATCCAAGGACTTGGTAGGCTATGGAGCCTAGGCCTGGGAACTGCTATTTCTACTTCTTCGGGCTTGCAGAAGGCCTGACACGACCTCCGTCTACCCCTGCCTTTTGACCTCCATCAACAATCCTTCATCTCTCTCTCTGCTCTCCTTTGTCAGTCCTTACCCTCCCATTCTGTCCGCCCTCCTCTCTGCCTTTTATTCCTCTAATTGCCTCTCCTGCCACAACAAGTCCTCTGGGGAAATTCCAGCCTCCTCTGCTGATGGCTCCATGAAGACTCTTCCTCCTCCCAGCCTGGGATGTTTTATCCCCTCTACATTATTCCCATAAAGCAGTTCACAGTATAATGCCACAAATATTTACCAAGTACTAGCTGCCTGTGCCAGCCAGCATTAGGCTGAGTATATAGAGGCAAATAAGACCCATTTCCACTTGAAGGATTTCCAATAGGGACCTCACAGTGCCCATGGACCAGCATCTCTGCTTCAGTTAAAATCCCTCCCTGCCCCACTCCAAACTCAACCCAATCCCCCACTCCACCCACATATCATTGCCTCCTCTTTGTGGCCGTGTGGGCTTGGGGGTTTTGGCCACTGGCTTAAGCTAGGCACCACCTCACCTAGTGACAGGAACACGTAGAAAAGGGTTAAACAAGAGCACCTTGTTTAAGGTCAGCGGGAAACTTTCATCACAACCTTAGCCCAGGACAAATTCTCTGCTCCTCCAGATATTTGATTACTACCTTTGGAACGATCCTTGAGTCTCAGAAGAAAACTGGCTTTACTTTGATGTTTTGCCAGCTCTCTCTCTCTCTTGCTCTATTTGTCTCAGCCATTCTGCCAGAGCTTCAGACTTATTTGTCTTTCCTTGCATTTTGGCTTGGGGTGTTTGTGCAATAATACTCAGGCTTTGGTTGGAATTTCTGAAAAACACTGTATCTGATATGCTACAGAAGATGGGGGGTATCTAGCTTATTCCTAAGCAGAGCTTGGGATGCTGAGCCATTTATTTTTAGCATTGTTATGGTTAGGTGAAGTGGGTCTATCCAAGCTCCCTTCTCCCCTTTGGGTCCTTCCAGGATGCCTAGAACCTCCAAGAGGAGCGTAGTCAGCCTAGGAGGGAGGGAGTTGAGCCCACTCCCTATTGCCAACCCCTCCCAAGCTTTCCCCATAGGAGCTCTGGAGTTGCTGGATGATACAAATAAACTTCTAGAGAAACTCAGTGCACATGAGGAAGCAGCCCACATAGTCCCGCAAAGAGCACAGACCACAAGTGTTTATTCAGGGAGTGCCCACCCCACACCAGGAACATTTCAGCCTTACCTATTTGGCTCCCAGAGTCTGATTTCCAGTCTCTCTACGAAAGCTGTTTCCTGTAATGAAAACACCTCACCCCTGGCAAGTCCAAATCAGAACGTATGATCTTCCCCTCCGATCTGCTCTTCCCACAGTTTGCCCATCTTAAGAATGATGTTCCCATTCTCCAGGTGCTCAGGTTAGAAACCCAGGATACATCTTTGCCACCCTTCCTTCTACATCCCCACCCATCCATTCTTTCACCAAGCCTAGGATATTCTATCTCCAAAATTTATCTCTCCAAAAAAACGAAAACTCTAATTCAAAAAATACATGCACCCCAATGTTCAAAGCAGCATTATTAACAATAGCCAAGATATGGAAGCAAACTAAGTGTCCATCAACACATGAATGGATAAAGAAGATGTGGTATGCATATAATGGAATACTATTCATCCATAAAAAGAATGAAATTTTGCCATTTCCAGCAACATGGATAGATTTGGAGGACATTATTCTAAGTGAAATTAAGTCAGACAGAGAAAGGCAAATACTATATGATATCATTTATACGTGGAACCTAAAAAATACAACAAACTAGTGAATATAAGAAAAAAACAGCACACTTCACAGATATAGAGAACAAACTAGTGTCTACCAGTGGTGAAAGAGAAAGGGGGAAGGGCAATATTAGGATAGGGGAGAAAGAGATACAAACTATCGGGTATAAATAAGCTACAAGTTATATTGTACAACACAAGGAATATAGCCAATATTTTATAACTATAAATAGAGTATAACCTTTTAAAAATGTGAATCACTATATTGTATACCTATAACTTGTATAATATCGTACACCAAATATACTTCAATAAAAAAGGAATGGGGGGCTTCCCTGGTGGCGCAGTGGTTGAGAGTCCGCCTGCCGATGCAGGGGACACGAGTTCGTGCCCCGGTCCGGGAGGATCCCACATGCTGCGGAGCGGCTGGGCCCGTGAGCCATGGCCGCTGAGCCTGCGCATCCGGAGCCCGTGCTCCGCGGTGGGAGAGGCCACGACAGTGAGAGGCCCGCGTACCGCAAAAAAAAAAAAAGGAAAAAAAAAAAATATATATATATATCTCAATTCCTCTACTTCTCTCCTTCACTGCCATGACCCTAACCCAGGCCACTATCATCTCCCAAGTGGACCCCCAGTTATTCTCTCAGCTCCCACATTTGTCCCCTTTCAGCCTCTTCTCCCCCCAGTAGCTAGAATGAGCAATCCAAAACCATATCTCCTCACATCATCCCCTGCTTTGCTTCAAACTTTCCACTTAAATTGAGAAAAAGAAAAAAGATCCCAATCCCTTACAAGGTCTATAAGACCCTTCATGTTCTGGCCCATCACCACCTCAGACCTTGTCCCAGGTTGCAGTGCCCTCTCATCCCTCCTCATCCATCATGGTCCTCAAACATTCCTAGTCTTTTGGCATACACTGTCCCTCATGCCTAGAAGAGGACACTGGCCCAGGCGTGCCAGGGCTCTTTCCTTGCCTGCCTGACCCTAGGTCTAACCCTAACCTTAAACCTAACCCTTCAAGTCTTAGCTTAGAATTCATGTCATTGGAGCAGGCCTTCCCTGACCACCCTAATCTAAATTCGGTTCCTCCATTTTATTCCCTCCTGGTACCCTGTATTTTTCCTTCACAGCTTGTAATTGTGTAATTACATGTGCAGTACTCTGTTTCATATTTCCTCACCAGACTACGAGCTCCATGAAGGTAGGGGTCATGTGTGTTTCTTCACCCCTCTATTCCCAACTTGGGGGCACAAATATGAACAGGTCGCTATCCTCAAGGGACTCACACTCTTATGGTAAAGGCACATGCATGTTCTAATTGAACATCTAAGGCATCAAGGCTTTGAGCTTTGACAAGGTGCTAGGGAATGGCCAAGTTAGCCCAAGAGAGCTCCAGCTTCCTGGAGACAGCGGATGAACTGAGGTCGGGCAGTACGCTGGCTATTTGGTCATGGTGCCTACTACACCTACAGCTCCTTCTAAGGGCCAGCTGCCCAACTATGACCTGCTGAATGAGTAGTCATGACCTGTCTTACCCGACACCATTAACACTGCATAATCATGGGCACCTGACAGAGGGCAACCACGTCCCTGGCTCTCCAGTATGGCATGGAGTAACAATGCTCAAATTTTCAGTCTCAGGGTACTTTTACATGGTTAAAAATTATTGAAGACCACAGAGAACTTTCATTTATCGGGCTTATATCTATTAATATTTACCAAATTTTCTAATTATGAAAATATTTATTCATTAATTAACTTGACCCCGTTATGGGTCTGGAGGACCAAGGGCGGGAGTGGGAGGTGTCAATCGGATTGTGTTCTGTCCACAGCAGGCCAGAAAGAATAGGCTGAGGGACAGGTGGCAGGAAAGGGATGTTCTGGGAGGAATGAAGGCTCTTTAGAGCACGAAGTGTTTTAAGAGAGGGGCAGGGCTTCCCTGGTGGCACAGTGGTTAAGAATCCGCCTACCAATGCAGGGGACACGGGTTCGAGCCCTGGTCCGGGAAGATCCCACATGCCGCGGAGCAACTAAGCCCGTGCGCCACAACTACTGAGCCTGTGCTCTAGAACCTGCGAGCCACAACTACTGAAGCCCGTGTGCCTAGAGCCCGTGCTCCGCAACAAGAGAAGCCACCGCAATGAGAAACCCACGCACCACAATGAACAGTAGCCCCCACTCGCCGCAACTAGAGAAAGCCCGCGTGCAACATCGAAGACCCAACGCAGCCAAAAATAAATTAATTAATTTAATTAATTAAATTTTTTTAAAAAAAGAGAGAGGCAATTTCAGTGGGACCCCACCACTAGGAAATAAATGGAATATCTGGGGATTCAGGAGGGCTCCAAAGTCCATGGCCTCCTTCACTGCAGCCCTGAGCCAAGACCCACTGAGTGGAGCCCCACAGGGCCTTCCCAGGGGTCCACATGGACCCATCATCTCCTTCTGCATAATTACCAACACCATCCTCCCTCCCCCATCCAACGTCTAGGATTCTGGCTAGAGCTGCTGTCCTCATCCTGGGGCCTGCCCTCACCTTGAGCTCGGGCACCTTCAGTTGTTCCCTGGACTCGGCAGGCTGCCCAGGCCCTGAATCCAAAAATTACTTTCTTTCTTGTGCTGGCACAAAAGAAAGTTTTGCCTCTTAGATGGATTTTTCCCCACTCTTCCCCACCAGGACCAGACCTGACCCTGAAAGGAATTATAAACGACTTTTCTCTTGGCTGAATAGTGAGATCTTCATCGCATCTTTCAAGCCCATTTTGGGGATCAACGTTCTCCCCGAGATCCCCAGGGCTGCATGTTCTGGAAGAGGGGAGTGAATGCACTGGGCAGTTTAATACTGATAATTCTGTCACCAAAAAGCTCCATGTATAAACATGTCCCTGATGGTGACAAAGGGCTTCTGCACATTTGTTTTTATCGGATATTCACAGCCCGGCAAAGGGGAAAGGGAGTGTATTATTCCCATGTTATCTATGTTGGAAACTGAGGCTCAAAACAGTCAAGTAACTTGTCCAAGGTCAGGGCAAGGACTGAGAGCATGAGTCCTGAGGGGAACATTCTGGCCCTGGCCCCGCTGGGAGGCACTGCTCCACCTGCTCCCGGGGTTCAGGGAAAGAGGTGAGCTTCTTGCCTTCTCAGTAGGCAGGGGTAATTCAAAGAACACATTGCATCTGGGGCTTTGGGAACCCCCCAAAAATGTGTAGTGGAACGCTGTCTCTAACCCTCACCAGTTGTGTGATCTGGGGTGTGTTACTTAGCTTCTATGAGCCTTGGTTTCCCCATTTACACAAAAAAGAACAGACTGCCCCTGGCAGGGTTTTTGTAAAGATTCAGTGAACCAGCAGAGTGAACATGCCCGGCTCAAGTGCCTGATACAAATGAGGTGTTCCCCCAAAGCACTGGTTCCCTGCCTGTTCTTCTGAGCCAGGGGCAGTGGTTTGGCCACAAGAAAAGGGGCCACACACTCGATTCTCAGAGCCATGGTTAGGTTGGAACCAGTTCCTTGCTCTGGCAGAAGCCTGAGCTTGGCATGACCTGGGAAGCTGACCCCTTGAGGTTTCTGGGCTATGAGTCAGCGGTATGCAATCTCTGAGCACGATGCTCAGACTAAGCCCGGGAATGGGTACCGCACACCGGAAGCAGATCAGAAGCCCTCGAGGGTCACTAGGCATCAGTGGCTTGTGTCCACTTGGGTGCACAATGGCACCAGGGGGCCAGGGGAGGGGCGGGCTGCTGACCTAAACGGTGACGATCCCATGAACACAGGCAGCTTCCCTGCACCTCCCTGACTCCCCTCAAAACTAAAAATAGAACTACCATATGACCCAGCAATCCCACTACTAGGCATATACCCTGAGAAAACCATAATTCAAAAAGAGACATGTACCAAAATGTTCATTGCAGCTCTATTCACAATAGCCCGGAGCTGGAAACAACCTAAGTGTCCATCATCGGATGAATGGATAAAGAAGATGTGGCACATATATACAATGGAATATTACTCAGCCATAAAAAGAAATGAAACTGAGCTATTTGTAATGAGGTGGATAGACCTAGAGTCTGTCATACAGAGTGAAGTTAAGTCAGAAAGAGAAAGACAAATACCGTATGCTAACACATATATACGGAATTAAAAAAAAAATGTCATGAAGAACCTAGGGGTAAAACGGGAATAAAGACACAGACCTACTTGAGAATGGACTTGAGGATATGGGGAGGGGGAAGGGTAAGCTGTGACTAAGCGAAAGAGAGGCATGGACATATATACACTACCAAACGTAAGGTAGATAGATAGTGGGAAGCAGCCGCAGAGCACAGGGAGATCAGCTCGGTGCTTTGTGACCGCCTGGAGGGGTGGGATGGGGAGGGTGGGAGGGAGGGAGATGCATGAGGGAAGGGATGTGGGAACAGATGTATATGTATGACTGATTCACTTTGTTATAAAGCAGAAACTAATAAAAAAATAGCCCTTTCCCTCCCACTCCCCAAGAACTCATTAAACCCTTCCTTGATGCTATTCTCCTCCTCTGGCCTGAACACCAGAGATAACAAGCCCCATAAAATTGCTCCCAGCACGAGATTCCTTTTGTTAATCCTGAAATAAACTCTTTCCAACTTCAAGGTGTGGTGACTACTTTGAAACCTTGACAGACAGGTCAGCTGCCACCCCATGACCTGATTCTAGAGGGTGCTGGTCCTGTCGATCTGTGCGGCTCTGACTGACTTCATTTACTCAGTCTGTTCAGTTTAGTGCTTGTTCTGGAGAAAAGCCAGCCTGGCCTCTTGGGACCTTCCCTTAATAGACTGGGTTTGCAATGGCTGCCCCCCACCACACCCCCCACCACACACACTCTGCTGTTTCCTACCAATTTAGCTGCTTTTCCTATTCCCTTTCATTCCAGTCTCCTCTTATGCTTTTCAACCCCCTACCTTCGGTGGACGCTTAATGGGCTCTTTCTCTTTACTTGGAAAGACCAAGCCCAGAAAAAAAGTAGGTCTGAGGAGGATTCAGGAGCCAGGACCACATCACACCCACAGCCTCAGGATCCCACCAGCTTTCTGCACCGGGTCTGTCCCACCCTCTTGGTATCTTGGATCCTGCAATTAAAAGAGAAACAGAGGCTTCCTGGCTCACAGACCCACTAGGACAGTTTACTGACTTCATGATACCTGATACTTCATGAGAGCATCATGAATCCAGACCAGGGAGGGCTCAAGCTCCGAAGAGCACATGTCCAAAAAGCTCACACATATGTAAGTCCCCCTCCCCAACTGTATTGCATGTTGCACAGTTACTACTGAAACCCCATCCTGAATATTATCATCAGGACCTACCTTCTATGACTGGCACTGAGGGCATTGTTGGGAAAAATTATGAACAAATGCAATGATCATTCCCAGTGATAAGATATTTGACCTCAGAGGTCTAATGCGAATTCTTATCTTCAACAGGCACAAGGGAGCATGGTGATTAAGCATACAGGCTCTAGAGCCAGACCGTGGGTTCAAATCCCAGCTCTGCCACTTACTAGCTGTGTGAGTTTGGGCAAGAAGACGCTTAACCTACTGGTACCTCAATATCTTCATCTGTAAAATGGAGATAATAAGAGCAATCATCCCATAGGTTGGTGCATACAAAGTGCATAAAACAATGCCCAGCATATAGTAGGTACTCAGTAAATGGAGCTATTACCAGCTTCTTGTTGGTGGGCTTTTGTAGTCCATGGAATCTCCATAAGTGTATGCATGTAGAATTTTCCAGATGGATGTGAGGTCTCTCAATAGCCTGACAGTTTTCTGGGATTCTCCTGAAGCCCACAGATCATAGATCAGACAGGTACCAAGATTACACAAATTCCACATGCTGTTCATGGGAAAGACGAACCCTGTGTAGCCACCACCACACACACACACACATCCTGCCAGTTTTGAGAGAAGTGCCTCTCAACACCCACAGTGAAGAAGTAGGTATTAGTGCAACTCTAACTGTCCAACTTCGGCCATGGTGAGGGCCAAATTCTGTCCCCCAGGGAATGACCAACACACACAAATCACATAATACCCTTTACTCTCAGGGTAGGAATAAGCTCGTGTAACTTCAATTTCCATATGTGGCTCAGGATTTCTCAAATATTTGATTTAAATTTCATTTAAAATATATTAAAACCATCTAAAGCACAATGAAAATGTGATATGCCCAATTTGGGTACATGGAGAACACCAGCCCATTTACTTAGGATACCAAAATATCTCATTGCTACACAGGCCTCTGAGTTCAGTTTTCCCTTAATTAGAGACTGTCTTGAGACTAAAAGTCAAGCTGTGAAAAACCTACTGCTATTTACAACTGCTTAACTGTGAAAATCAGGATTTCTTGGTGCTATACGACTGTTCTGGACTAAGTGTTTGTGTTCCCCCAAAATTCACATGTTGAAGCCCTAACCTCCAATGTGATGGTATTTGGGGGTGGGGCATTTGGGAGGTAATTAGGTTCACACGAGGTAACAAGGGTAGGGCCCCCATGATAGAATTGGTGCCCTATAGGAGGAGAAACCAGAACTCTCTCTCTCTCCATCAGGTGAGGACATAGTGAGAAGCGCACTGTCTACAAGCCAGGAAGAGAGGACTCATGAGAAGCCAAACCCTTCTAGACCTCAGTCTTGGGACTTTCCATCCAGAGCTGTGAGAAAATAAATTTATGTCGTTTAAGCCACCTAGTCTATAGTATTTTGTTATGGTAGCCGAAGTTAAGATATTTTAACAAACTAAATCATAATGTAAACATGTTTTACCATTTTGGGTACATTGGAGACCGTTAGCACATTAACTTAGAATACATAATTAACACTTTTTTGTTTGTTTGTTTGTTTTTTGCGTTACGCGGGCCTCTCACTGCTGTGGCCTCTCCCGTTGCGGAGCACAGGCTCCGGACGTGCAGGCTCAGTGGCCATGGCTCACGGGCCCAGCCGCTCCGCGGCATGTGGGATCTTCCTGGACCGGGGCACGAACCCGTGTCCCCTGCATCGGCAGGCGGACTCTCAACCACTGCGCCACCAGCGAAGCCCTAACACATTTTTATGCAGGCTTCTGAATGAAGTTTTCCCCTTTTGATTAAAAGTCCAGCCATGAAAAACCCATCGCTATTAGCAATTACTTAGCTGTGTAAGTCAAGATTTCCTGGTGCTTTGCAACCAAACCAAAACCTGGAAGTGAACTGGGTCCAGAAACTGATATAACTCTGCAATTTGATGCATGGTCCCTGACTTCAAATTCCTATGCTCATCAAAACGACATTATTGCTCACATTGGTTTCATACTAAGTAGGTATCACCAATTTGGAACTGTAAGCTAAATGCATACTAACAAAATATTGTTTCCGTCTCATCTATTTAAGGGTTCCAAACAAAGATTTTATTTTTAAAATAAGTTAGAAATCTGACTCTGTCGGTTATGATGGGTTCCTGTGCCCATACGCGTGCCTCTCCCAGAGGAGCATCTCCATTATATACGCACGGGTTCGCATAAGATTTGACTGTGACTCTCCCTGCCTTTAACACTTTCAGTGACTCCTCCCCATTTCCCATAGAATAAAGTGAGGACTCCTTGGTTCATTCCCACATGCTGTTCACTGGCATCAGACCTGCTCCCGGTCCATAATCGTAGGACCACTTGCACAGAACTACTTGGCATTTCCCAGAAATGTCAAGTATCTCACACTGTTCCCTTGACCCAAAACGCCCTCGTCCTTTCTTCCCCTCGCAGCCAACTCCGCACCACCCTTGCCCCAACCCGGTTGACACTCATCAGTCAACTGGGTCCAACTCAAGTGGAATCTCCTTACCCAGCTCCATGCCTTATCTGGGCTCCTGCAGCACCGTATTCCTGGCCCTGTCCTGAAATGGTTGGTCCAAGTTCCCACATGACTGTGAGCTTCTACTGAAATAGTGAGATATTTATCTTTACATCCGCACACAACAGGTATTCAATAACAGTGAAGGAAAGAGAGGCAGGGAGGAGGGAGGGGAGAGGAAAGGGAAGAGGTGAGAAGGGAGGAGAGGTAGGAGAGAGGAAGGGATGGTCCAAGGCCAGCAGGGGAGATCCGGCAGGACTGGGTCCTCCATGGTGACGGTACTGACAAGGCAGGCACAAAACTAAAGGCGGCCTCTCATGCCTTGCTGGCCCACCTCCTACAAGCATGGAAAAAGCCCTTCCGGAATGAGCTGTGTTCTGGACTACCTGTACACCTACTCTGTTACTCACTCTTTCAAGATAATAATACCTTTGATATCATTTCAGCCTCAAGACAATAAATCTTATGAGGTAGTATGACTCCTATTATATAGATGAGGAAACCAAGACCCAAGGACATAAAGTGATGGGCCAAGGTTTGGACCCAGGATTCCAAGAAGAGCCTGACCTGACCCCTCTGAGGGCCCCCGTTTACCCACCATTGTGTTTGCGTGTACGTGTACGGGAGCATGCACATTTTGGCCAGCCACTGGCAGTCACGGGGGAGGGGTGCTTCGGGAAGGGAAGGGAGTTCATCTTTTCTATTAAAAACATGATTCAATCAAGGCTAGCCATATTGCGAATTTGAGCCAGCATTTTGTCTTGGGCTTTTCATTCTCACAAATATGTTGGTATGGAAACCACACTTCTGCCATTATGATCAAAACATTGTTGCCTCCACTGGCTTTCTTAAAACCGTACATGCTAATATAGTAGGTGGGAAATTTCTATATTTACCACATCAATTCTTTCTTGGCAGCAAGCATCTATCAGTAAATGGTTGTAAAGTAGTTGTAGCAAACTCTTTCAAAATATTCCATATTTGTGCTGTTTAGCAAATAATAAATATAACCCATTTTTAGTGTCTGTCTCCAACTAGATCATAAACCCTTCGAAGGTAGTGCTATTTTATTCAGTTCTGGGTGCTGAAGGCTTAGAGGGGTCGTGGTACCAAGAAGACATTCAATAAATGGGGTTTGACTGAATAGACATGACATCTGCCAGATTTGCCCCTACAGGTTGGAAACAATAAACTTTCACATTTGCCTAGCTCTATGCAATCTGAAAAGCCTTCTCATTACTTAATTTTACTGGTATTCCCATCTGCTCTGTGAGTTGCACAGGACATATATTATTAGTCCCATTACATAGAGGAGAAAATAGAAACTCAGCAAAGTCCAGTGACAGCTGGGCTCGGTTAACAAGCGATAGAAGACAGATTAGGATCCAGACTTCAGGGCTCTGGGGCCAGCACTCTTCTCTCCTCCCACCCAGCCTCCTCTAAATGCGTCCCACACGTGGTAAAAAGAATAACTGAGCCACAGGCTCCATATGAGGCTGGAACACCCTGGGCTGCTCTTGTGTTGATTCTACTGTTTTATGAGTGTATTCTACAGGGGTTTAGTTTTCTATTAAAATGCTAGGGGTGCTGTAACAGAAAACCACAGACTGGGTAGCTTAAAGAACAAATCTATTTCTCACAGTTCTGGAGCCTGGAAGTCCAAGGTCAACGTGCCATCACGGTGGGTTTCTGGTGAGAACTACCCTCCCCGCTGCCAGATGGCCACCTTCTCACTGTGTCCTCACATGGCCTCTTCTCCATGTGAATGAGGAAGGAGAGAGAGCTCTGGTGTCTGTTCCTCTTCTTATAAGGACAGCATTCCTATGGGATTAGGGCTGCACCCTTAAGACCTCATTTAACCTAAATTACCTCCCTAAAGGCCGTACTCCAAATACAGTCACACTGAGGGTCAGGACTTCAACACAGGCATTGGGAGCAGGGAAGAGGGGATGGGGCGGGGGTGGGGGAAGACACAATATACATCTATTATACACAAACCTATACATCCATTTTCCTAATTAGTTTTGACTCTCCTAAGCTTTTATTGAATTCTGTCAGAGGGTTTGGAAGTACAATCTATTTCTACACTAGCATTTTTCTCCATGTTTATCTGAATTAATTTCTTTTTTTTTAACATCTTTATTGGAGTATAATTGCTTTACTGTGTTGTGTTAGTTTCTGCTGTATAACAAAGTGAATCAGCTATATGCATACATATATCTGCATATCTCCTCCCTCTTGCATCTCCCTCCCACCCTCCCTATCCCACCCCTCTAGGTGGTCACAAAGCACCGAGCTGATCTCCCTGTGCTATGCAGCTGCTTCCCACTAGCTATCTGTTTGACTTTTGGTAGTGTGTATATGTCCATGTCCCTCTCTCACTTCATCCCAGCTTACCCTTCCCTCTCCCTGTGTCCTCAAGACCATTCTCTATGTCTGTGTCATTATTCCTGTCCTGCTGCTAGGTTCACAGAACCATTTTTTTATTTTAGATTCCATATATATGTATTAGCATACAGTATTTGTTTTTCTCTTTCTGACTTACTTCACTCTGTATGACAGTCTCTAGGTCCATCCACCTCACTACAAATATCTCAATTTCATTTCTTTTTATGGCTGAGTAATATTCCATTGTATATATGTGCCACATCTTCTTAATCTATTCAACTGTTGATGAATATTTAGGTTGCTTCCATGTCCTGGCTATTGTAAATAGTGCTGCAATGGACATTGTGGTACATGACTCTTTTTGAATTATGGTTTTCCCAGGGTATATGCCCAGTAGTGGTGTTTCTGAGTCAAATGGTAGTTTTATTTTTAGGTCTTTAAGGAACCTCCATACTGTTCTCCATAGTGGCTGTATCAATTTACATTCCCACCAGCAGTGCAAGAGGGTTCCCTTTTCTCCACACCCTCTCCAGCATTTATTGTTTGTAGATTTTTTGATGATGGCCATTCTGACCAGTGTGAGGTGATACCTCACTGTAGTTTTGATTTGCAAATCGCTAATGATTAGTGATGTTGAGCATCTTTTCATGTGTTTGTTGGCAATCTGTGTATCTTCTTTGGAGAAATGTCTATTTAGGTCTTCTGCACAGTTTTGGATTGTTTTTTTTTGTTTTTTTGATATTGAGCTACATGAGCTGCTTGTATATTTTGGAGATTAATCCTTTCTCAGTTGCCTCATTTGAAAATATTTTCTCCCATTCTAAGGGTTGTCTTTTTGTCTTTTTTATGGTTTCCTTTGCTGTGCAAAAGCTTTTAAGTTTCATTAGGTCCCATTTGTTTATTTTTGTTTTATTTCCATTGCTCTAGGAGGTGGGTCAAAAAGAATCTTACTGTGATTTATGTCATAGAGTGTTCTGCCTATGTTTTCCTCTAAGAGTTTTATAGTGTCTGGCCTTACATTGAGGTCTTTAATCCATTTTGAGTTAATTTTGTGTATGGTGTTAGGAAGTGTTCTAATTTCATTGTTTTACAAGTAGCCGTCCAGCTTTCCCAACACCACTTACTGAAGAGGCTGCCTTTTCTCCATTGTATAATCTTGCCACCTTTATCAAAGATAAGGTGACCATATGTGCATGGGTTTATATCTGGGCTTACTATCCTGTTCCATGGATCTATATTTCTGCTTTTGTGCCAGTACCATACTGTCTTGATTACTGTTGCTTTGTAGTATAGTCTGAACTCAGGGAGCCTGAATCCTCTAGCTCTGTTTTTCTTTCTCAAGATTGGTTTGGCTAGTCGGGGTCTTTTGTGTTTCCATATAAATTTGAATTTTTTTCATTTTGTGAAAAATGCCATTGGTAGTTTGATATGGATTGCATTGAATCTGTAGATTGCATTGGGTAGTAGAGTCATTTTCACAATATTGATTCTTCCAATCCAGGAGCATGGTATATCTCTCCATCTATTTGTATCATCTTTAATTTCTTTCATCAGTGTCTTATAATTTTCTGCATACAGGTCTTTTGTCTCCTTGGGTAGGTTTATTCCTAGGTATTTTATTCGTTTTGTTGCAATGGTAAATGGGAGTGTTTCCTTAATTTCTGTTTCAGATATTGCATCATTAGTGTATAGGAATGCAAGAGATATCTGTGCATTAATTTTGTATCCTGCAACTTTACCAAATTCATTGATTAGCTCTAGTAGTTTTCTATTAGGAGATTTAGGATTCTCTATGTATAGTATCATGTCAGCTGCAAACAGTGACAGTTTCATTTCTTCTTTTCCAATTTGGATTCCTTTTATTTCTTTTTCTTCTCTGATTGCTGTGGTTAAAACTTCCAAAACTATGTTGAATAATAGTGGCGAGAGTGGAGAACCTTGTCTTGTTCCAGATCTTAGAGGAAATGGTTTCAGTTTTTCACCATTGAGAACGATGTTTGCTGTGGGTTTGTCATATATGGCTTTTATTATGTTGAGTAGGTTCCCTCTATGCCTACCTACTGGAGAGTTTTTATCATAAATAGGCGTTGAATTTTGTCAGAAGCTTTTTCTGCATCTCTTGAGATTATCATATTTGTTAATATGGTGTATCACACTGATTGATTTGTGTATATTGAAGAATCCTTGCATTCCCGGGATAAACCCCACTTGATCATGGTGTATGATCCTTTTAATGTGCTGTTGGATTCTGTTTGCTAGTATTTTGTTGAGGATTTTTGCATCTGTGTTCATCAGAGATATTGGCTTATAGTTTTCTTTTTTTGTGACCTCTTTGTCTGGTTTCAGTATCGGGGTGATGGTGGCCTTCTAGAATGAGGTTGGGAGTCTTCCTCCATCTGCTATATTTTGGAAGAGTTTGAGAAGGATAGGTGTTAGCTCTTCTCTAAATGTTTGATAGAATTCACCTGTGAAGCCATTGGGTCCTGGGCTTTTGTTTGTTGGAAGATTTATTAATCACAGTTTCAATTTCAGTGCTTGTGATTGGTCTGTTTATATTTTCGATTTCTTCCTGGTTCAGCCTTGGAAGGTTGTGCTTTTCTAAGCATTGTCCATTTCTTCCACATTGTCCATTTTATTGGCATAGAGTTGTTTGTAGTAATATCTCATGATCCTTTGTATTTCTGCAGTGTCAGTTGTTATTCTCCTTTTTCATTTCTAATTCTATTGATTTAAGTCTTCTCCCATTTTTTCTTGATGAGTCTGGCTAATGGATTATCAATTTTGTTTATCTTCTCAAAGAAGCAGCTTTTTGTTTTATTGATCTTTGCTATTGTTTCCTTTATTTCTTTTTCATTTATTTCTGATCCGATATTTATGATTTGTTTCCTTCTGCTAACTTTGGGGTTTTTTTTGTTCTTCTTTCTCTAATTGCTTTAGGTTTAAGGTTAGGTTGTTTATTTTGAGATTTTTCTTGTTTCTTGAGATAGGATTGTATTTCTATACACTTCCCTCTTAGAACTGCTTTTGCTGTATCTCATAGGTTTTCAGTCATCATATTTTCATTGTCATTTTTTTCTAGGTATTTTTTTGATTTCCTCTTTGATTTCTTCAGTGATCCTTGGTTATTTAATAGCATATTGTTTAGCCTCCATGTGTTTGTATTTTTTACAGTATTTTTCCTGTAATTTATATCTAGTCTCATAGCATTGTGGTTGGAGAAGATACTTGATACGATTTCAGTTTTCTTAAATTTACCGAGGCTTGATTTGTGACACAAGGTATGATCTATCCTGGAGAATGTTCCATGGGCACTTGAGAAGAAAGTGCATTCTGTTGTTTTTGGATGGGATGTCCTATAAATGTCAGTTAAGTCCATCTTGTTTAATGTATCATTTAAAGCTTGTGTTTCCTTATTTATTTTCAGTTTGGATGATCTGTCCATTCGTGAAAGTGGGGTGTTAAAATCCCCTACTATGATTGTGTTACTGTTGATTTCCCCTTTTATGGCTGTTAGCATTTGCCTTATGCATTGAAGTGCTCCTATGTTGGGTGCATAAATATTTACGATTGTTATATCTTCTTCTTGGATTGATCCCTTGATCATTATGTAGTGTCCTTCTTTGTCTCTTGTAATAGTCTTTATTTTAAAGTCTATTTTGTCTGATATGAGAATTGCTGCTCCAGCTTTCTTTTGATTTCCATTTGCATGGAATATCTTTCTCTATCCCCTCACTTTCAGTCTGTATGTTTCCCTAGGTCTGAAGTGGGCTTCTTGTAGAAAGCATATATACAGGTCTTGCTTTTGTATCCATTCAGCCAATCTATGTCTTTTGCTTCAGAGGAGAGAGGGTGCTCAGAAGAGACCATCTCCTTCTGGCATCTTACCTCTGTCTCACTTGATGGGCCAGAATAAATTTCACCTCCCATGGAGAGCAGACAAGAGAAGCCCTCCCTGCTCTGGGATGCTTACTTTATAGGACCCTGTCCTGTAGGGCCAAGACCAGGGTGAGGCAGGAGCCAGCTGGCCCTATGGGGTGCTGAGAGCCATGCCTCACTTGCCTCATCCTGTCCTGGCCCTTTCTGACCAGACTCTCCCTGAGGGGAGAAGCTCACAGGGCTGAGCTAATATGCCCACCCAGAGCCTGTGTGCCCCCTTCTAGACCCTGGGATTCAAGTGGCCCTGAGACTGCACAGGTCTCTGTCCCTGAGGGCAGACCCCACTGGTGGGCGCCCCCCTCAAAGCAGGATTAGTGCCCCACGTGGCTCCCACAAGACCCTAGGTAGGACCAGCTCTCCCGACGCCACCATTCTCCGGGACAGAATCCAAAGATTCAAGGATTCTAAATTCACATCTGGCCTTTCACATCCTTAAGAATGTATATTTGTCATGGCAAGAGGAGAGAACTTTCCTTTTTTTTTTTTTTGGCCATATCCCATGGCTTGTGGGATCTTAGTTTCCCGACCAGGGGTTGAACCCGGGCCCTCGGCAGTGACAGCACAGAGTCCTAACCACTGGACGGCCAGGGAATTTCTAGGAGAGAGCATTTGTAATTGAACACTGTGTTAGTTTGATGTGTCACTTTTAACTATTTAGCTATACGGTGTTTGACCTTCTACCCACACTCCTGCCCTTAGCCCCACAACTGGTAAAGTGGGCCCGAGGGAAGCAGTCTGGAGAGGGTGACTTAAGATTCAGAAGCCCCTTGGATTTCCCTGGTGGCACAGTGGTTAAGAATCCGCCTGCCATGCAGGGGACACGGGTTCGATCCGTGGTCTGGGAAGATCCCACATGCCGCGGAGCAGCTAAGCCTGTGAGCCACAACGACTGAGCCCGCGTGCCTAGAGCCCGTGCTCCGCAACAAGAGAAGCCACCGCAATGAGAAGCCCGCGCACCGCAACGAAGAGTAGCCCTTACTCACCTCAACTAGAGAAAGCCCGCGCGTAGCAACAAAGACCCAAGGCAGCCAAAAATAAATAAATAAAATAAATGAATTTATTAAAAAAAAAAAAAAGATTCAGAAGCCCCTGTGGGGAAATGATCGCACCCCCCCACACACACACACACAAGTCTGTATTTCTGGTGTATGACCACTGTGATTGATTCTTTCTGGTAATTTATGACCAGGTCTGCCAGGTTAGCGTGTTGAGGGGTGTGGGGTTAGCATGGTCACCCTGAAGGATGAGGACGTGTTTGGTGAGAAAGAAGCATCGTAGACTGCGTGAGAACTCCCCTGACATTGACCATGGAGGGGGCAGTAAAGGTGGTAGGGGCCCTGTATGTGGAAACTGGCCAGAGTCTTGAGGGTTAGGGGGACAAATTCCACCGAGCCTTCCCCAGACTCCTCACATTTCTCCTCCTCCCTCCTCTCCCCTCAGGCCCCTCAGGTTTCCCACAAAACACAGAGACACACACAAATACACAGGCACTCACATAAACATACACCCAGACACACACACAGACACATACAAATACACAGACATATACCCAGACACACACAGACACAGAAACACACAGGCATCCATACACACACAGTACGGATGACATCCCCTCCCGGGGGCCACCCCCCGTCTCTCAGATCTTGCTCTCTTCTGCTCTCTCCCACCACCAGATTGACCCATTAAAACTGACTTTTTACAAAAAGTGACCCATTTTTGGTGGCCCCAAGAGAATTACGATGTCATCAAGAGAGAGGTGGGTGGTATAGCCTTGGACACACGTGCAGAGGTGACACTGGATCCTGTCCACAGCTACTTTCAGCTAAAAGGTTCTGGATCCCAGCCCCAGGTCAGGCTAGGCCGTGATAAAAGTCATTTGCTGGCTGTGTCCATTACCAGGGCCATGAGTGACAGCCAAGCCCAACCTGAGGCCCTTTCTTTCGGGGTCCCGACTGGTAGCACTTCCTGTCAGGCCCAGCACGTATGTGCCCCTGGGGTTAGAGATTCAAGGACCCAAGCTGTCTGCTATTGGTTCCTGCAGGGGGAAGGCTAGAGAGTGGGGGGAGGGGGCACTCTGGCCCCCCGGTACTTGGAGAGTTGGCCTAAGTAGACCCCTCCCAGCCTCACCTTCACTTGCACCCCACAGCCTTTGCAAAAAGACTGACAAGGGTCTGACTTTCTCCTAGCCCCAGCAACATCCCCGCCGGCTCCCGCCCCTCCTCCCCTGGATCCGCTGTACAAATACAGGGCTACTGCCAAGCTGTGGGAACAGTAAATCTTCCTCACTCTTTTATTCATGCCCTCACGTCTGCAGACAGTGCCGAGGAAAAACAAACCCCACCAAATCCCCGTGGGCTCTAGCAGTCTGGCAGCCTCTTCTTTGCTCCTCTCTGATCCCCTCCAGGAGGCAGAGGCCAGGAGAAGAGACCGACCCAGCTCTGATGTGGGTGGCAGCTCCCCCCCACCAGTCCCCTCCTCCTGAGGGAGCTCAGCGAGCACCTGTCACATGCTGAGCCCTGTACCACGCTCTGGGGACCAGAAATCAGTGAGACGTGGAGAAACTGGGCAGTCAGTATTCCTGGCTTCCAGGAGCAGCACTGCATCTGCCTCACCTTCCAGCCCTCCCCCGGACTGCAGAGCTTCTGGGCCTGGCAGGGCCAGGCTGTTTGCTCAAAACATTTGGCAAGATGAGTTGCGGCTGCCCTGGGTGCCATCTGAGGAGCCACCGAGGGGAAGGATGGGCAGCCAGGTCAGCTGCGGCCCCTGTGGAAGGAGGGACTCTCGCTCCAACAGCCTCTGGACCAAGGCAGCATCTCTGCAAAAGAGTCCAGATCTTAAGAATTCCTGGGAGCCTCTCCTCCTGCAACTCTGGGCCACCAGGGAAAGCTGCTTTTAAAGCTCAATCAGACCAAAGGGGGACCTGGAGGAGGCCAAGGGGAGCTGGATTTGGCCTTTTATACAGAAGAGAGGCAATGGACTTAGCATGACCCACTGGCTCAGTTTGCCCAGGACTGCAGGGTTTCTGGGGACAAAGGACTTTTGGTGTTACAACCGGGACAGTCCTGGGCAATCTGGGAAGGTGGGGTTCCCCTAACTGAGGGGCCGTGGGAAAGGCTCCACCCTCTGTGAGCCCGACACATGGGCTCGGGACAGAGGACAGCTTGGACCCAAGCTGCCTGGTAATGGTTCTGCGGGCGGAAAACTTTCTTCACTACTGGGCCACGTGCAGGAGGAAAGGCTGGAGAGCAGGGGGTCCTGTGGGCAGCTCAGGAGCTGTCAAGGGAAAGTAGGCAGAAGAAAAGTGTCTGCGGACTTCAGGGTAGGGAGGAAATTCCCTCACTGTCTCTAGGGAGCTGGCACCCATGGGGCCCCACCCAAAGCCTGGGGTGTTGGGAAGTGAGCTGGGGAGCCCCTGAGAAAACCTGTCCTTGAACCCTTCGCCAGTGTACATGGGACACGGGGAAAGATGGCTTTAAAATCTTCTGCCTGGTGCCTCATCCTCCCAGGACCCAGAGGGCAGTCAGAGCGCTGTCCTGGACAGGGCCTGACACAGCAGAGCAAGCTTGTTCCTTTAGATCTGTCCCAGGGAACAAGCTCTTCTCCATGGGTGTCCCGACTGGATGTTGGGCGTTGCAGATAGATGTGTCCAGAGGCAGCAGAGGTTTGTGTTAAAGGCGGCCTGATAAGGCAGATCCCACGGAGACGCCCTCACCCAGACCCCTTATTTGATAGATGGGAGACCAAACTCCAAGAAGGCTGAGTCACTAGCTTAGGGCAGCACACTCTCCAGTGGTTAAAGACCCAGACAGGACTGTGCACCATCAGATGCCACAGCCAGAGATTCCTTGGAAGGGAGGGTGCACAGGAGATAAGCCCAGGCCTGTGAAAGCCCCCGCCTTCCTGTCACATTAGTGACAGATCATGCCTTCTGGAGCCAGGACTCTTCTCTCCATTCTGTTGAGTCCCCAGCGTGGTCTACCCCAGCACCAAGCCCAGGAGAAAACCCGCCAGCAGATTTCCCTGCACTGCTCGGCCCTGGGGCTCCGGGGGGCACTGGAAATCTGCAGAGGGTGCCTGCAGGCTCCGCCTCTCCCTTTCCTGGCCTCAGAATGTGTAAGAAAGACCAGCTTCACCTCTCAGTAGGAAGCTGCTCCCTGCCTACGATGAGGAGCCTTCCTAGAGGTGGAGGTATTTAAGACACAGTTTAAAGGGCCATTAAGCATACTGGGCTCCAAAGACTTTAGCAGGAAGCAGAGCCCCAGTGACGCAAACACAAAGATACATTCTGGTGTGTCTACATAGGGAGGTGGGGGGATCCAGACCCAGGATGACGACAGAGGCGAAAGAGTGGGAGTAGGTGTAGGTGGGCTCTCTTTTGAGCAACCAGGAGGGTCCTAAGTACATGGTCAGGAGAGGGCAGAAAAGGAAGAAGAGAGAAAAACAGTGGGGAGACTCAGGAAAACCATCTCCTGACAGCTACTGTACCAGCTTCTAGCATTTACAGCATTTCCAGTTTCGTCCTATTGTGGGTGAACCCAGCACTTCCAAAAATGAAATGCAGGAAACAGCCCGAGAAATGTTTCTGAGGAATGACAGGGCTGCCCCCTTGTTCACAGCAACTCTCCTAGGAGAAGCAGGGCTCCACGGAAAGTCTAACAAGGAGAGAGAGGCTGCACCCCGCTGTACCCTCCAGGCCCCCAAAGCACAGAGAAGGAGTAGGATGAGAGAAGGGCTCTGCCCTGGGCCTGGCAGCCAGGAGCCACCTTCCTGGGAAGTCTCAGGAGGCTGGCAAGCTCTGCCAAGGCAGGTGGGATGCTGAATTCTTGGGGAGAGAGACAGGTTTCCTGAGCACAGAAACGCCCTGACTTAGTCAACAATAGGCCCTTGGAGCTCCCTTAGCAATTACCGCCTCACCACTCAGCCTCGTGCTTGGCTGGCCACTAATAACTTATTGCAAATACGTCTCATGGCTCCAATAAGGCAGCCGCTTCTCTGCCTCTGAATTCCCTGCAGAGCGTCACACAGCTGGGCACCCAGCTGGTCCTCATTAAAATCCTCCCAGACCTGAATCTTCTCACCCTTCCTTGCTCCCATCTCCAGCCCTGCCCTCCAGCAGCCAGCCCAGGGCACCCACTTTTCCTCACTTTCCTAAGAGCTGGATTGGCAGTTGCCAATACAGGAAGGGCAGGTGAGAGCCTCTGAGTCTGTAGATCTGACTGGTAGCCTGGTGAAAGATACCAGGACCTTCTATAGGTAAACAGGGAATCGCTATTAGCAAATTCTCTAATTAGCGTTCTCTTTATCATCCTCCTGTGGAAAATACTCATTTGTAACATTTTAAGTCAGACCATGCAGAACTGGAAATCTGTAAGAACATTGCCCAGGAAGGGTCTCTGGCAGGAGCCACTTCCCAGGTTTTGGTTACCTCACCTATAAAAAAGAGGGATGGCAATGCATTACTGTAGGCAGGTGACTAAACCAACCTTCCCATTCTATACTTCTGTGCAATATTGGACCATCTCGTTCATCTGTGTGCAAAACAATGATGTGGATTTGGCATAAAAAGACTCGAAGTTCCCATCCTGGCTTTGGCACTTATTAGCTGGCTGGTGCTGGGGAAGTCACTTCATCTTTCTGAATGAATTTTCTCACCTGTGAAATGGGCACAATAATAATATCTTCACCACATAGATGGTGTGAGATTTAAATGGGATACCACGTGTGAGCAGGATTGATAAACTGTAAAATAGTATCCAAGTGTTACTGATTATTAACAGATCATAATGACTGTGGTAAATAAAAACCTCCCTTTAAATAAGCAAACGCCTATGGGCAACAACAGAAACACAAAAATGATCGTCGCTGATGGATTTGCTGGTAACTCTTCCCTGCCCAGGGAGATCGGCAGCCCTGAAACCGCCTCTTGAGGCGGGGACCCACCAGAGTCGGGTAGTAAATGCTGATCTCGGGATGGAGGCTGGAGGTCGGGGCTCTCAGAACACAGGGTCAGACTACCCACCACCTGCCAGGGCCTCACCCACGTTGCTTCTGCAGTTGGGCAGCAGACTCCCAGCAGCCACTTCCCCAGCTGTTTTTAAACGACAGTAAATTGTGGCCCTTTTTTTTCTAAAGCACTTCTTTGCAAAGGAAGCAGACCCTCCAGGAATGAATATTCATTTGTACTACCCCTCAAAAAAATGCTGATAAACACACAAAAAAGTTGTGTTATTGCTAAACGCTAATTGCATTTCCTTGGGTAAGCACCATAAAAAATTCATTGCAGTTTTTAGAAACAAGATACCAATTGCATTTTAACTGCTAGAAAGGAGAGAGTGGGGGAGAAGCTTAACCAGGAAAATGCTAACTGGGCAGAAACTCAGAAAGACATCTCCCGAGCAAGAAGGCCCAGTCCCGAAACAAGAGCTGAGGAGAGATGGGTCTCGTGGGGAAGCCAGACCCTCCCGGAGGGAGCACTGACTCAGTGGCACTCAGACTTGCAGCATCAGAGCACCTGGAAGGCTGGGGCTTTCTGTTGTCAATCATGACATGTAGATTTAACAAATGTACAGAATTATATGAGCAGGAGTCAGTTCCAGAGCTTTAAGAAACATGTATGGGAGGAAAATTGTAATTCTACTACCCCTTAATGTGGGTGTGAGAGAAAGAGAGAGAAGTGGGATGGGGGGAGGACGGGACCAAGGCCATACAGCATTTCACTTTAATACCGGAAGTCCTGGACCAGTTCACAGAACTGTCATTTAAAACCTACGCCCTATTCCAACACCAACCAGAGTGTTCTTACGGTGCCCCCCCCGCCCCGCCCCAGCAGGGCCAGCCAGAGCCAAGCGACAGCAGGAAGTAGGTGAGATCGACAGAAGAGTGGGGCGGATCCTGACTCCATGGGCTTCACCTGGGCCGGTCCAGCCTTGACCCCATCTGCCCAGGAGCTTCCCAGCCTGGGTCTGTAGGGAGGCACTTCCCCCCCTGAGAGCACAGGGAGAAGGCAGGCCCAGGGCATCCCTGAGCATCCTCCCAAAAGATGCGCACAGGGGCTGGGGGGCGGTGCAGAAAGGCAGGCTCCCGACTGCCGCCAGCACCCTCTTCCTCTCCAGCTGCTCCTCCCCACCTCCCAGCTCCCCCAGCTTCCCAACCCAACCCCAGCTTCTCTCCTGTCATTGAGGCTCTCTGGTGAGATAGAGGGGCTGGCAATCAGGGCTGGAGGGGAGAGGCCCTGTGGCGTGGAGGCTGGCCGGTGGGTGGTGACTGTCTCTTGTGCAGTGATAAGAGATCCATGCCTTCCGCATCCGGGGCTGCTGCTTCTCCTCCATCTAGTGGACCTGCCAGAGACCCCAGGAAACATGAGGCTGGTATGCAGTGAGACTGAGGAAACAACAGGACCAGGGGAGGGAGTCCTGAGCTGAAAGAGACAGGAGCTGATCTACAGAGTGGCTGCACCCTGGGTTAGCTGAGTAACTAGCATTTTAATAAATCACTTAACCACTCAGAACCTTCATTTCCACTTCTATCCAATGGGGCTAAAATATCTGCTTCTCTAGGTTTTCTGTAAGGTTTGAATGAGAAGGTGGACGCATAGGTCCCCTGTAAACTCTAAAGTTTATTATCTACCACCTGCCCTGAGCCCAACCTCGCAGAAGGATGTTTCCCACTGTCACACCCTGCATCTGTAAAGTACTTTTAATTCAGATCACGTGCTTTTATACACATTCTCTCACTTGGCTCTTCCACTGAACGGATGAAGTGGAGTGGCCGGCCCAGGATCACACAGAATGAATCAGTTGCTGAACTCAAACTGCTAAATGCTGAGCTCTCTCCCTAGGGCAGGGAGAGCAGGCGTGACCAGGGATGAGTAATGGTCATAAGTAAATACGTAATGACACCTGCACTCACTCTAAGCCTAGCGCTGGGCAGGTCTTACCTCACGTAATCGTCACATATGATGGCATATACAGTAGCCACGATGGTTACTACCAGGACACTGAGGTTTACCAAAGTTAGGAATTTGCCACAGGTCACACAGGAAATGGCAGATCTGGGCTACAAATTCAGGTCAACTCTTCCTTAGTGAATGCTTAAATTGATAGAATGGATTCAACGTTATAAGCATCACTTCTTCCTCCTCCCAGTCTGGGAATATTCCCCAGCCCCCAGCAGGGCCCAGGCCCGAGGGATGAGGGTCACAGTCTCCGAGGGTTATTGGTCCTTCACAAACGGGTCTACCCCACCTGCCCCCCGACTCACCTGCGCCGTGTCCTGGATCCAGTCCAGGAATTCGGCAACCTTGGCGTAGACACCGGGGTGGTTGGGCTCTGCGCAGCCGCGGCCCCAGCTGACCACGCCCACCAGGCGCCACGTGCCCTTGTCCAGGCACACCAGGGGACCCCCGCTATCCCCCTGCGGCATCCAGGCACCGGGACACAGAGAACAGGCAGTTAGTCCTTCCTGGTGGAGTGGCGGCAGACCACTCCCCAACCCACTCCCCAACCCCCGACCCCGGGGCCGGGAGCACACCCTGTATTCCAGGCGGTCCTGCTTCCAGGACGGATCCCGTCTTGCCTCGCGCCCCCTTTCAACCCTCAGCGCGCTGCCCACTTGCCTGGGCGCGCCCGCTCGCGGAGAGGATGTCAGCCGGGCTCCCGGCCACAGGCCCCGCCCACCTCGCACCGGGTCCCCCGCCCGCCTGCACCTGGCACGCGTCGGCCCTCTGGTCCAGGTAGCCGGCACACAGCATGCGGGGCGTGAGGGCCCCACTGTACACGCAAGAGCTGTTGCAGAGCTCGGTGCTGAGCAGGGGCACCACCGTGTCCCGGAGCGTGTCCGACCTGTGGGCTGCGGGAGGCAGATGCGGAGATGGAGGGGCGCAGAGCAAGGCCCGGGAAAGCAGGGCAGCAAGAGGGCCTTAGAGGCCCCGGAGGTGCGGAGGCCCAAAGAGGGGAGCCCAGGATGGGAGCTGTGGACTCGGGGAGAGGAGGCAGGGGTCCGTCAGACTTGGGGGCTGGGAGCGAAGAGGAGGAGTAGACCCCACACATACACCCTGATGCTGAGGCCGTGGCCCTCCTGGGAGAAGGGGAGGAGGAGGTGCTTCACCTTGGGAAAGGATGCCTCCCCGACACCCACACCCCTGTGCACTCCGGGCCCTGGGAGCTGACTCACTGTGGCTGGGGTCAGTGTGGCCCCAGCCAGACACCCAGCACTGCGAGTCCCTTGGAAATTCCTGCTCTTCAGCCGGCAGGCACACGGCGCCCACGGTGTCTGCGGAGAGGCAGTGGTCCCGGGTCCCACTCCGGCTCGGCCTCCCTGCCCGCAGCCTGGGCAAAGGACCAGGGCGGGCATGTCCTCCACGCCCCCTCCTCAAACAGTCCTGGCTCCGGCCTCCTGTACAGCTGTGCGGGTCAGGCCCTGCCCCACCTGGGAGCCACCATTCACGCAGAGGACAGTGTGGAAACTGCAGTGTGCCTGGTGCCCTAGGCCGGGCGGTGTACACACGGTGCATCCCCACCTGGGGCTGATGGGGGATGGAAACTCCTTCTGGGTGTTTGTACCTAACTTCTCCTCATGAGGACCCATTTTGGATTTTCCCCAGGGTGTGTGGACCTTCTTGGGACATGGTTTCCAAAAGGGTGCGACCTGTCCTGTGGGCGGAGCCTGAACCTGATTTTACATAATGCATAGACCTGCCGTTAGATAAACGCCACTTCGCTGGGAGAAAGTATTTCCTCTTCGGTTCTCTTTCAGCCCCTCTTCTGCACCAAGGAGAAAGAGTCTGTCTGGTGCTACTCTGTGCCTCTCTTCACGCCTGCCCACCCCTTCCAAGCACAGAGAGAGCGGCCTGACGCGGCAGTTCTGCAGAGCACGGCGCCTAGCTGGGACCTGAGCACTGTTTTGCTTTCACTCTGTGCATTTTTGTGGTTATTATCTATTTAACATAAGTCATATGGATTCTCCAATTAGGCAGTAACTTAAAGTTTCCCTTTAAATATATTCATGTCAATTTAGAAGCATTAACTGTTGAACAACGGTGCAGAGAGCACCCATATACGGTAGAATTTGTGAACGGCATAGAGCAACCACTGTTGCTGGGGAAACCCAAAGCTCCAGGTAGCAATGGGAGGGAGGAGTGCTGAGTGTGTGTGTGTGTGTGTGTGTGGTGTGAGAGTAGGCGTGCACAGGAGTAGGTGTGCATACTTATGTGAGCCTTGCATGAGTGTGTGAGCGTGTGAGGGCATGCACACATGTGTGTGTGTGTGTGTGTGTGTGAGCATGTGTATCTGTAGGTGAGTGCACTTGGCACGTGTGTGTGGAAGAGCTGCCCTTCAAGGGCAGATGCTGTGGGGGAGATGCTCTGCCCCGGGAATTGTTTGCCTCGTGGACTTGAAGAGAGTCAATTCGCTCTCTAAAGGTCAGCATCCTTATCTGCATACACCGGCCTCAGCTCCCTGTCAGGTTTGTTCTGAGGATGGGGTGAAAGGATATTTGGTAAGGGAAATCTTATTAACCGTAACGTGGTGCTAGTTATTAACGGTTATCCTATTCACTGTCAATACATAGTTAACTATTATTCACTGTAACCCGGCTGGGACCTGGCACCGGCAGCCTGTTGGGAGATGGAGCCACTGAGACGCTCTCCTTGGGACCTCAAGGCAAATCCCGCCTGCAGCCCAGATGGGAAAAGGGCCAGAACCTTTGTCCCCAAAAGAGTGTGTGGAAGAGTTGGCGCCACCCCAGGTCCAGGTGATGCCAGAGTCCACGACGGTCACCAAATGAAGTGAACGTTGGGTTCACGGCACAAGGGGGTCTTAGGAACCCACGGGGCTCTCGCGCTCCCGGCACCGCCCCTCTCACCACAGCCTCACCTGAGAAGTGGAGCGGGGTCCGGAGCTGCAGGAGGGCCACGTCGTAGTCGTGACTCTGGGCACTGTACAGAGGGTGGGCGATGATCCGCTCCACCACAGCCCCCCGGTGTGGCCTGACCGTGCTGTGGCTGACCAGCCCCGCATGGACCCGCCAGCTGGACCGGCGGGACAGCCTGAAACTGCACAAGGGAGCTGAGCTGAGCCTGGGGGAGGAAGGGGCCAGAGACGTTGACATAAATGAGTTGGTGGGGGGAGGAAGCCAACAAGCGCGGCTGTTAGTGGGGGCCCCATCACCAGGCTGCAAGCTCCCAGGGCCCAAGCCTCTTAGAATCCCCCAGCAGCTGGCAAGACACTGGGCATGCAGTAGGTGCTTAATAAACGCTCAGGCACTGATGGAGAGAAAAGTGAGACACTATGATCATTGGCCACCACCCCTGCACTCTCCCGTATAACCCCCTTCAAGTTTTACAGCAAACATGGAAGGGCCTTGTGTGATTATCAGAGCTCTAAGCCGAGTCAGCAAAGCTTTCCTCAGTGCTGTCTCCCCACTTCCTAAGTGTGATCGCTGGGGAGGCACTTCGGCTCTCCCAGCCTCGGTTTCCTCGCTATAAGATGAGGATTACACCACCTGCCTTGCCCGCCATCAAGAGAAGAGGGCCGAAGAGCTCATTCATTCCTTCCCACCAGCATTTATTAAGCACCTACTATATTCCAGGCCACGGGGACAAGGCAGGGGAAAAATCAACAAAGGGATTCCGTGGTAAACAAGACTCTTCCCTGCCCCCATGGAGCTTCCAGTGTAAAGGGGAAGAAAGACATTAAACAAATAATTACATGGAAATTGATTTAATTACAGTGGTGATAAATGTTAAGAAGCATGGAGGGCTGTGAGTGTGAAAGCATTTTAAAAACTTAAAGACCGAACAAAACTAAAGCACCAATATTTTTATGACTGCTATTTAGGCAGAGCTGTTCTTGGCACCAAACAGGGAGAATTTCACAAACACCGCCCGGACCCACTCTCAGCAGACATGGGAGGAGGACAGTTCGACATTGTATACAGGACACACCAACGGCCAAAGAGAAAATGCTAGGGGGCACCTTCCCCCCAGCAGCCCCCAGCCTTGCCTGTGCACACAGTGCGCCGCGGTCACCACCCAGTGCGGGGCCAGCACGGAGCCCCCGCATGTGTGCCGGGCACCCAGGGCCACGCTGGCCTGCCAGGGCCAGCGCCCGGGAGCCACCGCCTGCCCGCCCACTATCTGGGAAGCCAGGGGCCTGGTCCCACACTCTGCAAACAGACAAGCACTTGTGAGATGAAAAGAATGCGGGGTGGGTGTCAGCACTGTGCTAACTTTCGAGGCCTGTGGTCCAGCGTGGATGGCTCCCATTTATCATTCCTGGCCCTAAGCATCGGGCGGGAAGCTGGGAATGTTGGTTACACATCCACCTGCCCCGTCAGGCGGTGCGCTCGCTGAGAGCAGGGGTGGTGCCTGCATCATCTATGGAGCCCCAGGATCTAAGAAAGCGCCTGTCCCATAGGAGGGGTCAAATGGTGGCATGTGGACAGACGCGTGGAAGGACAGATGCAGAGATGGCTAGATGGCTGGGAAGGCGGGTGAAAGGAACTCTGCAAACTGTCTCCCACTTGGCCCCTCTTTCCCCACCATCCTTAGGCTCCAGAAGCTGCTGTTTCCCCTTTGGGGCTCCCCCAGAGGCCAGGGAATGTCGGAGGCCAGGGCGGGGAGTGAGGCAAGGAGGTCATCCACCCAAACCAGTGGCTGGTGGCGAATGGGACAGAGGTGTAGATGGGGCTCTGTTTCGGCAGAACTGTGTCTGCAAGAAGGGGCCCTGCATGCAGGTGGGCAAGGAACCCCACCCCAGACCCAGCTGAGCTTCCCAGTGGGGATGTCCCACCGTGAGGGCAGCGGGGAGACGCCCTCCTCCCACCGCCTCCTTCCCGGACCCAGGACAGGACTCACCAGAGCATCTGAGGGAAACCACTTGACCAGAAGTACAGCTGTTCCTGCAAAACAGAGGCAGCGCCAGCAGGAAGCTGGGCGGGGGGCCCACCCCAGGCTGCACACCCACCGAGGGCCTGGGGGAGGGGGTCGTTGTTGGGGGGAGCAGAGGGGGCCTCTCTGTAGCCACAGCCACCTGCTTCTGACCCCACCCAAGTCCCCAGGCCCCTGCTTGTAGCAGGTCTCTGGGACGGCAGCTGTGCTCTGCCCAGTCGTCCCGGGCACATAGGACTTCGTGGTCCTCCAGTTGGATTTGGGCAGGGCCCACAGTTACAAATGGAGCGTTCATGAATGTGAAAATCCGGCTGTTCCCACTAAGGCCCCTGAGTAAATGTGTGCTCAGCGGATGAGTGGGTAAGAGAGTGAGTGAATGGACTCAGTTCTTTGCCCCATGCTGCGGCCTCTGATGACTCCACTCTCTCTCAAGCCCTGTGCCCGGCCCTGCGTACTCATATGCCTGCTCTCCTCTTTCTTAGCATAAACCTCAACTCCTAGGACTTCCCTGGTGGTCCAGTGGTTAGGACTCTGCACTTTCACTGCTGAGGGCCCAGGTTCAATCCCTGGTTGGGGAGCTAAGATCCCACAAGCCACATAGTTCAGCCTAATATAAATAAATAAATAAAAATTTAAAACACACTGTTAAAAAGGAAAAAAAAATCAACTCCTTTTGGAGCAAAGCCCTCTTTCTTGACTTCTCTCTTGCCCCCAGCATCCTAATGCCTGGATTCTACTAGTTTCCCAAATCCACGGCCCCTGGCTCTCCTGGCAGAGTCAGTCCCACCCCTACTTCCCTATTAAGGTATCTAAGACAGGGACCCCACGTTCCCCTGATCAGCC
Organism: Mesoplodon bidens; assembly: GCF_964165515.1. Classification (NCBI taxonomy): domain Eukaryota; kingdom Metazoa; phylum Chordata; class Mammalia; order Artiodactyla; family Ziphiidae; genus Mesoplodon; species Mesoplodon bidens. The sequence continues at coordinate 18,485,073 of NC_138164.1, read as the reverse complement.
CACAGGGGACAGGAGCTGGGTAGGAGGGGACTGAGGTTCCGACGGGAACAGTGGTGAAGGGGTGAGAAGGCTTTAAGAGCAGGGACAGGAGGAGGCTGCTGGAAAGCTTGAGGACACCCAGGCAGGGTGAAAACCCGCTCAGCTTGCACCCACCCCCAGGATTTGGGGAAGGGGCCATCCCAGAGCCCTCTCTTCTCTGGAGGGTCTCCAGGTTCCAGACAGTCAACCATCTCTCTCCTGAGATAGCAGAATTATCCAAATAAAGTGTGGCAGGGGTGAGAGGGACTAGTTTGGAGACAGGAGCCTGGTTTCAAGACTTGGTTTGGCTGCTTATCAGTTCTGTGACCTAGCACAAGGCCCTTTACTTCACTGAGTCTCAGTTTTCCCACCTGTAAAATGGGAATAGGAGTACCATTTCAAATCCTCTGACAATTACACCCAATCCTGCCGTTCTTGTGAGGGGCAAATAAGATGATGTATGTGAAACATTGGTGGGCAGGGCTCCTGTGAGCTGAGTTAGTAATTTCTAATTGGGAAATATTCCTCTTTGTTGTCCTATCTTACACCTCCAGTGTCCTCACCACCAGGCTCTCATGATAGTAAGATTTTTGCTGGATTGTTCACCAGGAAGTGAGGGACATCACTCAGCCCCCTGAGAAGCCCTACCTGGGCTGCCACACCTCCTCCAGGAGGCCTCCCAGTCTAGGAGAGAGCTGAGCAAACTGCCTGGAGCTGTTGAGCCTGATGTCAGACAGGTTCACTGCCTTGTGGTCTGTGAGTCTTGGCAGGAGAAGGGAATAAAACGGGAGGAAATCAGCTTTAAACTGACGATCAGCACGAGAGATGGGGGTTAAGTATAACCGGAATATGATACTATACCAGTGTAGTGACTGAGCAAGACTTTGACAATGACCTCTTCTGGGATTTATATTTGTTAAAAATCAAGGATGTTCAAAGGAGAGAAACAGACTGGGGCGCCATCATGCCCAGAGGCCAGGAGATGACCAAAATGACCTCTTGCCACTTCCTGGGTACTTTGATGGTGACAGACAGATAGAGGTCTTCAATGCTCCTCCCCCACCCACCAGCTCTCCACCCTCCCCAGGCCCCACCTCTGGCCCCAGCTACCTGAGATGCCCAAGGCTCCGGCAGATCCGTACCCCCAGGGCAGAGCTCCAGCCCTCGTGGCAGACCAGAAGCCAGTCTGGCCGGGCCCTCACCTGCACTTCCAGCAAGAAGTCCTCGGTGTTTATTCTGAAAGACACTGAAACCACAGCATGAAAGCCACATCCCACCTGCTGTGGGATGGAGGGGCAGCATGGGCAGGGCGAGCCGGACCTGGCCACCATGGGACCTAAAGAGGCCTTCACGATAGCATCTGGGTCACCCCATATCAGGCTCCCTGTTCCCCAGGGAGCCAGCCGGTTCCGAGAACAAAATAACCCCTCTTTGCGCAGCCTTTTAGGTTTGTGTTTTAACCAAGTGCTTTTAAACGTGCTCCATCACTAAGTGTCACAGCGACCATGTGGGGTGAGAATTCCCATCCTCCACATTCTGCAGAGGGAAGTAAGGCACGGAGGTTAAGCGACCTGTCCTAGGTCACAGGATCTGCAAGTGATGGATCCAAGTCTTCTGATTTCAAATCTCATGACAATACTAGTGATGGTTCCTGTTTATTGAGCACCTGCTTTTTCCACGCTCTGTGCTAAGCCCTTTTATTTTATGCTCTTATTATGCTTCAGACTTCATGCGGTAACTATTTTCATCTCCACTTCATGGAGAAGGAAATGGAAGCTCAAAGCAGTAACGGAACCAAAGGCACACACGGCTAGCAAAAGCAGGCTCCAAGCTGACCCTAACTAACCTCTGTAACTGATTCTACCCGCAGCCTTAGCAGCACCGTATCTGCTGACCCTCAACTCTTTCCTGGAGAGGAGGGGACAAGATTTGAGTGCGGGATGCGGAGACAACGTGGCGAGACGTTCCCAGCCCTCTGTGCGTTCTCTGCCCCTGGGCCCAGACCCTTGCCAGCCCCGCGCTGGCCCCGCACACACGCCTGGCCCCTCTTCCCCACCGTGCAGCCTCACGCTGCCCAAAGAGCGAGTTGCCATCTCTCCTGGCAGCCTGGGCTCTTGGCCGTGCCCCAGCTAGAGATCAAGACCGTCCCCCAGGAGTGCTGAAAGCCCTAAATCAGAGATCAGCTCTACAAGGCTGGGCCGTGGCTCCACCCTCACGGTACGGGAGACACAGGTGGGTGGCAGTGAACTCGTGGCCCTTCAGTTTGGTCCTCTTGCCCCCAGCCAGAAGGGAGGACCCCACAGCTGTGCAGGGCCCCGGGGCCCAGGTGGGAGTCCTGCGACCTTGGGGCGCGGCCCACCTGCTCTGGGAAGCGAGGGGATCAGGGCTTCCTCACCGCTGGCCTCCGAGCAGTTTAAGCTCATCTCATCCTGCAGGGTCCCGGGAACAGGCTGAGAGGCAGCCGGCCACAGATACAGCGCTTCAGAGGACAAAGACAAGGAGAGGCTGGGGGAAGGAAGGGATTCCCCTAGGAGGGGGCCAAGGAGAAGAGCAAGGGACCTGCAGCAGAGCGAGGCAAAGGCAGCCTCCGGGGGCTCCTGACCACCCTGCCCGAGGCAGCCCCCCGCAACGTGCAGAAGAGCGCCATTGCGCTCTCAATGTCTCTGTCTGTCTCTCTCTCTCTCCCTCTGACTGGGAAAGATCTCTTGGAGAAGCTTGACAAGGGCCTCCCTGGACCATCCACTCGAGCACATTTCTCACTGTAGGACTGAAATGTTCTTCTTTACGGAGAGCCCGAGTCCCTCCTGCTGGCCCATCACCCCGTTTCTACTTGCTGTCTACTCAGACTAGACAGAAAAGACGCTCATCCCACCTGCCTTGCACACCTGCTCAGCACCTGCTCCTCCCTCCCAGCATCCCCCAGATCCTGTTCGTTGCCCCTCCCCTGCCACTGAAGGTCCCAGCACTGACCTAGAAGCCAGGAGCCAATGCTTGCACCAGCCAGCAACACCAGGGCTCCCAATACTGCCCAGCCGCGCCGCCCTGTGCACCAGCGCCCTGCCCAAGAGACTGCGGGGGAGGAGGGCAGAGGAGAGTCTGGGGACCCTGCCTCCGCCTGCCAGCCGCACTTCACCCCGAGGCACCACCCCGGGACCAGACAGCCACCGACTCGCGGCGGTGGTTTGCCCCACTGCCCCTGCCCGCCTCGCCCTGCCCCATCATCCTGGGGTGGGTAGAGGGCAGAGCTCTGATCACTGGAGCCTCGGAGCCCACTCAAGCCCCCAAATGGGAAACAGAGCAAAAGCAGGTCTGGGATAAATAGTGAGACAGCCTCTCACCATCAGTCATTTAAGGCTAACCTGGGAAGATCTGGGGAAAAAGAACCTGGAGGATATAGGAAGATTGTCCCTTCACTGCCCCCACCCTGTCATTCCCCGATGGCCCAGTCTGGCCTACTGGCTTGCTGCTGGGCCTCGGGCCTCCGCAGTGGGTCTCCTGGCTCTGCTCTGAAGATCCAGGATCCTGGACTCTCCTCTGCATACTGAGCCTCCATGGGGGCTTGACCATCCAGCATCAGGCTCTGGGGAAATAGCTGTCAGTCACTCACCAAGGAGAGAAATCACCACTGACCACAAGAAGTCCCCACTCTCTAACTCCAGCCGGGCCCTCGTTGCCACTTGTGAGCCTTTCTTCACCTTGGGGACTCCATGTGTGTTCCCATAGAGGCCCCTCGGGCCTCCCTGCTCTCCTGGAGCCCCTAGCCCCACCCACCTTTCTCTCACACAGCCAGTAAGTGTCAGAGCAGAGACCTGAGCCCAGATTGGGTCAGCTCCAAGGCCCGCACTCTTCACCACCCCCTCACCTTGGTTCCCACCAGCATGGAGGACATCCACTGAATCCCTCAGCTTCCCTCCTCAGATCCTAAGATCCCATCCTTCCTCATTCTATCTTGGAGGAAAAACTGCCCCTCCCCTACGAACTATGCATTCATTCACCCAGTAAATAGTATTCAGCCCAAGTGGACAGTCCATGGTGGGGGATACTGTAAGTTCAAGGTAAATTAACACGGACCTCCACAACCACCGCCTCAAAGAACCTACTTGTGAGTCCTGAAGATAAGTCATGTAAACAAAGCAGCACAAGTTCAGTGACAGAAGAGAAGTTCAGTTTAACTAACACTGGAATTCCAAAGGAGAGCTTACTTCTTGTTGGGGAGCTCAAGAAAGGCTTCCTGGAAGAGGCAGCCTCTGAGACAGGCCCTCATAGATGAATAGGGTTTGAACTGACATATATGGTCATTGGGTGTTCCAGGAAAAAGGTGTTGAGGAGGCAAATGAATGGGAGTAAGAAAGCATAGAGTGGGGTAGGTCAGACATATGCCTAAAATTCATGTGCCATGAAGAAGAGTAAAGGAAAGTAAGATCTTGGCAAAAACACTGGACCAGCAGTTCAAGGCTAGGTCTATAGCCTACGATATGAACTTGGTAACTCATCAGCCCTCCAAATTTCAACTTTCTCCTTTATGAAATAAGAGTGATAACCCCTGCTACCCATTGAGTAGTCTCCCCCATCTAGCTTTGTCTCCATTCCTTCTCTATGCCAGAGCAATCTTTCTAAAATGCAAACATTAGCCAGTTAACACCATCTTTAAAGTATCTAATGATCTTTGTAGCCTTCAGGGTAAATCCAAATCTCCCTTGCATAGCTCACAGCATCCTCTGTGATCTTGCCCCTCCTCACCTCTCCATCCTCATCTGGCAGCACTAACTCCTCCACAGCGTAACTCAGGGTGATACTAACACACGTGCCTGTCCCTAGCAGCCTCACACACTCTCACACCACGGAAGCATGGCACCTGCTGTCCCCTTCCCCATATACTGACTCCTATGACCTTGCAAGACTCAGCTTAAGTGTCACGTTTCCAGGAAGCTTTCTTCAACGCAAGTAGCACCTATTGTGACCCTCTATTATGCTCATTTACTTCTCTCTCTCTCTCCTTCCTCTCTGGTCTAGGCATCCCAGAGTCTAGCTCAAGGCCTAACACAAAGTGGGAATTCAGTTATTGCACATTGAATAAAAGGAAGGAAGGAAGGAAGGGAGGGAGGGAGGGAGGGAGGAAGAAAACAGATTATGTGGCTGATAGGGTTTTATAAAGTACAACACAAATATTAAGTATAATAAATAATATATTAATAATAAATACATATAAACTATGGGTCCTTTCTTTAATGAATTTATAATCCAGTAAAGTAGAAAGAGTCCCTTAAAGTTGAAGTAAGTCCTGTCTCCCCTGCAGACCACCTTCCCCTGTCAACATGGCTTGGTCTAGAGAGGATTCTAGAGCATGTTCAGCCTTTCTTCCTGTCTCAGTATCAAGGGAGCCTGGCTTGAAGTTCAGCCTCTGAACAAACTGGCCTCACCTCGGGAGCTGCCTCACCTCAACACTCACCTGTCCAAGGCCATGTGGTAGCCTGCAAAAATGGTCTTTAATGGTACAGGACTTCTTCGTCCTTTTTTTGAGGAGGAGTTCATGTAATAATGACTTGCTAAGTGCTGCCTACAGGCAAAGCACCTGGCTAGGCATATGGGGGACAAGAGTGGGAAATAAAAGTCACACCTGGGGAAAACCAAACCAGGAGGTTGACCACACTGGTCCCCTCTAGAGCCCCCTCTCCTCTGCACCAGAGCTGCCAGAGGAGACTCCTTCCAAGAGCCTAGAATTCCAAGGGTGGGGTCAGGGGTGGGAGTAGAAAGAAAGAGAGGGCAGAGCAGGGTGTGGCCTTACCATAATGGTCCGTGGCACCAATGCAAAACCTCAAGTTCTGCTAGGTAACGTTCTGCTCCTGTTCTTGGATCAGCATTGATTAAATAGCCTGGCCAGCTTGGTTAGAAGATGAAGTCTCCCTAGTTCACACATGGCTTCTCCCTTCACCGTCCTCCACACACACACACACACCAGAGAGACAATGAACTCTGCTCAGAAAGCATGAATAGATCCCTTGTTGCAGGAAAGGGAGTCAAGGGCTAGCCTGGGCTGGGCAGCCTCAGCCCCTCCCATCAGCTAACTGGAAGCTTAGAAGCAGAGAAAAAGGTTAAGAGGAGGAGGGGAAGCCAGCTACTGTTGCTCAGCAACAAGATCCCTTGTGCCAAAAAGTGTGCCCCATGCATACTGGCACAGTCCCCCCACTTCCTGCTGATGGGGCTGTATTCAAGAGACTGATATTAGCATTTGTTGAAATGTTTCTGAGTCCTCTGAATGATATCTCAGTTCTGTGTGGGTTGGCTTTTCCAGCAGTCTGGGGCTATCACCATGTTGAAATTGGGATGTTGATGAGGGATCTTTGTGACCTGTCTCCTCAGGGCTGCACCAGTTACTCCAATGCCAGGGAAATGGAGCCTCTCCACCCCCACTGCCCTGGGGACCAGTTCCTATAGGAGACCTCAGTGCTATGTTGCTTCAAAGCACAAGGTGGCCCAGCTGAGCCCGGGATGGGCTGAACACACCTGGGAGCCATATCTCTTTAGTCAAGGAGGAAGAAGAGGTCCCAAGGAAGGGAAAGACTGGAGTGGCTCCCCTTCCTCCAAATGCCTCTCACAGATCCCTCAGATGAGACAGTTAAGAACAGGGGCTTTACAGTCAGGCCTTCATCCAACCCCAGTTCTGCCACTTCCCTTACTCAGCCTTACCTGTAAAGTTATGATAATATTACCTACCTCATAGGATTTATGCTGGAATTAAATGAGCTATTGAATATAAAATTCTTAGCTTTATAGCTGGTATCTAGCACAGACTCTATTCAGTAAATATTAGCTGCTATTATTATTATTAATGATTACTGTTGAACCTCACTCACAATGAAGGAACAGAGGTCAGCTATGAGTCACAGAAGCAGGAGGAGAACATGGTGGCTGGAGCTGAGAAGCTCTTGGCTAAGTGCTGAGGTCTCCTAGGACAATACTCTTCAGCCTACAAATCTGTATACTTACTGTGTGTCAGGAACTAGCCTGGGCATGGGGAATGAGTAAGTCACAGGCTAGGAGCTTGCAGGCTGGGAGGAGAGACAGGAACAGATATAAAGAACTGTTTTGTTTTGTTTTGTTTTTTCTTATAAAAAGTGAAATAACAGAAGCTTGAACACAGAGGTATAGGAGAATAAAGGAATAGCTGACTCCTTTGCTCAGAGGACCCAGAGAAGCCTTCACAATGGAGGAGACATTTGAGCTCAGTTTTGAGAAATGAGAAGGCAATCATATAGAAGGGCATTTCAAATATAGTGCAGGGATGTCAGTGAAAATGGGCAAAGTACCCCCCCCCAAATTGTCTCCTCCATAGCAATGAGAAATCTGCAAAAAATTTGTCAGAATTAACTTTTTTAGAACTCTGGAAATTAACCAAAGGCTTATAACAATATGGGAAGAGTTTTTTAGAGAAAAATGACAGACCACAGCTAACATCATACTCAATGGTGTAAAGCTAAAAACTTTTCCTCGAAGATAAGGAACAAGACAAGGATGCCCACTATTGCCACTTTTATTCAACATAATATTGGAAGTCGAGTCAAGTCAAACTGGGCAAGCAAAAAAATAATTAAAGGCATCCAACTTGGAAAGGAAGAAGTAAAAACTGTCATTATTTACAGATGACATGATATTATATCTAGAAAACTCTAAAGATTCCATCAAAAAGCTGTTAAAATAAATGAATTCAGTAAAGTTTCAGGATTCAAAATCAATAAACAAAAATCTGTTGTGTTTCCATAGACTAATAGCTATCAGAAGGAGAAATTAGGAAAATAATCCCATTTACAATTGCATCAAAAAGAATAAAATGCCTAGGAATAGATTTAACCAAGGAGGTGAAAAACCTGTACACTGAAAACCATAAGACATTGATACAAGAAATTGTAGAAGACACAAATAAATGGAAAGATATTTTGTGCTCATGGATAGGAAGAATTAACATTGTTAAAATGTCCATACTACCCAAAGCGATCTAGAGTCAACACAATCCCTATCAAAATTCCAATGGTATTTTTCACAGAAATAGAACAAACAATCCTAAAGTTTGTACAGAACTACAAAAGACTCTCAAATAGTCAAAGCGATCTTCAGAAAGAAGAACGAAACTGGAGGCCTCACACGCCCTGATTTCAGACTATATTACAAAGCTATAGTAATCAAAACAGTATAGCACTGGCATAAAAACAGACACATAGATCAGTGGAACGGAATAGAGAGCCCAGCAATAAACCCATGGTCGATTCATTTGTGACAAAGAAGGCAAGACTATACAATGAGGAAGGGTAGTCTCTTCAATAAATAGTGTTGGGAAAACTGAACAGCTACATAAAAGAATGAAACCAGACCCTTATCTTACACCATACAGGAAAATCAACTCAAAATTTATTATAGACTTATATTTAAGACCTGATACTGTAAAACTCCTAGAAGAAAACACAGGGAGTGAGCTCCTTGACACTGGTCTTGGCAATGATTTTTTGGATTTGACACCAAAAGTAAAGGCAACAAAAGCAAAAATAAACAAGTGGGACTACATAAAATTAAAAGGCTCTGCACAGCAAAAGAAACCATTAATACAATGAAAAGGCAACATGTAGAATGGGAGAAAAATTTGAAAATCATATATTTAATAAGAGGTTAATGTGCAAAATATACAAGAACTCATACAACTCAATGGCCAAGAAAAAAAAAATCCAGTTTTAAAGTGGGAAGAGGGCTGATGACTCTGAATAGGCATTTTTCCAAAGAAGACATATTGATGGCCAACAGGTATATGAAAAGATGTTCCACATCACTAATCATCAGGGAAATACAAATCAAAACCACAATGAGATATCACCTCACACCTGTTAGAATGGCAGGCATCAAAAAGACAAGAGATAACAAGTGTTGGCGAGGATGTGGAGAAAATGGAACACTTGTGCACTGTTGGCAGAAATACAAATTGGTGCAGCCACTATGGAAAAAGGTATGGAGGTTTCTTAAAAAATTGAAAATAGAACTACCGTATGATCCAGCAGTCCTGCTTTTGGGTATATATCCAAAGGAAATGAAAACAGGATATGGAAGACATGTCTGCACTCCCATGTTCACTGCAGCATTAGTCACAGTAGCCAAGATGTGGAGAAATCTGTGTCCATCAGTGGATGAATGGATACTGAAGATGTGGCCTATATAAACAATGGGATACTACTCATCCATAAGAAAGAAGAAATCCTGACATTTGCAACAACAGGAATGGACCTTGAGGGCATTATGCTAAGTGACATAAGCCAGACAGAGAAAGACAAACACTGCATGGTATTGCTTACATGTGGGATCTAAATAAAAAGTCAAACTCACAGAAACAGAGTAGAAAAGTGATGGCCAGTCTGGGGGTGGGAGAAATAGGGAGAGGTTAATAAAAGTGTACAAAATTTCTGTTATACGATGAATAAGGTCTGAGCATCTTATTCCTCTTATAATTAATGTAAGTTATAACATGGATGACTATAGCTTATAATGATGTAATATATAACTGAAATTGGCTGAGACAATAGAACTTAAATGTTCTCACCGAAAAATGAAAAGGTAAATATATAAGATGATAGATGTGTTAATGAACTAGATGGAAGGTACAGATAGCAAATCATGATGTACACTTTAAATATATTACAATTTTATTGGACAATTATACCTTAATAAGACATTTTTTAAAGAGTGATTCTAGATTAAACTGAGGTTAGCCTCTTCCTGGCTGTTGTCTCTGCCTGGCTGTCCAAGAAGTCTCTCTTCTTTATCTCTCTGATACTCCTTCCATCCAAGATGAGCCATTCTGGGTTGCCGTGGCAACTTCCCTGGTTTGGACAGAATACCCACCTCTAGAGTGAGGTAGCAGGAGCCTAGGGTTCGAAATTTAAGGAGGCACTCACTAGCAAATGGACTGTCAGCACTTGATTACCTTAAGAGTGATGCCTCCTTAAATCATGTGCCCTAGTGTGCCTTATCGGAAACCAGCTGAAGCAGAACCCCTCTGTGTTCTTCCCCTGGTAATTCAGATGCAGTCTCACCTTAGTCCTGGCCCTGCTCCCTGGCCTTCTCCCCAATGATACTCCCTGACTCCCCAGTACCGCCTCTACAGATGAGCTTCGACTCCTGAGCCTTGAGACCCTTGCTTTCTCTCCTTCTTCAGCCACTACTCTCAAAAACAACAAGGGATTTTTGCAACTGCCCTTCAGCTGTGCTCTGACACCTCCAGACAGATAACACTGTGATCTTTCTCCTCCACCCAAAAGGAAAGACCCATGTGCAAGTCATACAGAATTCTCAGACCTATAAAGTTCTTTTTTTTTAACATCTTTACTGGAGTATAATTGCTTTACAATGGTGTGTTAGTTTCTGCTGTATAACAAAGTGAATCAGTTATACATATACATATGTTCCCATATCTCTTCCCTCTTGCGTCTCCCTCCCTCCCAACCTCCCTATCCCACCCCTCTAGGTGGTCACAAAGCACCCAGCTGATCTCCCTGTGCTATGCGGCTACTTCCCACTAGCTATCTATTTTACGTTTGGTAGTGTATATATGTCCATGCCACTCTCTCACTTTGTCACAGCTTACCCTTACCCTTCCCCATATCCTCAAGTCCCTTCTCTAGTAAGTCTGTGTCTTTATTCCCATCTTACCCCTAGGTTCTTCATGAACTTTTTTTTTTCTTAGATTCCATATATATGTGTTAGTATACGGTATTTGTTTTTCTCTTTCTGACTTACTTCACTCTGTATGACAGACTCTAGGTCCATCCACCTCGCTACAAATATCTCAATTTTGTTTCTTTTTATGGCTGAGTAATATACCATTGTATATATGTGCCACATCTTCTTTATCCATTCATCTGCTGATGGACACTTAGGTTGCTTCCATGTCCTGGCTATTGTAAATAGAGCTGCAATGAACATTTTGGTACATGACTCTTTTTGAATTATGGTTTTCTCAGGGTATATGCCCAGTAGTGGGATTGCTGGGTCGTATGGTAGTTCTATTTTTAGTTTTTTAAGGAAACTCCATACAGTTCTCCATAGTGGCTGCATCAATTTACATTCCCACCAACAGTGCAAGAGTGTTCCCTTTTCTCCACATCCTCTCCAGCATTTATTGTTTGTAGATTTTTTTGATGATGGCCATTCTGATCGGTGTGAGATGATATCTCATTGTAGTTTTGATTTGCATTTCTCTAATGATTAATGATGTTGAGAATTCTTTCTTGTGTTTGCTGGCAATCTGTATATCTTCTTTGGAGAAATGTCTATTTAGGTCTTCTGCCCATTTTTGGATTGGGTTGTTTGTTTTTTTGTTATTGAGTTGCATGAGTTTCTTGTAAATCTTGGAGATTAATCCTTTGTCAGTTGCTTCATTTGCAAATATTTTCTCCCATTCTGAGGGTTGTCTTTTTGTCTTGTTTATGGTTTCCTTTGCTGTGCAAAAGCTTTGAAGTTTCATTAGGTCCCATTTGTTTATTTTTGTTTTTATTTCCATTTCTCTAGGAGGTGGGTCAAAAAGGATCTTGCTGTGATTAATGTCATAGAGTGTTCTGCCTATGTTTTTCTCTAAGAGTTTGATAGTGTCTGGCCTTACATTTAGGTCTTTAATCCATTTTGAGTTTATTTTTGTGTACGGTGTTAGGGAGTGTTCTAATTTCATACTTTTACATGTAGCTGTCCAATTTTCCCAGCACCACTTATTGAAGAGGCTGTCTTTTCTCCACTTATCAAAGATAAGGTGACCATCTGTGCATGGGTTTATCTCTGGGCTTTCTATCCTGTTCCATGGATCTATATTTCTGTTTTTGTGCCAGTACCATACTGTCTTGATTACTGTAGCTTTGTAGTATAGTCTGAAGTCAGGGAGCCTGATTCCTCCAGCTCCATTTTTCATTCTCAAGATTGGTTTGGCTATTCAGGGTCTTTTGTGTTTCCATACAAATTGTGAATTTTTTTGTTCTAGTTCTGTGAAAACTGCCAATGGTAGTTTGATAGGGATTGCATTGCCCACTCTCACCACTATTACTCAACATAGTTTTGGAAGTTTTAGTCACAGCAATCAGAGAAGAAAAAGAAATAAAGGGAATCCAAATTGGAAAAGAAGAAGTAAAGCTGTCACTGTTTGCCGATGACATGATACTCTACATAGAGATTCCTAAAGATGCCACCAGAAAAATACTAGAGCTAATCAATGAATCTGGTAAAGTAGCAGGATACAAAATTAATGCACAGAAATCTCTGGCATTCCTATACACTAATGATGAAAAATCTGAAAGTGAAATCAAGAAAACACTCCCATCTACCATTGCAACAAGAAGAATAAAATATCTAGGAATAAACCTACCTAAGGAGACAAAAGACCTGTATGCAGAAAATTATAAGACACTGATGAAAGAAATTAAAGATGATACAAATAGATGCAGAGATATACCATGTTCTTGGATTGGAAGAATCAACATTGTGAAAATGACTCTATAAAGTTCTTTTAAAGAGACCACTGAATCTACCATCTCTCCTATCAGAGGAGAAAACTGATGCTCTGAAAGGTGAACAAGCCACAGCATATTGGAGGCCATCCAAGCCCAAGTCTCCTGACACCTGGTCCAGGGTCTTCCCACTCCCATACATGCCCCACAAGCCACTTATTCACTAAGCCGGCAGGCTTAGAGAGAAGAAATTCCGCCTGTGGACCACAGCTCCGGCCAGTGCCTATGGAGTTCCATCGTGATCATGATCTCCCCTAAGTGTCTGCCAGTGAATGACAGCTTCAACCCTTGTTTGTGGATTTAAGCCTGCCCGTGATCTTCTCTGACTGCCTCCCATACGGCTTTCAGACTTGCTTAAACAGCCTCCATAATCACTCTCTCTTTATCCTCTGGAGAGGGAAATGTTAGTGCTCCAGGTGGAAAGCATGCATGGTGTAACATGCAGTCTGGAGATTCTGGAACACTCTGTACATCCCCCTCAGTCCCATCCCACTCCCTTCTTTGGCTTTGTCTACCAACAATGCATCCCCCATCCTCATCCAGTCTATCTGTAGCATGTATGCACGGTATCCCCAGATCCCCTCAAACAGCCCCCACCTCCTTCAAGTTCAGTTTGCGTCATCCCACTGAGGTTAGTTCAAGCCACCAGACCCTCTACTGCCATTCCACAGCCTAATGAGGCCCAGGCACATACCCTTTCCATCCAGCCCTCTGGAGAGTGGTTTTCTCAATGAAGAAATGAATGACTCCTAAGTCTAATAAGAGGGAAGCTTTAATGAGTGAAAATTGGGAAAACACTAGATCCAGTTACCTTATTCCAGACCATTACTCATATCGATAAGCAGTGAAGAAATCCCAAGTGTCTGTTGCCATATTGCTTGCTTTGGATACAAAGAAATGGATAAAAGTGTATTTAGAAGGAAAAGAAATCTCTGTGATCTCATATGGTAATCAGCTGCTTACTCATTAGCATACTGTCTCTGAGCACTCTCTTCTGTCTTGTTATTCTGACTGAAGTCTAGAATAGGGGATGCCCAAGGAATTGTGGAGGGCAGCCCCTCAGAAGGGTCCTAAAGGGCCTGGAGGTGACACCTACTCAGTCTTCTCCCCTCACTGCCCCCTTCCCTCTCCAGCAAGACCCCACTGGCAAGAAGTTTGAGTTTTTCTTGGCAAATAGAAATCTGGAATATCTTGGGCTCATCTTTGCCTGCTCCCAACTCCTCACCTTCCATTAGTCATTCAAACTGTTCATCTCTCAAATCTACCCCTCTCCCAAACCCACAGTCCCCTGCATGACCATCCACTAGGATCTTCCCCAGAATGACTGTAACAGCAACCCAGTTGATCTCCTGCCTCCAGTCTATTTCATTCTATTCAGTCTGTACCTTTACTTCTTTTCAGCCAATCCAGATGTTCAAGTATCAATATGGAAGGATAAAATAAATGAAAATGGACCCTTCTTTTTTCTACCGTGCTGCCAAAATAACATTTCCTAGAGCAAGTCTAAATAGATGAAAAACCTTCCATGGCTCCCCAAGCTCCCATGATAAAAGCATTCATTCATTTATTAATTCATTAATTCAGCAAGTGTTTGTTGGTCCTACCAAGTGCCAGGCACTATTCTAGATTCTGGAGTTACATTAATGAATGAATCAGGCAGAGCCCCTGCCCTCAAGGAATTTATAGTCTAGCTCCGTCAAGCCAACAATTAGAGTGCAGTCTCTGATGGGGAAGAACAGGTTGTAGTGGGAGCACCTAACTTACACCCAGGGTGTCCTTAGCATGGCACGGAGGGTTCTTTCCAAGTTTACCCAACATACTTTTCTAGCCTCATCTTTTTCCTCCCCTTAAGCCAGTCACTAGTCCTTCTTAGACTAAACCACAGCACCTGTGTTCATGCTGTCCCCTATTCCTGAAATACCCTTCCCCCTTTTACTAATTAATTATTTTAGTCCATCAGTCAGCCAATATATATTTATTAAGAATCCCTGCCTGGTTTGAGTTTGCTGGTTAGTGGGAGGAGACCCACATGAATCAAAGGACCACAGAAAGTGCACAATTACAGCCCTGAAGAAGTGCTATGAGAGGTACAAGGTGCTAATGAGAGCATGTAACAGACATATGACTGAGTCTGAAGACTCAGCAAAGACTTCTCCAAGGAAAGGGTGATTGGGCTGGGATCTGGGGATGGTGAGAGTGCTCCAAGCAAAGTCAACAGGCAAATTCCCTGTGGCAGGAGAGAGTGAGGTGCCCTCAAGGGACTGAAAGAAGCCAAAGAAGCCTCTCTCTCCCCATGTGGGATCCTGCATTCCTAGGAGGAAAGAGAAACAAAGCCACCCTTGTTCAAATCTTCAGACAAAAAAACAAATTACCCAACCCATATTCTAGGAAATGATTTCTAATCTACAAAGAACCATCCATTGTTTCCAGAGTGGGTGAGTGAAGAGAAGAGATGAGCAGAGGCTGGAGCGGTGGGTAGGCCAGATTAGGCAGAGCCTTTAGAGCCAAGGTAAAGATCAGTCCTTACCCCCAGAGCAATGGCAATCATTTTTAAAAAGCAGCCCAGGGACATGATCAGCTTGCCACCATCCTTTAAGACCCAAGTCAAATGTCCCTCTACCTTCCCAACACCCCAGACAGTCCCCACCCTGGATCGCCCCTCTAGCAGCCCATGCACCACGCGCACATGTGACACGTGAGGGTTACTCAGTGGCAAGTCCTCAACATCAGGGACCCTGTCCTCTTCATCTTTGTCCTCTCAGCTAGCACATGGTAAGTACTCAGCACGTCTAGCACATGGTAAGTACTCAGTAAAGATTTGTTGCGGCAATCAACCAATCAACATGTGTAGTTGCCAATTTTATTTCCTCCCCTCCACCATCCTGCCCAGCCGGGAAGGTTCTCCCCTACTGCCTTAGTTCAGACTCCTATGATCCCTTGCCTCCTAAGCAATCTCTCTGCCTCCCTTCTTTCCCCCTCACAATCCATCCTCCAAGTGGCTACCAGGTTTCCTTCCTAAACAAAGGTCAGACCAGACCACTCTGCTCCTTGCATAAGCCTTCACTGACTCCCCATTGCCTGCAGGATCAAATTCAAATTCTTTAGGCTAACTATTCAATGCACTTCATGATCTAATCTCAAACTAATCTTTCTGGCCTCATGTTTCATTGCATCCTTCCTTCCCTGGACCTTATATTCCAACTACATTCAAAATCCTACAATATTCCTTAAGCAGAACTCCACTCCCACCCCCATGCTTCTGCTTAGGCTGTACTTCCCTCATGTTTTCATAATTGGAAAACTGCTGGTGCTTCAAGAAATAGCTCAACTGCTAACCTATCACAAAACTTCTCCTCTCATCCCCAAAATCCAAAATTAATGGCTTCTTTTTTTGTATAAATATAGTTATTCCTAGCACCAGGCCCAGTAACCAACACATCATAGTCCCATTCTGTCCCTGCTCTGCACTCTCCCCCATCAGCCACTAAGGCAGCCCTGAAGAGTGGGAAGGACAGGAAAGCAGCTCTCTCTCCCCATGTGGGATCCTGCATTCCTAGGAGGGAAGAGAAACAAAGACACCCTTGTTCAAATCTTCAGACAAAAAAAAAAATTACCCAACCCATATTCTAGGAAATGATTTCTAATCTACAAAGAACCATCCATTGTTTCTGAACGATTTCTCAAGCTCAGAAATAACATATCAAGTTTCTAATTTACATACTTTAATAAAAGTGACCCCCCAAATTGCTCATTTTGTTTAGTAAAGACTTCTTTTTCACTTTGTTTAAAAGCCATTTAAAAAAAAGCCATTTACTTTGGGAGCTGTTCAAATTTATATCTGAAGACCTAAACTTATGAAATGCTCAGCTGAATATGGACTGTGAGAAGAATTCCCCACATGGTGAGTCAGTGCTGTCACTACTGGACACAAAGGGCTTTTTTCATCTGCTTTAATTAAGACACAAAGGGGTAGCAAAAAATATCAATTATGTGGTTGATTAAAAGTACTTTCCTAAACATCTGCTCCAGGTCAGCAATAACTAACACTTTAAATCAATGTTTAATGACTGACATGACTGTAAAATCTCGTGCAGAGAAAATAAGTCACTCTATCCATGTGCAACTTTCTTTGATACCCACTTTGTCACCCACTGGTCTTTTCTTTCTTCTCCAAGACTGCCTTTCATCAATTATCTAAAGTCCATCAATGGCTGACTGCACGCAATGGGGGTGAGCCACTGAGCAAAATTCTCTGCTCTCTTGGAATTCACAGTCCAACGCAGACACGCACATGCAGAACATAGTCAACAAAATGGCCCCAGTAATATGTCATACTGTACATCTGCAAAATCAGATTTTTCTTTGTTTTTACATCATCTTGTCTGGAGACAGCTCCTTTGAAGTTTATTTTGTTTACATGACCCCCCTGGGAGGTAAGCTAAGCAGGGACTTCTATCTCCATTTTTATTGGAATATAGTTGCTTTACAACGTTGTGTTAGTTTCTACTATACAGAAAAGTGAATCAGCTATCTGAATACACATATCCCCCCTTCTTTGGATTTACTTCCCATTTAGGTCACCGCAGAGCATCGAGTAGAGTTCCCTGCACTATACAGTATGTTCTCATTAGTTATCTATTTTATACATAGTGTCAATAGTGTATATATGTCAATCCCAATCTCCCAATTCATCTCCCCCCACTTTCCCCCTTGGTATCCATATCTTTGTTCTCTATGTCTGTGTCTCTATTTCTGCTTTGCAAATAAGATCATCTATACCATTTTTCTAGATTCCTCATATATGCGTTAATATATGATACTTGTTTTTCTTTTTCTGACTTACTTCACTCTGTATGACAGTCTCTAGGTCCATCCACGTCTCTACAAATGACCCAATTTTGTTCCTTTCTATGGCTGAGTAATATTCCATTGTATACATGTGACACATCTTCTTTAGACATTCATCTGTCGATGGACACTTAGGTTGCTTCCATGTCCTGGCTATTGTAAATAGTGCTGCAATGAACATTGTGGTACATGACTCTTTTTGAATTATGATTTTCTCAGGGTATACGCCCAGTAGTGGGATTGCTGGGTCATATGGTAATTCTACTTTCAGTTTTTTAAGGAACCTCCATACTGTTCTCCATAGTATCTGCATCAATTTACATTCCCACAGTGCAAGAGGGTTCCCTTTTCTCCACACCCTCTCCAGCATTTATTGTTTGTAGATTTTTTTGATGATGGCCATTCTGACCACTCCAAGGTCACGCTGGTGGGCCAAGTGACGGGGGCAACACGTAAGTCCGAATCTTATGACTTTAGATCCAGAGCTCTCTCCCCCCTTTCCAGGGCTGCCTCCCACAGACCTGGGAAGACTACAGAGAGACTGACAACATCAGTGCCCTTGGAGTAAGAGGCAGGTCTAGGGCTGAAGTTTAGGTGGGGGAGACAGGAAGAGGCTTGAAGAACTTGGCCAGATTGGACAGGCGGGGTGGAAGCAGCTGACAAATCCAGTTGAAGGGGATTTTCAGAAACCTTTTAAATTATGGGAGAGAATGGACTTGCTATGTGGCAAGATGAGGAAAGAGGCAGATGAAAATGCAGGGCCTTGACTTTGACTGTGGTTCCCATATACTTTTGAAAGACACATCCAGGGGAGGAAATTCCAAATGCCAGTTCATCTTCCCTCTCTTTTCCTGCCAGAACAGGAGCGAAGTTCTTAGGGCTTGCAGCTGCATCAGGGATGCCTGGGATCAGCAACGAGCTCTGCCAGTCTCATCTCTGATCTCTGCCAGTTCGTGAGCCAGAGTTACGAAGCAGCTGTCCCACTAACTTGGCTAATTAAATTTGAGCCCGCTGAATGCTTTATTGACCTCAAGCTCACTCCAGTGAGCAGGCGCACTTGGAAGGTGACAATGTTCATGGCTGTTGGTTAACAGATTAAATAGAATGGTCACAGACAATAAACAGTGATAGGAAAAGTCCCCTCACTGTAAACAAAGCATCTAAAGTGCAGCAGCTAGAGTGTGACCTGTAGGTGATTTATCTGATATTATGGGTTGAATCGTACACCCCCCAAAACAAAAAACTTCATATGTTGAAATCCTAACCCCAGTGCCTCAGACCGTGACCTTATTTGGAGACAGTGTCTTTATATAGGTAACCAAGTTAAAATGAGGTCATTAGGATGGGCCTTGATCCCATATGACTGGTGTCCATAAAAGGGGGGGAATCTTAGACAGAGGGAAGACAATATGAGAGACATGGAGAGAAGATGACCAAGGAGAAGACCTGGAACAGATCTTTCCCTCACAGCCCTCAGAAGGTAGCAATTCTGCCAACACCTTGATTTTAGATTTCTTGCCTCCAGAACTATGAGATGATACATTTTTGTTATTTAAGCCACCAAATTTCTGGTGCATTGTTATAGCGGCCCTCACCAACTAATATATCTGGGGACACATGAGAGCCAGAAAGACCCCTGGGTGAGAAGGAAGTTGCATGAGAACAATGAAAAGAGCATCAGCTCTGGAATCACACAAACTCGGGTTGGAACCCTGACTTTGTATTACCCACTGTGTGTCCTTGGGCATGACACTTAACCTCTCTGTGACTTGATTCCTCGCCTGTAAAATCAGGACAGTAGTATCTTTCTCAAAGGAGTGTTCTTAGGATGAAATGTGAAAATGTAGTCTTTGGCATCTACAGATCCAGGTCACACATGGCCCTTCAGCAACTAGGTGCAGTCACCAGCATAAATTCTGACCAGCTAACAACAGAGATGATAATGGATATGAGTCACTTGTGTAAAATAACTACAAAGTGGACAAGAGCCTGATATTACCAAACCCTCTATGGGATTCTGTGAACATTATGATGAATGCTTCCCTTCTCTGTTCTTTCTGCCCCACTATATTTATCACACACTTGCTCTTTCTCCCTCTCCCTCTGACTGGAGACCAGATTTAAGCTCAGAAGTCCCTCTCCTTCACTTCTCCTGCCAGACTTGGACCAGAGGAGAGAGTTCATTCAACAGCCTCCAGGGCCTGCCTCTCACCACTTCACTCTTGAGCTCACTCCTGCAGACAGCCAAATAGATTTTGAGAAAAAGAATACACTTTGATTTGCCTTTTTGGATGCCTGGTTTTAGGGAAAAAAAAAAGCTTGTTACTTAAACCCTTCCACCTCCACCCCAGAATAATAATCATCATAACAAAACCAAATGGAAAACCACTTCCAGTAACATTAAGGTCATATATTAGTAAAGCCCTATTTGTCCAGATTTGTTGGGAGATTGGCTGTTTTGGTAAACTGCCCATTCTATTTAAAAGTTATCCTGGAGAGGGCAGACAGCAGAAACAAGAAGATACAATCCTGCAGCCTGTGGAACAAAAACCACATTCACAGAAAGATAGACAAGATGAAAAGGCAGAGGGCTATGTACCAGATGAAGGAACAAGATAAAACCCCAGAAAAAAACCAAATGAAGTGGAGATAGGCAACCTTCCAGAAAAAGAATTCAGAATAATGATAGTGAAGATGATCCAGGACCTCAGAAAAAGAATGGAGGCAAAGATCGAGAAGATGCAATAAATGTTTAAAAAAGACCTAGAAGAATTAAAGTACAAACAAACAAAGATGAACAATACAATAACTGAAATGAAATTTACACTAGAAGGAATCAATAGCAGAATAACTGAGGCAGAAGAATGGATAAGTGACCTGGAAGACAGAATGGTGGAATTCACTGCTGCCAAACAGAATAAAGAAAAAAGAATGAAAAGAAATGAAGACAGCCTAAGAGACCTCTGGGACAACATTAAACAAAACAACATTTGCATTATAGGGGTCCCAGAAGGAAAAGAGAGAGAGAAAGGACCAGAGAAAATATTTGAAGAGATTATAGTCAGAAATTTCCCTAACATGGGAAAGGAAATAGCCACCCCAGTACAGGAAGCACAGAGAGTCCCATACAGGATAAACCCAAGGAGGAACATGCCGAGACACATAGTAATCAAACTGGCAAAAATTAAAGATAAAGAAAAATTATTAAAAGCAGCAAGGGAAAAACAACAAATAACATACAAGGGAACTCCCATAAGGTTAACAGCTGATTGCTCAGCAGAAACTCTACAAGCCAGAAGGGAGTGGCATGATATACTTAAAGTGATGAAAGGGAAGAACCTACAACCAAGATTACTCTACCCGGCAAGGATCTCATTCAGATTCAATGGAGAAATCAAAAGCTTTACAGACAAGCAAAAGCTAGGAGAATTCAGCACCACCAAACCAGCTCTACAACAAATACTAAAGGAACTTCTCTAAGTGGGAAACACAAGAGAAAAAAAGGACTTACAAAAACAAACCCAAAACAATTAAGAAAATGGTCATAGGAACATACATATTGATAATTACCTTAAATGTGAATGGATTAAATGCTCCAACCAAAAGACACAGGCTTGTTGAATGGATACAAAAACAAGACCCATATATATGCTGCCTACAAGAGACCCATTTCAGACCTAGGGACACATTCAGACTGAAAGTGAGGGGATGGAAAAAGATATTCCATGCAAATGGAAATCAAAAGAAAGCTGAAGTAGCAATACTCATATCACATAAAATAGACTTTAAAATAAAGAATGTTACAAGAGACAAGGAAGGACACTACATAATGATCAGGGGATCAATCCAAGAAGAAGATATAACAATTATAAATATATACACACTCAACATAGGAGCACCTCAGTACATAAGGCACCTGCTAACAGCTATAAAAGAGGAAATCGACAGTAACACAATAATAGTAGGGGAATTTAACACCTCACTTACACCAATGGAGAGATCATCCAAAATGAAAATAAATAAGGAAACAGAAGCTTTAAATGACACAATAGACCAGATAGATTTAATTCATATTTATAGGACATTCTATCCAAAAACAGCAGATTACACTTTCTTCTCAAGTGCACATGGAACATTCTCCAGGATATATCACATCTTGGGTCACAAATCAAGCCTCAGTAAAGTTAAGAAAATTGAAAGCATATCAATCATCTTTTCTGACCACAACGCTATGAGATTAGAAATCAATTACAGGGGAAAAAAACGTAAAAAACACAAACACATGGAGGCTAAACAATACGTTACTAAATAACCAAGAGATCACTGAAAAAATCAAAGAGGAAATCAAAAAATACCTAGAGACAAATGACAATGAAAACACGATGATCCAAAACCTATGGGATGCAGCAAAAGCAGTTCTAAGAGGGACATTTATAGCTATACAAGCCTACCTCAAGAAACAAGAAAAATCTCAAATAACCAATCTAAACTTACACCTGAGGAACTAGAGAAAGAAGAACAAACAAAACACAAAGTTAGCAGAAGGAAAGAAATCATACAGACCAGAGCAGAAATAAAAGAAATAGAAACAAAGAAAACAATAGCAAAGATCAATAAAACTAAAAGCTGGTTCTTTCAGAAGATAAACAAAATTGATAAACCATTAGCCAGACTCATCAAGAAAAAGAGGGAGAGGACTCAAATCAATAAAATTAGAAGTGAAAAATGAGAAGTAACAACAGACGCTGCAGAGATACAAAGTGTCCTAAGAGACTACCACAAGCAACTCTATGCCAATCAAATGGACAACCTGGAATAAATGGACAAATTCTTAGAAAGGTATAACCTTCCAAGACTGAACCAGGAAGAAATAGAAAATAGAAAATATGAACAGACCAATCACAAGTAATGAAATTGAAACTGTGATTAAAAATCTTCCAACAAACAGAAGTCCAGGACCAGATGGCTTCACAGGTGAATTCTATCAAACATTTAGAGACGAGCTAACACCCATCCTTCTCAAACTCTTCCAAAAAAATTGCAGAGGAAGGAACACTCCCAAACTCATTTATGAGGCCACCATCACCCGATACCAAAACCAGACAAAGATACTACAAAAAAAGAAAATTACAGACCAACATCACTGATGAATATAGATGCAAAAATCCTCAACAAAATACTACCAAACAGAATCCAACAACACATTAAAAGAATCATACACCATGATCAAGTGGGATTTATCCCAGGGATGAAAGGATTCTTCAATATACACAAATCAATCAGTGTGATACACCATATTAACAAATTGAAGAATAAAAACCATCTCAATACATGCAGAAAAAGCTTCTGACAAAATTCAACACCCATTTATGATAAAAACTCTCCAGAAAGTGGGCATAGAGGGAACCTACCTCAACATAATAAAGGCCATAAATGACAAACCCACAGCAAACATCATTCTCAATGGTGAAAAAGTGAAAGCAGTTCCTCTAATATCAGGAAGAAGACAAGGATGTCCACTCTCACCACTATTATTCAACATAGTTTTGGAAGTTTTAGCCACAGCAATCAGAGAAGAAAAAGAAATAAAAAGAATACAAATTGGAAAAGAAGAAGTAAAACTTTCTCCATTTAGAGATGACATGATACTATATATAGAGAATCCTAAAGATGCCACCAGAAAACTACTAGAGCTAATCAATGAATTTGGTAAAGTTGCAGGATACAAAATTAATGCACTGAAAACTCTTGCATTCCTATGCACTAATGATGAAAAATCTGAAAGAGAAATTAAGGAAACACTCCCATTTACCATTGCAACAAAACGAATAAAATACCTAGGAATAAACCTATCTAAGGAGACAAAAGACCTGTATGCAGGAAACTATGACACTGATGAAAGAAATTAAAGATGATACCAACAGATGGAGAGATATACCATGTTCTTGGATTGGAAGAATCAATATTGTGAAAATGACTATACGACCCAAAGCAATCTACAGATTCAATGCAATCCCTATCAAATTACCAATAGCATTTTTTATGGAACTAGAACAAAAAATCTTAAAATTTGTATGGAGTGGGCTTCCCTGGTGGCGCAGTGGTTGAGAGTCCGCCTGCCGACGCAGGGGACGCGGGTTCGTGCCCCGGTCCGGGAAGATCCCACATGCCATGGAGCAGCTGGACCAGTGAGCCATGGCCGCTGAGCCTGTGCGTCCAGAGCCTGTGCTCCGCAATGGGAGATGCCACAACAGTGAGAAGCCCGCGTACCGAAAAAAAAAAAAAAAAATTTTGTGTGGAGCCACAAAAGTCCCCAAATGGCCAAAGCAGTACTGAGGGGAAAAAATGGAGCTGGAGGAATCAGACTTCCTGACTTCAGACTATACTACAAAGCTACAGTAATCAAGACAATATGGTACTGGCACAAAAACAGAAACATAGATCAATGGAACAAGATAGAAAGCCCAGAGATAAACCCACACACCTATGGTCAACTAATCTATGACAAAGGAGGCAAGGATATACAATGGAGAAAAGACAGTCTCTTCAATAAGTGGTGCTGGGAAAAATGGACAGCTACATATAAAAGAATGAAATTAGGACACTCCTTAACACCATACACAAAAATAAACTCAAAATGGATTAGAGACCTAAATGTAAGACCAGACACTATAAAACTCTTAGAGGAAAACATAGGAAGAACACTCTTTGACATAATCACAGCAAGATCTTTTTTGACCCACCTCCTAGAGAAATGGAAATAAAAACAAAAATAAACAAATGGGACCTAATGAAACTTGAAAGCTTTTGCACAGCAAAGGAAATCATAAACAAGACAAAAAGACAACCCTCAGAATGGGAGAAAACATCTGCAAACGAATCAACGGACAAAGGATTAATCTCCAAAATATATAAACAACTCATGCAGCTCAATATTAATAAAAACAAACAACCTAATCAAAAAATGGGCAGAAGACCTCAATAGACGTTTCTCCAAAGAAGACATACAGATGACCAAGAAGCACATGAAAAGCTGCTCGACATCACTAACTATTAGAGAAATAAAAATCAAAACTACAACGAGGGGGTTGCCCTGGTGACGCATTGGTTGAGAGTCTGCCTGCTGATGCAGGGGACACGGGTTTGTCCCCCTGTCCGGAAAGATCCCACATGCCACAGAGCCGCTGGGGCCGTGAGCCATGGATGCTGAGCCTGCGCATCTGGAGCCTGTGCTCCGCAACGGGAGAGCCCACAACAGTGAGAGGCCCGTGTACCACAAAAAAAAAAAAAAAAAAAAAAAAAAAAACTACAATGAGGTATCAGCGCACACCAGTTAGAATGGGCATCATCAGAAAATATACAAACAACAAATGCTGGAGAGTGTGTGGAGAAAAGGGAACCCTCTTGCACTGTTGGTGGGAATGTGAATTGGTACAGCCACTATGGAGAACAGTATGGAGGTTCCTTAAAAAACTAAAAATAGAACTACCATATGATCCAGCAATCTCACTACTGGGCACATACCCAGAGAAAATAATAATTCAAAAAGACACATGCACCCCAATGTTCACTGCAGCACTATTTGCAATAGCCAGGTCATGGAAGCAACCTAAATGCCCATCGAGAGATGAATGGATGAACAAGATGTGGTACATATATACAGTGGAATATTACCCAGCCATAAAAAGGAAAGAAATTGGGTCATTTGTTGAGACGTGGATGGATCTACAGTCTGTCATACAGACTGAAGTAAGTCAGAAAGAGAAAAACAAATATCGTATATTAACGCATATATGTGGAACATAGAAAAATGGTACAAATTAACCAGTTTGCAGGGCAGAAATAGAGACACAGATGTAGAGAACAAACGTGTGGACACCAAGCGGGGAAAGTGGCGGGGGGTGGAGGGTGGTGGTGTGATGAATTGGGTGATTGGGATTGACATGTATACACTGATGTGTATAAAATTGATGACTAATAAGAACCTGCTGTATAAAAAAATAAATTTAATTTAATTTAAAAAAATTTTTAATTAAAAAATTAAAAAATAAAAGTTATCCTGTCAAAGCTGAAGACCAACTTCCAGAGAATTAGAATGTAAATCAAATATGCTAAATTCCAAGTGCACTGGGATGGTTGGCTCTTTCCTGTTTCAGAAGCCTTGCAGAATTTGGCAGTGTTTCAGGGACACTGTCAGGCCTTCAGTTAGTGCTGAAGAGTCCTGATAACAAGAACTGTACCTCCTGGTGGTATAAATTCTAAACAAACAGGCTTTTATACATATACAAAAATACAAATATCCACACACAGCCAAGGGAAGAAGCTCTCCTGGGACCAAAATCAAACATTTCCAATGTTAGAGATCTCATGGGGTCCTTGCAAGGACACTCCAGCTCACGCCACAAAGATGCCCCACTTCTCTCTTCACTTGGGCCATATTGTCACATATTGTGTGGGGTTGAATTCAAATCAATCCATAATTATTTATTAAGTTTACTCTGTCCAAGAAGAGCATTCGACACCATTCCTACCCTCAAAAAGCTGCAATTTCGTTAGAGAACCACCTACATAATTAAACTCTAAATTGAGTGCACTGAGCTTGAAGTGCTAAACACTAGAGTTAACATGTTAACACAAATCATTCACCTGTGCCAGGCCCTATGCTTGCTATGTGTTTTACATAAATTATCTCATTAAATCTTCACAGCAACCCCATGAAGTCAGTCATCTTATTAACCCCATTTTACAAGTGAAAATTCTGAGTCTGAGAGAGAATAAATACCTCGTCCAAGGTCACAGAACTAAGTAAATGTAGACTTGGATATGAAACCCAGGCCTGTGTGACTCCACAGCCCTCGCTGGCACTTCATCCCCCAACCCTGCCTCCTCTGCCCTTCCTCTTATCCAAGTCTCGGTAGACCAGCTGCCTGCCACAAAGATCCTCCAAACGATCAGAGCTCTTTCTTCCCTTCCCTTTTCATCCCCACATACTCACCCATAGCTCCTACTACTCTTTTCCCAGAAAAGCAAAACAAAAAAACGGAGAACCAAGATTAGGGGCTTCTCAGGAGCCCCTTTCTTATACTCTGAAGCAAACTCCAAGGGGAAATATACTTCAGTGCAAATCAAAAAAGGTTTTTACTGTTTTTGCTTCATGGAAGGATAACATTACTTTCTTAATGAGACCGTGATTTTATAAAAAAGCTAGTTGTCATATAGGTCTGCTTCTCCTCTAAATGAGCTACTTTTTGCTTCTTACTGATTTGCTGGCAGAAATTAGCAAAAAACAAAACCAGAAAGATTTTATTGAGTTCTCAGGGAATCCCAAGTTCGATTCTCATAGGTTAATAAAGTGAATGCTAAACCAGGCACTTGGAGTAAAGAGAAACAGAAAATTAGAAATAATACTCCACGTGCATGTACTATGGCACCACCCAGCCAGATGGAAGAGGTGGCTGATATATTTTTTTAATGAATAAGAAGTTGACACAGGGATATAGGGGATTTCAGCTTTCCATAAGTCTACTAGAGGTCCCACTCTGTTAAAAACCAGAATGTCCAATGAGTTTTTTAATTGCCTTGCTAATAATCACTTTTCAGAAAGCCAAAGAGGCAAAGAGGGGAAATTTTTATCCAAAACATCAGTTAGAGAATGACTGCAAATTTTACAACAGGCAAGGAAGAAATGATTTGGCCTAGGCACAGGCCCTGACTTTAGGAAAGCATATTTCAAAGAGCACCAAAAATTGCCAGAAATAATCTCACGGCCACAGACTCTAAAAGAAAGACATCATATAGCACTTATATGTGGAATCTAAAAATATAATACAAATCAACTTACTTACAAAACAGAAACAAACTCACAGACATAGAAAACAAACATACGGTTACCAAAGAGGAAAAGGGAAGGGGAGGGATTAAATTAGGAGTATGGGATTAATAGATACACACCACTATATGTAAAACAGATAAACAACAGGGATTTACTGTATAGCACAGGGAACTAAATTAAATATCTTATAATAACCCATAATGGAAAAGAATCTGAAGCTGTACATCTGAAACAAACACAATATTGTATATCAACTATAGCTTAATAAATAAAATAAAAATAAAAAGACATCATACTATGAGTGAAAGAGGGGGGTATTTCAAAACTGAAAATCTGACTGTATAATAAATATGACAACACAATTAAAAAAACAGGAGTGTGGCTGCAAATGAAAACAAGTGATGGGTTCAACAAAAACAGGCCCTTCATAAGCAAAAATATAAGAATGGTCTGGACATGAAAAAATAGTGTCAGGAAGATCAAAGCCCAGAATATGCTGAAGTTTATGAAAAACATTATCTCAAGGAATTTGGGGGCACCGGGAAAGAGGATGGTCAGTGAAAGAAAAGGAACAAAAAGGATTTGGCTATACTCGAATTTGATAATGTGATGTTAAAAAAATGACACAAAGAGAACTGAACAACTCAAACACTATTTTGCTTCCCTGTTCCTATCAAGGAGAATTATCTTCCACCTGGAAAGGCTGGAACAAACATACCTGAGAGGAAAATGAAAGCTAAGATAGGTGAAAAGATAGAAAAAGAAAACCTGGATTTAAATGAGTTCACAGTTCTACACTCAGGGGAATTATATCTCATGGGACTTAGAAACTTCAGATGTAATCACAAATCCAAGTTACATAGTCCTTGAGATGAGCAAGTGTCCCAGTTTTCAAAAAGGGGGCAAAAGACCTACTGCTACTTCAGACCATGCGATTAAAGTTAATATTACAAAAGAAAAGATTACTAAATAGAGGGTGAACAAGAAGTCCTAATTTTTTAGTTTTGAATAATAATAATGTAGATATGGATATGGCAAACAAACTAGAGTATGCATTTAGGGACAAAACAGTACGGAAATTAAGTGAAATTTATAACAACGTTAACCTGACATAATGCTATGCATAATTTTTATCATGCTGCATGGTAATCAAGCATAAATGGAGCCCTTCATGCACATGAAATAATTAATATTCTTTTGAGGCAGCATTTCTAAAGTCAGAGAGTGGGGATGGGAGACAGAAGCCAGCCAGCAGCTGCTCCACTCCCGACGCCACTCCACCCAGACACCCCTTAGGGAAGGGGGTTGCTTTGCCTTAAACCAAGGCAGCCCCAGACTCCAGCCAACACCCAATAGCTGGAGCTGGGTCGCCATGTCTACTGGGATTCTCTGTGAGAGGAACCCAGGAGAATCTGATTCTAAGGGGGCAGGAGATATCCTCTCTGATGAAATAATCAGTAAGAGGAATCTTTTCCTGGGCAACTTTTTTTTTTTTTTTTAAAGAAGACGTTGGGCGTAGGAGTTTAGTAATTTATTTATTTATTTTTGCTGTGTTGGGTCTTCATTTCTGTGCGAGGGCTTTCTCTAGTTGCGGTGAGTGGGGGCCACTCTTCATCGCGGTGCACGAGCGTCTCACTATCGCAGCCTCTCTTGTTGCGGCTCCAGACGCGCAGGCTCAGTAGTTGTGGCTCACGGGCCTAGTTGCTCCGCGACATGTGGGATCCCCCCAGACCAGGGCTCGAACCGGTGTCCCCTGCATTGGCAGGCAGATTCTCAACCACTGCGCCACCAGGGAAGCCCCCTGGGCAACTTTTGAACACCCAGAAACCATAGGATTGGGTTAGCTGGAGCAAGTGGCTGAGCAGAGGGAAGGAGGATGCAAAGGGGAAGTGGTAGTGAGTCGGCTGTCAACTGCATTTAAGATGTTTGTTATTTAATACCCAGAGTTCAGGGGATGGGAGTGGAGTGGATACAGGCTGAGCCTGAGTGGGGAACTGAGGTTGGGGAAAAAGGGAGGGAGGCGGGCAGCTAGAGGACAACTCCTGCCGGCAGAGGAGAGGGGGGATGACAGGGGTTGAAAGAGAGATGGAAAAAGAGAAAGCTTCGCAAGAAACAACATTCACTTTTCACAGGAATGAGCCCTGGGTTTAAAATGATATGCTGTCTGGGGGCTTCCCTGGTGGCGCAGTGGTTGAGAGTCCGCCTGCCAGTGCAGGGGACACGGGCTCGTGCCCCGGTCCGGGAAGATCCCACATGCTGTGGAGCGGCTGGGCCTGTGAGCCATGGGCACTGAGCCTGCGCATCCGGAGCCTGTGCTCAGCAACGGGAGAGGCCACAGCAGTGAGAGGCCTGTGTACCGCAAAAAAAAAAAAAAAAAAAAAAAGATATGCTGTCTGGCATTTGCTTCAACAATTCAGTGTGTGTTTGCGGGAGCAATGGGGAGGGGGTGAGCGGGGGGCACAGGTGAAACAAGATTGGCTGTATGACCACAATTGCTGAAGATGGGTGGTGGGTACCTAGGGGTTCACCATGCTATTTTCTCTTCTTTTATACATTTCCTTTTTTTTTTTCCTAAGCTACTAGTTTCCCATCTGACTCAGAGTAAAAATAAACCAAAATCCTTCTAATGGCTGACACAATCTTGCCCCCTCCTCTCCTGTTATATCTCTCACCACCTTTCCTCCTCCTCTCTCCCTCATTCTCTGCTATTCCTTCACCAGACACGCTCCTCCCACCTTAGGGCTTTGCAAGGGCTGGTCTCTCTGCTCAGAGTTGTCTGCACCCAGACATCCACATGGCTTACCCACTGTCTCGGCGAGGTGTCCTCTGACCATCCCATTCAGAATGTCAGCTCACTCCCCTTTCCTCCAGCCCTGGAATTCCAGAGGAGTTCAGATTTATCACCCTATGTTTATTTTTTCCATACACTTAAAATCTTCAGACATACTATCTAATTTACTTGCTTCATGTTTATTATCTGTCTTTAGCACCAGAATTTAAATCACCAGAGAAAAATAATTTTTGTGGGGTTTTTTTTTGGGGGGGCGGGGTTTGTTGAGTGACTGGAACAATGCCTGGCACCCAATAAATGTAAGTAGAATAAACGTAGGAAGTTTTAGAACCCCTTACAAAGCTGAGACAAGGGAGGGAGTAGGTGTCTTCGGCCCTGGTACTAGTGCCTTCTTCAACAGCAGGAGTAGCTAAGACCCATCCACTCCCACCTCGCTCTCTAGCACTACGCAAGAAATCTGGGGCACCCGATTCCTGAGGAGTGCAGAACTTATACATAGCTCATCAGAATCACTGCCCTCCTCCCCAAACTTGAGGCAGAGATTTCATAACATGGTTTTGAGACATCTAAGGCTAGCTCCAGTTATGTCACGTGACCTCACAAACTTCTCAACCAAACTCCTCATGACAAGGAGAGGAATTTCTGTCTAAACCGTATAATTGAAAAACTTCTCAAAATTGGGGCTTTGTAACTTTCAGGAAACTTTAGGCTTTAGCTACACGCCTATTTTTAGGAGGAAGTTATCACAAAACCAATGTTCAAAATCAGTTCCATGATTAGGAAGAACGTGGGCCTCAAAACCCAATTTAAAAAGGCTACTTTGTGCCAAGACTTTTTATATGCGAGGCAATTTCCAAAAGCCTGATTCCTTCCTGAACTTACAGCTACCTCCTTCACTAAGAAGTCACTCCTATACATGCCTTCATTTCTCCGTGGCACAAACTAGCTGTGGAGCTTGGGCATACCACTCCTTTGGGCCAGTTTTCTTATAACAAAAACGCCCCCAGAGGATGTGTGTGTACCTCTCAGAACTGTCAGAAGATAGACATAATCTTCGGAAATCAAATAAACAATAGAATGAAATCCCACAAAAGGCTGGGAGTCATTGCCTTAAGTGATAGCGTAAGTATTTGCAGGCATGGGAAGAGGATTATCCATATCCTTTTTAACAATGTTATTAATCAAAAAAAAAATACTGTTTGATCTATTCACAAGTGATTGTTCAGTGATATGTCACAGTTTATAATATAGATGCATGCAGAGTCTGGATGACCCTCCCGGGCTGATCAAGGCCAGAATGTAAGCCCAGGGTAAAATGGACAGGCTCCCTGCTTCCATTTCCACAGACTAGGCCTAGATGCCTTGTGCTGCTCCCAGGCCTGAGGAAAGATGCCATCTGGAGGATCCCCATTTCAGAGAAAAATCCAATGCAAAACTGACCATGAATGGGTCACCAACAATTCAGGACCCACAATGTAACAGCAGCCACTATCAAGTCACCTAAGGGATTTAGGTTCTTTTTAGCAAAAACTTTCCTTTTTACTATCTTGGGGACCCTTTCTGGAATTTCATTTCCCAGTCATTTGTATAGTTCTGGGTGTGATTTGGGAAGTTTCTTCCCGTTGGCCTACAGATCCACTGAATGAGTCAAGCCTCGTAAATTTCCCTTACTCACATAATCCGTACGCTCTTTCTAGAGGAAGAACGTTCCCCTCCCATTCCATCTCAGGTTCCCTATCTGAACAGGTACCTTCAAGGTTCCTGTAAGAGCTGCCAGACCCAACTCCCATGCTGCTAAGTCAGATGGCTCGTCCCTCCTAACCAGAATGAATATCCACTTAACCACCAGCTGTCAACTGCCTTGGCCAGGGAAGAGGATGGAGTCGGCCCACTCTGTGTGCCATGACATACAAACTATTCATTAGAGGAAGGAGTCCCGAGGGATGGAGTCTACAGAGCCTCAGAAGAACTATGATGCAGTTTTCTGTGCTAATGGGGGAAGGGAAGGAGAGAGGAGTGTGCTTTTCAGTTACAAGAGATCCCACCCCCCAACTGCTCTACCTGTCAAGCAACAGGAATAGCTTCTATGAACAAAAGAAATCTGCTATGTGTATAACAGTCCTGCAATGCATTTATTTCAGTTCTGTTCTTAGTTCCCCATCCTCTCAACTGCTGAAAAAAGAATGCTACCTGAAATGGTGTGGATTTTCAAAAACAGGTATTTTCTTCACCTGTGAAAATGGTCCCTTCCCCTCTCAAGAAAGACAACTACTTTGTTCTCAAAAAACTAAAGTTGGTTCAGGCAAGTCTTTTTTCTGTGCGTTCTCATAGTAGGATATGCTGAGTACAGACAGATAGGTTGTCACTAACCACAGCTGAGTTCTCTTATAAAAAGAAACCAATCTTCTTTCTAATTCATTCTTCTATGACCCCTAAATAGGTAAAAGAAAAACTAAGCAACCAGAATGTAGGGGCTGAGCTCAAACTAAGAACAAGAAGGTGAAGGAAGAATGTGTGCCAGGGATCAGGGGTTGAAGCCTAAGGAAGCAGGCCCACTGAACTGAAAACATCCTCCAGACAGCATCTCCTCCAAGGCACACAAAGATCGCACTCTTTACCCTCTTTTCACACGCGGAATTCCACATTTCAGGTGAAGAGAGACAATCCAGAGCCCTACTGAGAATAATTTTAATAGAATATAAACCTCCAATGGCTGCAGAGTTAAAAACACAGAAAGCTGAGCTGAAGGATTACCCACATCCACCAAATAAAAGATTAGGCTACCAAACCCAGAGTTATCATCTCATGGCACATACATACCAAAGGAACACTGCAATTTAAAACCTTTGCCATTTGATAAGGTACAGAAACAGTAGAATTTGAGAAGACAAAAAAAAAAAAAAAAATCCAACCAATAAAATAGAATTTAGTCTGGGAATTCCCTGGCAGTCCAGTGGTTAGGACTCCTTGCTTTCACTGCTGAGGGCCCAGGTTCAATCCCTGGTAGGAGAACTAAGATCCTGAAAGCCACGTGGCTCAGCCAGAAAAAATATATAATTTAGTTGAAATAGCAAAAAGTGCCAAAAATTTATACTGAAAGAAATGTTAAATTATCAGATAGTGTCATGAAGAAAGACGGTAAGTCATTGAGTCCTCTGTGAGGATCATAAATGTCGATAAAAAGAAAGGCACAAAAGATAGGAAAACCTGATGGTCTCTTTTGTCAAAGTTCCCATGTTATTAAAGACACTCACCCTTAACTCTGAAAAGCATTATTTATTGGAAAGAAATACTGAAGGAAGTCTTCTTAATTCCTGCATTTATGGTTCCCTTACCCTCCAAAATATATCTCCCATCTCTCACAAATTCTTTATTCTGACTCTTGGAATGACCTGGATTCCTTGATCCAAGGCCAGGGCTTATATTTTCAATGGATACAGTTCCCAGAGGGCCCTGGAAGCAACATGAAACAACGTCACCCTATAGTTTCTTATCAAGGGAGGGTGGCTAAAAGGTCAACAAATTGAGGTGCTTCATTTGACATCTTATCCTAACATCCAGTTCTTCAACAAAGCCTCATACAGGCCAGGAGGTAAGGCGTTCTTAGGTGAAATCAAACTTCCATGATATATCAGTTCACCAAAACTAACGGGTGATTCCAAGAAGTCTTTAAAGACTAATTACGCCAAGAAAGGAATCCACCTGCTCAAGACACGGCTTTCTCAGGAAGATGGAGCTATTTAATCTTGGCAAGGGCAGCTGCTCTTCTTTCTGTGTTCTGGAACAAGGCACGAATTAAAGCTTTTACTTCACTGGAAGAGAACGCAGCTGCCAAGGGCCCTTTTCCATCTGCCCACCTGCAAAATGAAAAACACAATTTCTATTTCCTATTAAGTATAAGCCAGATTTTTAAATTGTGTATTTGATCCCAAAAGTGTATTTGTTTAAAATGGAAATAAAACAAATTCTGGCATTCTTCCCCTTCTTTACGAATCTACCAGTCAGTATCTTTGACATCTTCTGCTTCTTGGCTGCATTTTGGTAACAGCATAGACAGACGAGAGACCAAGTTAGGAAGATAAAACTGTTCCCCCTCATTCTATACTCACTAAGCCCGTTATGACCACATCCTCACATGGTTATATAGAGTAACGGGATCTGTAACTACTTTAAAAAGTGAACCACAGGCAACACATTTTAACTGACAAAGGATAGGTATAAAAAATACGTATGAAATCACAAACAACCCTGTAGAATAAAGGGTAAAAAATATGAATAGCTCAGAGATACAGAGAACAAACCAGTGGTTACCAGTGGGGAGAGGGAAGCAGGGAGGGGGAATTTAGAAGTAGGGGACTAAGAGGTACAAACTATGGTGTATAAAATAAGCCTCAAGGCTATATTGTACAACACAGGAAATATAGCCAATAATAACTATAAAGAGAGTATAACCTTTAAAAATTGTGAATCACTATATTGTATACCCGTAACTTAATAATATTGTGCATCAACTATACTTCAAAAAGAAAAACAGAGTCCCAATATAAAAAAAATATAAACAGGCATTTTACAATAGAAGAAAAATGATCACTAAAAAGATGCTCAATGTCATTAGAATTTAGAGAAATATAAAGTAAAATGACAATGAGCTACCATTTCATAGCAACTAGACTAGCAAAAATTTTAAAGTCTGATAATACCAAATACTGGTGAAAATGTGAAGCAACAGGATAAACCATGAAATATGCATCTATAAAATAAATAGGTCACGGGCAGGGATGTAACATACACATGAGGAATATAGTCAATAATATTGTAACAACTTTGGTGATGGATGGTAACTGATCTTACTGCTGTGATCTTTTCATAATGTATGAAAATATCAAATCACTATGTTGTACACCTGAAACTAATATAATATTGTATGTTAATTATAACTCAGTTTTTTTAAAAAACTATGAAATGTTTATATAATGGAATATGATACAGCAGTGAAAATGAACTGCAGCTACAGATACCTTCACGAAAGAATTTTCTGAACAAAAGAAGCAAGTTATAGAAGACTCCATTTAGGGATATGTGCAAATGTGGTAAAACTATAAAGAAAAGCAAGGAGATAAATAACACAAAATTCAAGATAGTGGTTACCCCTCTGGTGAGGACGATTTGGAAAAGTGTACATAAGGGTCTTCAAAGGTAGTGGTAATATTTTTCTTAAGCTGAGCAATAGGTACATGAACATTTATTTCACTCTTTTTCTTTAAACTGTGAATATATGTTATATATACTGTACTCTTTCATATGTATATTTTATAATTTTTAAATGTTTAAACTACACAACTGGAGATAGTTTCCGTGGTAAAAAAATTTTTCTCAATTAGTTATTATCCTTATATTTACTGAAATAAAAAATCTTCTTAGGCAGAAGAAAAGAAGCTGAGATATATCAGTATTGTAATTTTTCTCATAACAAAGAATTAATGATCATTCTTGGGCTGCAAGAGGGCCCTTTAACAGCAGAAAGAAAAATTCTTATCTGCTGCCCTCTGGAGTCTTACCTGAAGACATAACTCACTAAGGACTTGTAAATAACAAATGAATAAATCAAATTTTATACTAAGTGTAGTTAGAGGTATTTTGATGTGATTTTTTTTTCAAGCAAAAAATCTCATTTACCTTGTTTTAGAATGGATAGTATTTGCTGGGAACAACTCAGACACATCTAGGACAACTAGTCTCATGTAATTGGGCATCTATAATAAGCCAAGCCAAAGTAGATAGACAAGTAGCTATAGGGATGGATATGGACCTTAATGCCTATTCAGTGAGTTCCCTATACAAGGTATGCATGCTAGTTAAAAATATACCAAGACAATAATAAAAGCATCCAAGGACGTATAACTAGCCCACATCTATCCTGTTTTTGCACCGTATTAATGACCTTCACACACTCAGTATGATACGACATAGCAGACAATTACAGAGCACAGCAACATTAACTGATGGTACTGAGAGAAAACGTCATCTACTATATTTAAGGAAAGATGAATCCTTTCTACGTGTGTGGTGCTGAATCTCTAAAACTACTTTACTCCCTGTAGAAAAACTGCTGGTCAATCAAACAATGGTTTGATGCTGAATATTCTTACAGATAAAAGTCACTTCTCTTAAAATGCATCCACTGTTGATTAAAATGGGCAAAAATTTCCATCCAGGTGTCAGATGGTTGTACTCCTTGTAAGTGCAAGAAGTACAAGATCATACGTACAGCAGGACAAAACAACATGCTCAAGACCAAAATAATAGAAACAAGAAGTTTTTACGTTATCAAATATGAGAAAATGGTCATGAGATCCACACTATGATAGACCATGCAAAGACCCCACCTACTGCTACTCAATATGAAACTTTCCTGAGTAATATGCACTGCTCTCAATGGCACTAATACTCTTTTATAGCTGTGAAGAGATATATAAATCCTATCGAAGGATTTTACCCACCGATCCCCAATTTCTTGCAGGCTGGCTTGTAACATTATCATCAATTCTTTGAATGGCATCCATTTTGGCACGTAGACCGGAACCTCTTCTTGATATTTCTTGTTCTTGTTTTCTTCAGACAAAGGTGCAAATACTTGAGGTCCTTCATCCATCACTGTTTTGCATAAGGAATACAATCGATCACCATCTTCAGTAGAGATGTCCTGATTTTGCACAAAGGGAACACAACAGAACAGAATTGGGCCAGCTTAGTAGTAAGTAAAAAGCAGATCTTTGGTGTATACTATTCAGGGGGTCAGCCACAGCAAGGTGTTTTCCAACCAATTGAGCACACATTACTAGACACTAGATTTCATCAGTCCTGACAATACTCCTAAAGTTAGAATGACACAAAATATGTTTCAACAGATTGTCAGTAATTTAGTTTGCCTGCATGAAAAAACCCGTTTCTCCAATAGAATGTGGTGCAGTTTGCTGCAAAGCAGGGAGTGTTACCACAAGGGTTTAGCCAATCTACACTTTAGAGGTATCAGCTGGCAGAGTCCAGGCAACTTTCCTGTAGGGTCACACATATAGTCCCAACCTCACCAGTGTGTTGGTAAAGTGGTACCTGCACAAGGCTGCATTTCACTTTACTAAATTAAATTATTTAGTTCACGTACATGTTAAGTATCTATGACTTCACACTTTACATTTTGGGAGCACTGCCCCATGTCCAACTTCCTCATTCATAACTTACACAGATGCTAGATGGAGAAAAAGCATAATCCTACTTTCTTGTATAGGTATGAAAGATAGAGATTAGCAAGTCTCCAGCAAAACAGAATTAAGATAAAAGTGAAAAAAATAACAGTATGATGAGTTAGACATGAAACATGAACAATTTCTTCTACCATCTGTGTTGACTAAAAATGAGACTTCAGCATCATTTCCTTAGGAAAGTGACAATCTGGAACAAGAACTGCATCTCAAGGCTGGTGAGACATCTAATGGCCCTTACCTCTAGGGCAGTGATTCTGCCAATGATCTCAGAAATTGTTGTACTGAGTAAAGTCCCCATAGCCTTGCAATATATGTTCACTGGCAGGACATCCTGCCACACAATTCCAAGTCTCTTTAGTTGGTGCAGTACCTGTCAGAAGAATACAGATATTTACATGGAAGAGAGATTGTTACAACTCACAGTTTTCTAGATTTACATTTATTGTGTGCGTGCTTGTGTGTGTGTGTGTGTGTGTGTGTGTGTGTGAGAGAGAGAGAGAGAGAAGAGGTGTTATATAACGGTGAGGTAAAGTAATCAAGAACATGTGCTTCTTGGGCTTCCCTGGTGGCGCAGTGGTTGAGAGTCCGCCTGCCGATGCAGGGGACATGGGTTCGTGCCCCGGTCTGGGAAGATCCTACGTGCCGCGGAGTGGCTGGGCCCGTGAGCCATGGCCGCTGAGCCTGCGCATCCGGAGCCTATGCTCCGCGGTGGGATTGAATATTTCACCCTAGTGATATCTCTGCTAGATGAAAAACTGACTTATTCTGAGGATGGGAAAACTAGTAAAAAGATAAGTCACTTAGGAGAGAGAGGCATTTTTCTAAGATGAAAGCTAGTATTTCAAATTTCCCAAACCTAAGTTCATGGGTTAAATACTTGCTATGACAGACTTATTATTCCCATCACTAGTGGCTTGATGGGAAGATAGCTTCCTGTTGACTTGGTGGGGTAGGGGAAGGGAAAGATCGTAAACAAGACTGTAAAAGGCAGCCACACTTTCCAATGGGAGTTCTGGGGAATGAACTGAGCTACCTGTTACATACTCTTTGCTGCTTAAAAAACAAGGTGGGGAGCATCTAAAGGAAGAGTACAAATTCCACAGGCAACAAGAGCCTCCCACCTGTCGGACTGCTTTACTTGCTGCAGAATAATTGTCCTCATCGTCCATGTTTGAAAAGTTTCTAGCACTTGATAATCTTTCCAGAAGTTCTCCTTTCTGTGCCCGCATTTGGGCCAAAAAACACTCTGTCCCTATAATAAGAAAAGAGAATAAAGAATTCTAAAAGTTGTTCAATTACACAATGCAAAACCAGGGTGGAAGAGGAGAGAC
Organism: Mesoplodon bidens; assembly: GCF_964165515.1. Taxonomy (NCBI): domain Eukaryota; kingdom Metazoa; phylum Chordata; class Mammalia; order Artiodactyla; family Ziphiidae; genus Mesoplodon; species Mesoplodon bidens. The sequence continues at coordinate 18,446,464 of NC_138164.1, read as the reverse complement.
AAGCATGAACCAAATATCTGATTTTGCCTATTTGAAAACAACTGCTTGTTAGATAACATCATAAGGTTGCCCTAAGGTTACTAGAAACATCACTTCTAATACATTAGCCGGTCCCTCCAAGCCCACCCTCAGGATCGTAAGTCTTTTCCAACAGTTTGTCCAGAGTCAGATAAGAAAAACTGCTTATACAGTAGAAGTAACTGCTTATTTTTCTGATATATCTACACCACCTAAGGGAAAAGTCAGGAATTGAAAAGCTAAGTAAATCATATAGATTCTCTGCTTTTCTTAGGCTATCATTATTGACTTACCCCACATTTCTTTTGATTTTTAATAATCAGAAGTAAAGCTAAAGGAGGTAGAAGAGAAGGGAGCTAGTTTGAGGTTTTGCAAAAGAATAAGTACTGTCATTAGTGAGCTCTTACCAACAACGCTAACAGAATTGTCACACTGCATCTTAGTAAGTGTCATTCTACTGACATAACTCTGATTTGGTGAATTCACTGCACACCAGCAATGCAGTCTGGAACACTAATGTACCATGGAATCACATCATGCAAAAGTAATGCTTTCAAAAGACTGCATTCACTTAATAAAACTAAATAACTGGGAACACCTACAAATTAAATGCCTTCCCACTTTCCAATACAGCTCAGGACCACCGCCTAATTTCTAACTGCTGCATTCATAAATTACAAAGATACTAGTCTGATAAGCTGCATTATCAATATGCTTCCTAAATTTAAAGTATCAGTTACCAAGTCTCCTGAAGCCAGGTACAAGGTCCACAAAAGTAGTAGTGCCATCACACAGAATGGGGGCAAGACGTAATCTGAACTGATGCCCGAGGGTCAGCAAGTGGTGAGCAATATACATACAGTTGTTGAGGTGAATGGCAGCCAACTGGGGCAGTTTTTGAAGGTTCTCCCTAGGTCAGGAGGAAGCATAGGAAAAGAAAGAAATCTCCTGTTACTGAGGTTGGGGTTGATGAAAAGCTACTCTTTTAATGTGTTTCTAGGTGTTAATCATTGTCTACTGTATAAATGCTGTACATAACAAGGCATAACCTCATCACTCCCACTCCCACTTAGTCACTGAGGTTGTTCTGCCTGCATGGGACCCTATCCTTTAAAACTATCCTAGTGATTAACAAAAAAGAACAAGGGAATCAAGATGTTTACCTGTGTCAACTCTTTATACTAGAAACCTGGCATAGCTGTACATAATAATTCCCTTGAAATCTAACACTGATAAGTCTGTGGAAATACAGGTTTGCTTCCCCTTTCTCCAAATTCCCATTTCATTTGTATAATGAAGCACTCAACTATTTTCTAATTCACTAGTTTTCAAAGCTGGCTACGGATTAGGGTCACCTGAGAAATTTTAACATAGAGACGCTTAGACTTCACCCCAAACAAATTATATCACAACCTCTGAGCGAAGCCAGGGCATTTATATGTTTTTAAATCTTCCCATGTGATTTTAAATTTTCATAAAAGATTGAAAATCACTGCTCTAATTCTTCTGCACATATTAGTCTACCTACCCAGCTTGGGAAGAGATCTTGTCTTATACCTCTGCTACATATTCCACTAGCAGTCATTCAATTAATACTTCCTAGTTTGCTGATTCAATGTCAGGCTAGAATATACAAAATTGGAAACTAACAATCTAAGACAGTTGTCCTTACTTTGGGCTACACATCAGAATCATTGTAGGGCTTTAAAAAACAGAGATGTGTTTAATCTTAAACCATACCTATAAATCAAAATCTCTAGGGGTAGGGCCTAAGCAAATATATATTCTTAAAGGTCCATAAAAGAGTCTAAAATACTGCCAAAGCTGCGAACTCTAATCTAGAACGGTGGTTCTCAAAGTGTGGTCCCCTGACAAGCAACATCAGCATCACCTGGAAATTTGTTAAAAATTCTAGGCTTTACCCCAGCCCTACTGATCAGACACCTCAGGCATGGGATCCAGCAATCTGTAGTTTAACAAGGTTTCCTGGTGATCCTGATACACACTGAAGTTTATAAACCACTGGTCTAGCATAAAGTTCCCAGATCATACAATGCGGAAAAAGAGGCAAATCTAACTCCACACCAGTGTGAAAAATGTTTCTAAGCATGAAAACCCCTAAGCCAACTGTCTCTGAATCCCCAAGCACGTGGCTATTAACTGACCCGAAGATGTTTTTTTTCCTTTACCTAAGTAGAAAGTGAAATAAAAGTTTTAAGCCACAGCAAAGAGAATACAAATAAAAATAATGTTTACAATAAATAAGCTGTCTTTTAGAACAAAAACAATAACTGGCCCTACTTAAAAACATCTCAATTGTTCAAAAATCTGAACTAAAAAATACTATAAACAATAAACCGATTTTTTTCTTTGAAACCAGAGTCCTTGACTAAGGAATAGCTTTGTTGACATATTACTTAAAACATTTGTAAAAGGTATCCAAAACACTTAATTTGGATAACAGAGAGAACTCCTGGAGGCTTAAAGTTATGAGTAACTTCTCAGATTAATATTAAGAGGAACCTTAAAAAACCAAGACATTAGGTAAATACAGCTTAAGATTGCTAAGAGCGGCTGATCGACAGTTAAATAGCAATCTCTTGTGGTATTAAGTCTGCAAAGCTAAGAATGCCAAGGGAAAATGTGGGATGTTTACTGGATAGCAGTATGGAGTGATGGATGACCTTTTTGTTTTGTAACCAAATAAAGTGAGACAGTTCTGCAAGTACCTACCATCGGTAAAAGGGTAAAGTCCGTTTGAGTCTTTAAATCTGTGTCACCTACTATACTGCAAGATTATAGTACCCTTATTAATTTATTAATAGATGACCAATGTCCTTTAAACATGTAACGTAAATGTTTACTGCATTTTATTGTGAATTTTAGTAACCAATTATCTTTGGTGGGAATATAAAATTACTGGTTTTAACCTGACTCACAAACATTTTAGACCTACAATATTACACAGAAGTCAGACACAGTGGCACATACTTGTGATATGTTGGCACAACATCATGGAACAAATGGAAGATATTCCTCACTGAGTAGAAAAGTTGAACAGCACTAAAAGGAAAACACAGTTTCAACAGAAATGCAGAAGGATATATTGGCAGTGAGAAAAAAAATTCAAACTCAGTGCACCTGAAGGGAGAGTCAGCAGCTAAAACTACAGCTGGAGAGAACAGCTGCCTTGGTCATTGCTGAGAACACCATTGCTCTAGATGGCATAGATTCTCAGCCGGTATTCACTAACTAGACTACAGGTCTAAAAACCTGGACCCATTAATAATATTAAGAATAGCAGCATTCAACCCAAAGCCTCTATTCCATTTATCAGTTTGTGTTCTGCCAGTACCCAGAGTACCCCTTCAGTGACAAATGGAGCTAAGCCTCGAGCAAATGTCACCTCCTCACTGACACACTGTGCAAAGGGCAAGCTATCAATAAAGGCACTCACTGGTACTGTCGGAACCAGACTGCCTTTCAGCCTCCACCTTCCCTCCTTCTCACCCCAATGCAAGGAGATGAATCAACATTTCTGGGATAGAATCCAACCTCAAGTTTTCTTGCCCTTTAAATCTGGTCTTAGAACACCTAAAGATCATGATTAAAAAGCACTTAGGAAGAGCAAATATAAGGTTTGTGTAGCTTACTTCTACATAAGAATATCTTAAACTATGTACCTTGAATACATCACAGGAATTCCACAAATAATTTTGAAAAATTAGTCATGGTCACTATACCCCAAAACACTGTTACCACTTGATTACTATGATACCTGACTAAATTATTTCATGTTATTTTTGTTGCATGTGTTGCTGTTTGAAGTTTGATAACAGGAAAAGTGAGTTGTTGTAATGTAGTTGTGTTTTTGTTTATCCTGTTAAAACTATTTTTTTGGTGGGAAGAATGTCCACAGACATTCAGTATATGAAAATATTGTTTGGTATTCTCTTAGGAAAAATTGCCTTGCATCCCTAACTTCTGGTCTGGTACATTTCAGGTGAATGCCATGTAAGGAAATAGTCACTCCTATATTATTCTGCCAAAGGAGTGCATAATTCCTTTTATGTGTATTTTTCTTCCTACTTAGATTTAAAACTGGATGGACTTGTGAATATAATGATTCATTAAAGTCATGGAAGTATCTTCGTGAACATGTTCTTTCTAGAGCAGAATGAAATAAAGGGGTTAGTTTGTACACGGAGATAAAAACGGAAACTCCAGAAGCCCATAGGAAGACGCAATTTAAGTCAAGCCCTAACTGAAACTGTTTTCTACTATGAGGATGAAAAGTAAAAATACTACGGCACACAGATCCAAACTAAAGAGGCTTTTGTAAATCTGCTCTATAATCAACTTGGGCTACTGGCTACCATTTTCTCCTCAATTTATAAAGTTTAGGAGTATGGGAAGAGCCTACTAAACAAAAAGATTCAGTACAAATGTGCAAGTATATGGATTGAGTTTGGGTACCTTGAATACAATACTGATTAGAAGAAATCTTCTTGAAAGGGAGAAATCAGAACTTTGGTGCATTCCATTCTTTTCCTTCTACCTTTGGCTGTCCAACAAACTATTATTGCTTTAAAATTAACATTTAAAATGTAAGTTAATTAGGGCCTAGATTTCAAAAGGTAAAATGAATGTTAAGCTAAAGGGCCAGAGCATGCTGAAACAGACGGTACAACTATCACTAAGACCACCACCACCAATACTGATAAACATCTGAGTATTAATTATTTCCCAGGTAGCATTCTAAGTTCTTCACAAGCACTTTCTCATGTAATATCATTGAAGTCAAATAAAGTTAAAAGCAAACAAAAATTAAAGGGCTTTTTGTTAAAAAGTGATTAACAATTTTTAATGTCAAACCCATTTGTCCATACATACAATGCTTTTATTTCTCATACCTTGTTGTAAGATTGTATGTTATTGTAAATAAAAGTTAATTGTCAATACATACCTGTGTACTCTACTTTTCTCTAGGGAAAGAAATATTAACTAATAAGATAAGAAAACCCAAAGAATTCCAGTTAATTTTCTTAATAAATGTCTAGTTTAGATATACATTTAACCAAGTCATTGCCATTTTCAGAGGACTCAGCACTCGTACCATTGATCGCTGCTAGTTGTTGCCTCCAGTAAAGTCTGATAGGCGAGTTCCATTAACTTCTTCACAGATTCACTGATGCGGCATGTGGGCAAAGAAAAGGAATGTTGGTCCAACGTATTTTCAGGCTCTAAATTCATCACTTCGTTGTATGGAGTTGTGGACACTTTCTGTACTTGTAGCTTGTCATCCTCAGCAGGACTAGGTAAATCTGGCACACTTATCTTAGAAGCAGGAGTAATCTAAGAGTCAAATACAGAAACAAAGAAAATGCATTGTCCTCAGAATAATCCAAATGCAAGCATACAGTGAGGAATAAGATACCAGTTGCTTCCATGATGATTAAGCTGTGGATCTGCAGAATAATTAAAAGATTTGAGTAAACATGGCAGGACTTTAATGACTACTCAATCCTGGGTGAAAGCACATCATAAGAAATAAGCAATCCCTTTACTGTGCCATTCTTCTAGTTCTTCTGTGCACTCTCACTCTTGGTGGAAACAGCAAAGCTGTGAAACTGGCCCAAGATTTTAGGTAAATGAAAGGACCTTCAAAAATCCTCCTTCTCAGGTTAGACTATTAGATTAACACACACCAGTATGACTTGTGTTCCACTGTCATTAAACAAATCATTTCCCACCAGAAACACGTGTTGGCTTACTCAAAGAAACAACACATTCAGGCTAGCTTACACTGCTCTTAAAAACAAAATGCCAAACAAAAACCAAAAAAGCTTCCCTAACATTTACACAGAATGAAAATTCCCAGACTCGGTCAAGACTAAAGGAAAGAACACTAGGCTTCTAGTTTGGAAACATCAGTGATATTTTCTACCCTAACTTTTAACAAAGTCATTTAACCTCTCTTGACCTCAATTTTCTCATTGTAGTGTGACGAAACTGCACTACAATAATGGTTTTCAAACCTTGCTTCTCAAAGATGCCTCAGGGGCCAACAAAAGGAGAGATTAAGCAGGTGGAAGCAGCAGGTTCCTACTGCAAGAAGAGCAGCTCTGCTCTGCACATACTGGACCTCTATGGAAAATTTCTGACAGAAGAAGCTCCAAGTCTAATAAAAATGTTTAAGTCATCAGACTTGCCATCTGTAAAATGGTATAATAATGTCTACTTCATAGGGCTGTTATGACATTAAATGAGAATACAAACATCACAACTGGGAGAGGTGCTACTGGCATCTAGTGGGTAGAGATTAGGGATGCTACTAAACATCCTACAGGACAGGCCCCCAGAGCAAAGAATTATCTGGCCGCAAATGTCAACAGTGGCACTGCTGAGAAACTCTGATCTAGAGGAAGCTACATCGTTAGGATTTGGGTACTTGGGGGGAAAATACAGTCTTATAAAATGTCAGAACTAGTTGAATAGGGAGCTCAGAGATTATCTAGTTCAATTCTGTCATATTACAGAAGAGGAAAATGAGGTCCAACAAGGTTAAAAGATTTAGCCCAGAGTCACAAAGTGACCTAGTAACAATCCTATTTATAACAAGGAGTTATAACAGAGTTAATGGGCTATATATTAATTCATTTACCATATTTACTAAGTACATAGTAGTATGCACCAGGTATTTTCTTGATGCTACAGATACAACAGTAAACCAAACAGTAAAGAACAAAACAAACAGGAAAAAAAAAAAACCCTGCCCTCATAGAGCTTATTTTCTAGAGGGGAAAAACAATAAATAATTCATATAGAATATTTACTGATAATAAGTGATATGAAGAAAAATAAAGCAAGGAAAGAGTACAGGAAATAGCGGGAGGTCACAATCTTACAAGAGTGGTCAGGAAAGGGAGCACGTCTGTGGTAATATTCCAAGCAGGGGGAAAAAGAGGTTCAAAAGTCCTGCAGCCGAGTCGGCCTGGCAAATGAGCAGAGTGACTGAAGAGGAATGCAACAGGAGACGGAGTCAGAGGCAACAAGGGGACAGTTCACAGGAGGCCGTGCAGGCCACTGCAAGGCTACTGGGTCTTTCTCTGAATGAGACGGGAAGCCACTGGATTCTGTGCACAAGTGTGACATAAGTGATATTCATGTGAAAGAAACCTGCAGACCAGTTCCCGGTACTGAGTGCATTTCGGCTCCCTTAACAACCCAAGATTACATCAAAATGTGCTAATATCTGTGCACCTCAAATGGCTAATTTAATATTTTACTGAAGTGGACACTGTAACAGGGTACCTACCCCCAGGAAAACAGGGGATGACAGAAAGGACAGAGGGAGGAAGAGCGCAGTCCTCTCAGCGATAACAGATAAATGGCTGAGGAATTTTCTATTAAGGGATTACTTTAGTGTATGTCTTCTTTTAATCTAAGTAACACCTTACATTCGTCAAATATTATTTTATATATGTAAGATGTTAAAAAAAATACACAGAATTATCTAAGGTCAAAGGAGTAAATTTCCCCCAATGCAAATTAATTTGTCCATGGATTTGACAGATAATTGTTTATACCATACAAAGATCACATCTTTTTATTTGTTTTTATTAACTTCAAAACTAGCATCTCTATTAGCGTAAGCAATAAAGTCAACATTTCACAACAGGATATAATCTCTGGATATAACAATAGCTGTTACGAAATTGTGTACTAAAAATTCAGGTGGTAAAGTTGAGAAAACTCTATGGGTTGATATACTCTCTGATTTCAACAACAGTAATCTATTACATTCACGTAGGCTTTTTAAATTTATACAATGCTTTTATGTGCATTATCTCATCTGGACCCCACAATACCCTATTAAAGAGGTAGGAATTAGGACCCCTTTAAAGATGAGACAACTAATGTTTAAGAAGATTAATAACTCGCCTCAATGAGCTCAGCAACTGTCAGTGCTCTTTCACTCTACCATAATCATCGCAAAAATGAGCTGCTTCCTAATACAAGGTAACACCCTGTAACCCCCCAATACCTTCACAGTGTTGTGAATTTCAGAGGTCATTAGGTTTCTAGCTGCCACAATCACATCCTGACACTTCTTGTTAGCAAAATGAGAATTGATGTTACGGGCATATTTCAGCAAATCAGTAGTATTTCCTTTTAAAAACCTCATCTCCTTTAAGGCATTTTCAAATTCTTCAGTGGACTGTATGACCTGAGAAAGAAACGCAAGAGAAAAAAAAGGAAAAGAATCAAATACATATGTTCCTTTCCAATACTAAAATTTCAAATCCAATGTATAGGAAAGAACAAGGACCAGCTGGTCATTTAAGTTTTAGAAAAGACCATCAATTACTAGGTATAAAAATATTATTCATTTTTTCTAGCCTTAAATTCATTAGGAAGAGCATCTTCATTAGAAGTTTTTGACTCTGCTTAGTAAAGGTGCAAACATTTTTAAATAAATAGACAGTAGGTCCCCCCTTATCCTCAGCTTCAGTTACCCACAGTCAACCATGGTCTGAAAATATTAAATGGAAAATTCCAGAAACAAACAATTCCTAAGCTTTAAACTGTGGGTTGTTCTGAGTAGCATGATGAAATATTGCGCCATCCTGCTCTGTCTTGCCCAGGATATGAATCATCCTTTTGTCCAGCATATCCATGCTATATACACTACCTGCCCATTAGTATAGGAAAAAACATAGTACATATGTGGTTCAGTACTATCCACAGGTTCAGGCCTTCGCTGGGGGAACTGGAACGTAGCCCCAGAGATAAAGGGGGACTACTGTGCTTACTGTAGTGTTCGAGGAAACACTAAAAAGAAGCCAAAAAGTAAAGCGTCACATAAAAGCTACTATAGCTGACACAAATAGAAAAACAGCTGTTTTTCAAAAGTATCTTACTAAAGAAAACGTACTTAATAACAAAACATACTTCCCCACCCAATCAAAAGGTAGGAAGCCAAAAGAGACATGAAGTCAGAGGGAATTTGCCTCCACACTTTATGAATAATTTTCTTAAAGATGTCACTAAAGAACAAAAGATCTCCAAGGTAAACAAAGGACGCCAACAGGAACCTACGGTCTCTTCAAATCTTCTGTGACACCTCTGCTCTTACCTCTTCATACTGCTGTAACTTGCTGCTATTTGTTGGGATAGAATAAACCAAACAATTTTTAATGAGGCACTCGGACAAGTCCTCCCAGATCATGTCACCAAGCATCTCAGCCAATACGATCTCAGATGTTTTTTCATTTTCTACGTCAGCATCAAGAGGCAAATCTGAATTCAAAAGAAAAAGTTTTAAACAAGAAACTCTTCACGGTCTGGACATATTCTCAAATTCCCTAGTCTTCTAGAATTCTTTAATTTTAAGATGACAGGGAAGAAAACAGCATGAATAATTCTATAGCTATCTCAACAGACTACATGGGAAAAGCATGACACACAATTATTATTTTATTTTCACTGCTCAAATGAATCATCTGCACTGTATGACTGCCTGTTCTCTATAAGGTATTAAGCCATCTACATTATAATCATCTACTGCTAATCTACAGATCTGATTATATGAAGCACTCAGAAGTTCTGCATACCAAGTTGAAACTAGTTTAGAATAAAGTCCAAGTTCTCCAATAATAAATATACTTTTTTTCATCTCTGCAAAGGATCTGAGTGTTTATCCTAAGTAAAATATCAATAAACACCTTACATTATAGCATAATATCTAGCCTACCAAACAGAATACTTCAGTATCTCTTCCACGGTATATTTTATGGTGGCTTTTTCTAACACATTTTGAGGGAGTTATATTTAGAATATACCATTAATTAACTAAACAATATATAAGAACCTTAAAAGGAAGTGACCATATTACCTCACAGCCTTGAGATATCTTACAATATCTGAAGTCTAGGCCTGCACTGTCCGACATGATAGCAACCAGCCACATTTTGCTACTGAGCACTTGAAATGGGGCTGGTGTGACTGACGAACTCATTTTTTTTTTAATGTTAAGCAATTTCAAATTAAGTTTAAAAATGGAAGCAAGGGTGTGTGGTTATAATGGGTAGCACAAGGGAGCCTTGTGGTGATAGAACAGTTCTATATCTTGATTGTGGTGGTAGTTACATGAATCTACACATGTAAGAAAATTGCACAACTATTCACACACACAAATGAGTGCAAGTAAAACTGGAGAAATCTGAATAAGCTCTGTGAATCGTAACAAAGTCCATTTCCTGGTTCTGATACTATACTATGGTTACACAGGATGCTAACATTGGGGAAAACTGGGTGAAGAGTACATGGGACCTCTGTACGTTTTCTGAATTAAAATTTTAAACTAAAAAAAAAAAAAAGAGGAAGTAGCGTAAAATACTTTTCTGTTAAACACAATTTTGTTGCTTTGAAAAGACTATGCCTCACTTTAACCATCGCATCATGTAAGCTATTATGTGTACTGTAGTGCCCACATCAGGCATGTGTATCACTTCTAGTATTTCATATAAACACATCTTCGATGTAGTCAGTGTAAACAGATTCATTCCACTCGAATGACTTTGTTTTCCTATGCACCAATGTAACATTGTAATGCATTTATTTGAATATTTTGCACATACAGCACAGGTTACAGTGATACCTATAATAAACTGAAAACGGTAGTAAAATTGAAATGCTTATTATTTTCACTATGATATATTTTTCTAGCTTACGAAAATGACTATAAACAAACTTTTAAATTTAAAACTAAGGTACACTATTGATGCAGAATCAAGTGAAGGTGCAGAATCTAGAAGAACTGGTAGAACAGTAAAGGAAAATACAGACTGGAAGAAAATATACCACAAAGTTGACAATAAATGGCAGCTGCAGCTTGCTAAAACACAGCAAAACGAAACTTTTCTTGCTGCGCAAAAAAATTTTTAAGATGATAAAGCAGACAATATTAAGAGAAATTTCAACAAATACATTAGGAATTTGTCAAGTTTCCTCTCAAAGAAGAATTGACAAAATTAATCACCTGAAATTACAATTAAATGTCCAACCAAAAATGTGATTTTAAGGGGATCTGAGCTTGTAAATTTAGCTAGCGATAAAATGACTTGGTAAAATCATTCCATACATTTTCTCTGCATGTACATTTTGGTAGCAAATTTATGCTGGTTTTTAAAAAATTAATTAGGGCACTTATCCATCTTTTGCTATTGACCAAAAGAGCTTGATTATCAAAGGGATTATCTGTAATTTGAAGAGTACCTAGAATGTAGCCACAAACCGTATGTGCCTGATGGTGGCCTTTTTAATGGAAAATCTAACGACCCTTCAAATTTCTTCTACAACTACTTGTATGTTCAGAGTCTCTATTTCTTGGTAAATTTTAGTAATGTATACTTTCTAGAAAATCATTCGTGGCAAAAGCAAAATATGCTTGTTGTGACAAAGCCAACACCACTGAAGTTTACAAAGAAAAAGCCTAATTTTCCTCTCCATACCCACAAGCTTCTCTCTCTCTCTCTGTGTCCAAGTAACCAGAGTTAAGAGTTTGGTTTGTATTCTTCCACCCTCACATTAATAAATACACACACACATGCACGCACACAGACACATGATATAGACTAAACTGTGTCCCCCACAATTCATATGTTGAAGTCCCCAGTGTGACTGCACTCGGAGACAGGGCTTGCCTTTAAATAGGTCATAACGGTGGAGCCCTAATCAACTATGACTAGTGTCCTTTTAAGAAAAGGAGAGACACCAGAGATGAGCATGCAGAGAGGAAAGGCCATGTGAGGACAGTAAGAAGGCTGTCTGCAAGGCAAGAAGACAGGGCTCAGGAGAAACCAAATCTACTAACACCTTGATCTTGGACTTCCAGCCTCCAAAACTGTGAGAGAATAAATTTCTATTGTTTAAGCCACACAGCCTGTGGAATTTTGTTATGGAAGCCCTAGCAAACTAATATAACATTCATATAAGGGGCTACTTCCTTTTTTATAAAATAGGTTCATGCCATAGATTTTACACGTAACTTTTTTATCCCTTAAAAGTAGATGGTGGCCATCTCTGAGGTCACTATATCTAGCTCCACTTCAGTTCTTTTCAATAGCTGCACCTTTCTTCAAATGATGCACATTCCAGTATGCAAGTATATACAGTACTCATACATGCAAACATACACACTGTTGATATCACATAGTAAGGATTAAAAAGTGGGATACCTGGGTCAAAGCGATGTATATTTTAGCATAACTATAGAGCTGCAGATTACTTTCTAAAAAACTCACAAAAGCGATGAAGGAGACTACCCTTCCATTTTCTTACCGAAAGTGTTTCACACAGATCTTTGAATTCTGTCAACCCTAGGAGTGAAAAGTTCTACTTTGATGGTGTGATTTCCATTCCACTATTAGGGAGATTAAGCAATACATATTTTTATGTTTATTAACAACTTGCACCTTTTCTTCCATAAACTGCCTATTCATATTTTTTACCCTTTTTCTGTTATTATGTTCTTTCTCTTTGGAAAAAAAATCTTTTATTAGCTCCTTGTCTGCCAATGTACTGCAAATATTTTCTCCCAGTATAATATTATCTTTTGACTTTGTTTATGGCATTGTTTACCATGCAGAATTTAACATTTATATGTAGTCAAATTTATCTATCATTTCCTTTATGCATTCTGAGCTTCCTGAGAATATTCAAGTCTTCTTGTAAATTTTCTTCTAACATTTTTATTGTTTTACCTTTTGCATATAGGGATTTAATTTATCTGGAATGTATCTCTGTATGAAGTACGAAGCAGGAATCTAACTTTGTCTTATTCCATATAGCCAATTTTGCTAGCACCATTATTTAATAAACTATCTGTCCCACTAAACTGAAATGTGACTTTGATCAAATGGTAAATTCTCATTTATTCTTGGCTCTACTTCTGGACGCTTTTTCATTCCACTGATCTTCTTATGTCAAGAACATAGTTTTAATTATAAAATTCTCCAACTAGTGTTTTGCAAATCTTTATTAGCAAGTCTCATAAATATAGTTTTTGATGTAAGCTCTAGAGTAATTAATTTGTCAAGTTGGAAAAATATATAACAAGAATCTGATTGGGAATGTATTAAATTTATACATTAGTTTGGAATGAGTTGACAATTTTTTGAGACTGTCTTCTAATCCACGATAGCCTACCCTTACTTTACACCCTCAGTAAGTTTTATGCTTTCCTTTACATGTATTCTTCCCATTCTTATTAAATTTATCTTTTAAGAATTTCATAGATTTTGTTGCCATTATAAATAAGATCTCTTTCTTTTGCGGTACGCGGGCCTCTCACCGCTGGGGCCCCTCCCGCCGCGGAACACAGGCCCCGGACGCGCAGGCCCAGCGGTCACGGCCCATGGGCCCAGCCTCTCCACAGCACGCAGGATCTCCCCCGGACTGGGGCACGAACTGCGCCCCCCGCATCGGCAGGCGGACCCCCAACCACTGCGCCACCAGGGAAGCCCCTATATTTTAATTTATAACTGATTGTTACTAGTTTGGAGAGAAACTGATTTCTATAGATCTATACTGTACCTAGACAACTTAGTAAATGTCTTACTAATTACGAAAGTTTTAGTAGTCTTTTGGTTTTTTAGGTATACAATTACATCATTTACAAGTAAAGATAAATTCTTCTCCTTATTTTAATATTCATACTTATTTTCTCTTCTTTGTATCAGCCATAACCCCTAAAACAATGTTAACGAATATTAATAGTAATGTGCATTCCTGACTTAAAACTGATTTTAATGGAAATAAAGTTTTTAATCCTTTAATAGATGCTGGTTGCTGGCTTTTTAGAAGCAATTAGCTTCAAAACTAATTACTTTTAAAAAATCAATAAAGTATAACATAATTATGCAAAGTGGTCTTTTATACAGCTATATAATTTACTTCATCATTTCCCTATTCTTCAAGATTTTATGACTTTCCAGTATTTCAATATTATAAATAACATTATGATGAACATCCTTATACATAAATGGTTTTATATATTTAAGATTATTTCTTCAAGGCAGACTCCTAGAAGTTGAAACCTTGGTTTAAAGGATATAAACATTTTAAGGCTTTTTATATATTTTGCCAAATTATTTCCAAAAGAATTTTTTTCTCCTCTTTTAAAAGTTCCTTTGCTGGGGCTTCCCTGGTGGCGCAGTGGTTGAGAGTCCGCCTGCCGATGCAGGGGACGCAGGTTCGTGCCCCGGTCTGGGAAGATCCCACATGCCGCGGAGCGGCTGGGCCCGTGAGCCATGGCCACTGGGCCTGTGCATCCGGAGCCTGTGCTCTGCAATGGGAGAGGCCACAGCAGTGAGAGGCCCGCGTACCACAAAAAAAAAAAAAAAAAAAAAAAGTTCCTTTGCTGTTGGTACAATAATGCTTAGTAATACAGAAAACTTGGGAGAAAAAAATACATATTTAAAAGATGAAAAGAGCATAAAACCAAAGACAAACATAAGACGAAAGGCAAAAATCTTTATGAAGTTTCAGAATAACTAAAATCCAAAGAAAGTAGAGGATTCCAAAAAGAACTAAGGCCACGAAATATGATCCTCAGGTTTTATTTAGGGCAAGAAGATGAAGGAAGGAAATACTGACTGAAAGATATTAAAGAGATTAGAAGAGCACCTAGCAACAGTGAGTTGTCTTCTGCTCTGAATATCCTAGGTACTAAGAAAACTTACAAATAAAACACTAGGTTGAATACTTAAATGGACCAACATCAAACTAGAAAGAGGTTTCTACTGGAATTCCCCAGAGCACCCTCTGATCTAGCCCTATCCTAGGTAACAGTACCATCACTGACTCAGATTAAACTGTAAGAAAACATGATTATCAATTATGCATTCGATATGAAGTAGAAAGGATAGTAAACACATTGTAAAATTTTATCAAGTAAAATTTAACAAAGATTAATGTTAATGCCAAAAAATCAAGTACAAGATGGGAAAGCAGCAGTTTGCACTGAGTATGACATAGGATTTTCACTGACATCAAGCTCAATAAGTTAACTGTGTAATAACAGCCTTTGGCTATACTAACAGAAGCATGAAACTGAGAATGAGGGTGTGAACAATCCCATACTATTCTGAATTGCTTCGGACTATACTTAGAATACTTTGTTCTGTTTTGAACACCATACTTTAATAAAAGGACTATGGAAGAAATGGAATATATTCACAGAAGATCAGTGAAGATAAGAGAAACTTAAAAAACTATTTCATTAAAAAAATAAAACTAAAGATGTTTTATGTTGGTGATAAGATGTAGGCAACATAATAACAGCTACTACAGAGAATTTGAAAGTCCATCATGTGTAATAAGAATTAGACTTCTATATAGCTCCACACACTAGAAACAGCATCCGTAAAGCAGATATTACAGGGCATATATTTTGAACGTATTTTTTAAACAACTACCCTAAAGATTTAATTTCCAAAATGGTCATTTTGGCAATAGCATTTAAGAAAGAAGATATAATTTTTTTAAAAAACCAACAAACAAAAACTTCATAGTACTCAGAGTTGTCCAGAGGTAGGATGGAATGCCTCAAGAGGAAGTGAGTTCCCTCTCACTAAAGGTGCTCAGGTTTGTTATATGACCAACTGATGGGGGTGTTACAGAGGAGAGTCGAGCATCAGAGATATCTGTATTGAGTCACCTTTCTAGTTCCTTCCAATCCTTGGATACTTTGCTTACAACTTTTTTTTATATCTAATAAAAATAAGGGTGTATTATCTCCCTAAGTAAAGGAATAAGAAGAAAACTACCTTGGATTTTTGTAATTTATACAAGTCTTAAAATTTTTTATTCTCTGCTGTCAAAACTAGAAAGAATTCCTTGCTCTACATATAAATTATTTATATATAAATAATGTCTGTAAGTGTATAACTGAGTCACTTTGCTGTACAGCAGAGATTGGCAAAACATTGTAAATCAACTGTACTTCGATTAAAAAAAATAAATTTATATATAAATAAATTATGTGACTGCCAGGAAGGCATACAAACAATAGCAGCATTTCTTTATTTTCTCCACAGCAAGAATGCTTAATTTGACTATTCAATAAGACAATTGAGAAAAGCAAAAAGAAGGTAAGTCAAATAGACTAAAAACAACAGTATTATAACAAAACACCAGAAGAAATTTTACTTTTAATAGTGTGACAGCCAAAAAGTGATTCAAGCAACACAGAAACTATTTCAAGGGTGAATATATAAAGATCTAACCAGTAGGCTGAGATGGAATGAAAGTCATTGCCTATGTTAAACCTATTTTGTTTATATCAACTAGGTTGATGGGGATTTTCCCATCAAAAGATGTAAAACAGCACTTGGTTCATTTCTGCTTCTCCTATAACTAAAGCAAGAGTCCCAAAATGTGATGTCCCTAGAAGTCCCATGAGGGAAATGCATCCCCAAATTCAACTAAATATTACAAACACAGACTCTAGGGCACCATTAAAGACCCTATTTGTCAACACAGGGCAGAGAAGGAATGAAAAATAGAGCAAGAAATAAAAAGGTAACTACTTTGTTCCCATGACATAATTTACTCACGTCTGATCCGCCATTCACTCAGATTGCTGGCATTTTTATCCGCTTTAAAATAATATTTACTTCCAAAAACCATATCGACTTCTCTAAAATATAAAAGCACTGCCTTGGGGATACATACCTAGAAGTTGTTTCTGGACCACTTCCAGTACCAGTCTGATCTTGGCAAAAACTTCAGATGGCGATGGATGTTCCAAGTCAGTCATCACAGATTCAAAACGAATGATAATGATGTTAGGTTGGCTTTCTATCACAGCAAAAAGGGATGGGCAAGATGCCAGAGGCCTAAGGATATACTTCAGCAGCACCTGACCTGAAAGTTTTATGAACACTCATAAAAAATAAATCACTAGAAGACACTTCAAAAAAAAAAAAAGATCTAAGCAGAAACTAATTTAAAAAAATGCTATTTGAAAAAAAAAAAAAAAAAAAAAAGATCTTCGAGCCTGACAACTAAAATACATATACCATGACATTACCCAACACCCATTATGCACTGCAGGTTTTCCCACTGAAGTTTACCAGATTGTCTACAGATTTTTATTTAAATTATTCAAAAAATCAAATAAAATAAATACCAGCAGCTACTTTAAAAAAAAAAAAGAAGAAAAGAAGAAAAGAAGAAAGGAAAGGATCTAAGCCCTTAATGAAAAGTGTAATATTTATACAATTCCACTTGATAAATCATGAGGTCAAACCCTATGATCTATCATCAATATTATTCAGAGAATACTGATAATTTTTCTGTCATTCCTTTAACAATGGACTTCTGAAATTTCATGTAAATGAAACAAAGTATTATGCATTACCAAATGACTTAAGCTTGGTATGTAGCTCCCCAAGAAGAGAAAATGCCAAGAGGAGAGAATTGATGGGTGGCACGGGGGTCTTCTCTTCTTTCTGAGATTGTTCAGTGCATAAATGAAGTTCTGTTTGTAGGCAAGATTCCAAGTTGCTGATATCTAAGAAAAAGGGAAAAAATATCAGCTGTCTCAGCAATACAAGATGTTCCCATTTCTATTCCTGAGAGCCCACCATCTACTAAGAGTCCTAAATATGTGGTTTTACTATAATACACCTCTAATGCAATCAAATATTAATTACTACATACATGTCCTTGGCATCACTTTAAAACAGGAAATTACTTCCTTTGGTATGTTCAAAGAATCAAACTGAGTGCCAAAGTAGGATGATGTGCATACAATAACTGCTTACTAAATATGTGTTGAGAATGGATAAACAACAAGGTCCCACTGTATAGCATAGGGAACTATATTCAATACCCTGTGATAAACCATAATGGAACAGAATATAAAAATGTATTTATATTTATAACTGAACACTTTGCTGTACAGCAGAAATTAACACATTGTAAATCAACCATACTTCAGTTAAAAAAAAGAATGTGTTGAATGACAGAATGAAGGCAAAGAATAAAAAGTGAGATCCTAGTTTCAATCAAGGCCTCCTATTCTATGTTCCCTCTTATGAAGTAAAGAGAACAGCCTGCCAAACAAGTTTAACAGGGTGTGTTACAACAAAGAATTAACACACCTGCCACCCTCTCTTAATTTTACAGTCTGCTTGGAAATAGACTCTAAAATTTTCTAGATGACTTCCTTGAAAATACCTAATACATACAGGGTGGGGTATGTGTGTGTGAGTGTGTGTATGTGTGTGTGTGCACGCGTGCGTGTGTGTACATACATACATATACAATGTATTTGAAGGCCATAGTGGATATGGGAAAGGGAGCAAGGGCAGACTGTGAGGTTTCCCCTGAAACAGACTAAATTTCAAGGTTAAATGCTGGAAAATATACCAGGTTTAATGGCATGTCCTTCCCATATACCCTCAGAGGTTTTACTTTGTGTAAACAAGATATCAAAGAGGGCTCACACCCAGAGGTGGGCAGAGGGGCTGAGAGCCAAGTAGTATAAATAAAAGCCAGGGCCAGAGTTATCCTATTTCTTCCTCTTGCAAAGCATCCCCCATCTCATGATTCTGTCACCATTCTTCTTCAAGGACTGAAAAAAACTGGGCCAAACTCCTATCCTTTTCCTTAGCAAGAGAGAAAGAATGGTTGAACAGCTTCTTTAAGCTTTCTAGAAAAGATAAACTGTTGGGATTAGAGCTTTGGGAACGGGCACATCTTAAGATGCAGTGGAAACTGTGTGGTCTTAAACTGCTACCACCTACTCTACCACAGCCTCACCACCTGGACCCCTCCCAATCATCTCTCTTCTCTGCTCCTTCCCAGTGAAAGGGACAGAAAGAGAAATGCACGGGAAGTAACAAGCATTCTGCTTAACATGAGAACCCAGTATAGCATTGGGAGATTAATAAATGAAACCTTCCTCTCTCCCAATATAAAATATTTGGAATATATTCAGAGGCCAAACTGGTTCAGGCAGATTAAGCAAAGCAGTCCACCTGAGGTCAGCAGCACCTTTTGATGGTGGGAACTTCCATACAATCAGCTTCTGCCACTCTTCTCCAAGGTGATAAAGTATGTTCTGTTTCTGTATTGTAAGCTCCATGCTGAGAGATTTCAGTATTTTTAAATCAAAGCATTTTCTGGATTTTAATAACTTCAAGCATATCTGTGCCTGGTAGTGAAATGGAATCATTGTTAACATTTCATCTGGACCCTAGGCAATTAGAATATATTTGTATAATGATAAGGAATACATGCAACACAAAATTTACTTAAAACAAGAATAGTACTGGACTTCTCTGGTGGCACAGTGGTTAAGAATCCACCTGCCAATGCAGGGTACATGGGTTCGAGTTCTGGTCTGGGAAGATGCCACACACCGTGGAGAAACTAAGCCCATGTGCTACAACTACTGAGCCTGTGCTCTAGAGCCCGCGTGCCACAACTACTGAAACCCGCGCACCTAGAGCCTGTGCTCCACAGCGAGGGAAGCCACTACAATGAAAAGTAGCCCCTGCTCGCCGCAACTAGAGAAAGCCCACGCACAGCAACAAAGACCCAATACGGCCAATAAATTAATTAATTAATTTTTTAAAAAAAAGAATAGTACTAATTGCTCATGCTTTAGAGAAAGTGTTTAATACCTCTTCTAGACGCTGAGCAGCAGTAACATACTTCTTCTCTGCCAACGCACAATTATATTCCTCAATAGCAGTAGAAAACTGAAAAGATGAGTATAGTTATTAGGTATTTTATTTTATACATCCTACTATTTCAAGTCTGTCTGCTTGTTTATTTTTAAACTATGAAAAAATACCATATAGGGGATACCCATTGAATGATAAGACAATTGGAAAAAAAAATAACTTTCTCACCACCAAAACACTAAAGTTTGATTTGAGTATACTGACCTCGTGCAGCTGTCTAAGTAAACTTAGGACTACTGAGTCTCTTTCCAACTGTTGCTTCAAGTCTGTAAATTCAGCAGTTGATACGTGAAGATCCCGGCGGACCTAAGTCACACACCAAAGACAAGTACTTTTAAGCTATACTATACTTAAGAAATGAAACTTTTACTGTAATCTATAGGCTTTATTAGGTGAATATAATTCATGATGAAATTTAAATGCTGGTTAAGACTGGAATAAAAATCACAGAATGTAGTAGGAAGAGACTTTAAGTGGTCCACTTAGCCCAAACCCTTATCCTATGCAGGAATACCGTTCCCATCAACATAATATCCTCGTGTCACCACGTATTCTTAGTTTAAGCAGTTATCTTTCAACAAAGAACTCATCCACCTGGATTACTGGTATCCCCACTGCCAAGTGATATTCATTCTTCAGTTGAATAGTTCTAACTAATAGAAAGATTTCTCTACGTTGAGTGAGAATCCACCTCCCATTCTGTCCCACCTTTTCAGGGACTTTGCACTACCAATTATTTCCTCTCTTCTCTATCTTTTACTTCTCTGTAAGTCATTCTCCATTCCAATTATATGCATACCTATTAGAGCATGGCTCCTCCCATCAGATTTAAAATCTCCCCCAACTCTATGACAAAGTATCCTCCACGTTAGCAACCACCCTATTTCTCGGTAGCTACCTGATTTCTCTCCTCCCTCTCACAAACAAGCTTCTTGCAAGAGTGATCCATACTCACTGTCTTTACTTTCTCACCTCTCATTCACTCTATAATTCATGTGATCTGGTTTCTACCCCCACCATTCCACCAAAGCTGTTCCAAAGCAGTTGGTGCCAAAATACCAATCAAATCCTTGCTGCTAAATCCAAAGCATATGTCACCAGTATTACCTTGCATCAGTACACTGCTACTTTCCTTCCCTTAGTTCTATGACACCAATACCTACTCATTTTCCTCCTGGTTCTTTGGCCATTCCTTTTCATCTTCTTTTGGGAGCGAAATTTCCCCTCTGATCACTTCACACACGCTGATATTCCTTTCTCCCTGGCCCTCTCATTACTCTGAACCAACGGTTCTCAAAAAATAAATGTTTTTCTTGACCCCGCCCTGATCCAGGGACGTTTGGCAATGTCTAGAGACATCTGGCATGCCAAGATCGAGGGCGCTCTACTGGCACCTAGTGAGTAGTAGGCCAGGGTTACTACTGAACACCTTCCAGTGTACCGGATAGGCCCCCACAGCAAAGAACGTCCGGCCCCAAATACCTGCTGTGCCTGTACTGAAAAGCCCTGCTCTCCACGCTCTCTCTGGGCAATCTCATCCACTCCCATAGCTTCAACTTCTAAGTGCAGCTACCTCATGTCCACACCATTTTCCTAACATCCTAATGTGTATATGGATGGCGTGACATGCAAACTATCCTCTAAAATCCATTCTCCCATTCTCCCACAGTAACGGCACAAGGCTATGCAGCTAGACTATATGTACTAGTGCCCTGCACAGTCAGGTGCGACCACGTGTCTAAGATCCCACCAATGGAATATAAGCAGAAGTGATGTGTACCATTTCCAAGTCTTAAGAAAACAGATGTGTCTCCTCTATTCCCTCTATTTGACCTTAACCTGCAGCTATAACTGGACATGGGGAGAGACCAACTTCAACCGTGCAAACAACAAAATCCTAGAGCAGTGTTTCTCAAACTATAACACGCATACATACATACTGCTTGGTGAATCTTATTAAAGTGCAGATTCTGATTCAGTAGGTCTGGGATGGGGCCTGAGATCCTCCATGTCTAACAAGCCACCAGGTGTTGCCAATTCCACTGCCCTACAGACCCCTGGAAGACAATTCTTTAGGAGTCTCTCACATTTCTGCACTATCTTGCAAGTGAAGCAATTGACTGTCTTTTGTTCTGGACTATCTTTTCAAAAATGTTTGTGTAGTAAACAGCTTGAAAAATAGAGATGGCGTTTTCCTCCATAGCAAAATGCCAGCATGCTCACTACCCGTTAGAAAAGGTTCAGGTTCCCTAAGCACAGAAGTTCTCTTCTATCCATACAGCCCACTGCACACTGCCCTGTAGAAACCGGGGCTTGCGGCACTGTGCAAAAACGTTCATCCTCTGGCTACCGCTGTGAGGAATAAACTGTCCTTCACAGTTCTTGACACAGACTACACTACAGTAGCCAGGCCCTGGGTTGTACAATCAGCCTGCTAGCCTAGACGCTACGATTGAAAAATATGTGTCTTGTTTGAGCCATTGCATTTCAAGTTTCCGCCTGGCCCCATCTTTCTTTACAAGAGTCTAGCCTCCATCTTCATACAATCCAACTGTGCAGCTCCATTTGTATACCCCACAGGCACCCCATATTTAAACTCAACAAAAACCTACTCCTCCTCTATATTCTGTTTCAGTGAATGACACATCAATGACCTAGTTCCCCAGTTATCTTTGACTCTGCAGTCTTTCACCCCCATATCAACAAATCCCAGAGATCCGGTATCTTTTGAAAGTCCCTAGGATTCATCCACTTTTCTCCACTCCCACCGCCATTGACAGTGGAGCAGGTTGCATCCTGTCTTGCCTGATTACTTTAACTGCCTCCTAATGCTTTAAGTGCCTTCTCATTTCCCAGTCTCTTTTCCCTCAAGTCCTTTCTTCAAACTGCAAGCAGAATGGGATTCCTAAAACTCAAATCTGACATCACTCCCCTGCTTAAACTCTTCCATGGCTTCCACAGGGCAATCAAGATAATGTCCTTACTACTTAAACTGATACACACAGTCCTTGCTTACCTTTTTAATGTCATCTCATGTCTCCTCCCCCCACACTCTCTAAACATCTGTCCTATGGAATACTTGCAGCTCTCCAAAAGTGACATCTCTCCACTACCTCCATGCCTCTACCATGCTGTCCCCTACGCCTGCCTAAACATTCCTCCTTCATCTTTTGCTTAATTACCTGCCACTTCAGATTTTGGTTTGGACACTACTTCCTACAGAAAGCCATCCTTAGCTACATCTGCTCTCTTGAACTGGATTATTCCAATTTTAGTGTATATCACACTATTTTATTCATCTATAACAGGCATGAGATTCACATTTTGAAATAAAACACTGTCTAGTTCACCAACTACCACAGTATCTGGCACCTTGCAGATGCTCAATAAATATATCAAATATATATAAACAAATATATATATATATATATATATATATAAACTCAATAAACACCTTTATAATGTCCACCTATTGAATCTAATTCCCCTTCTCTAGCCATAAATTTGAATCTTTCTCCCATATGAAAATACAGGGCTGCAAATACTGAAAGTGTTTTTCATTGAAGCTAAACACCCTGAGTTTCGTCATTGTTCTTCAGATGGTACAGTGTTCAGGCCTGGACCCTCTCATCGAGACCAGTAACCTTTCAAAACGTAACAACCAGAACTGAATAAGTTTCACCAGCCATAACCTGGCCAGCAAAAGGTACAAAGAGCCCATTACTCTCTTGTTCCAGACACTTCATTTCTAACAGCACAGTCTAAGATTGCACTGTTGACTCATTTGTCTGACAAATACACTCTGAAAATATTATTTGAACTGCACCAGAGTTGTAGAGTAATGGATTTATTTTTATTAAAACCTCTAACCAGAATGACTGGTAAACTCACTGTTAAATAGATTTTCTAGGTAGTTAGTGGTTTCCCCACTTGTGATTCAAGTTTTTATAGAGAATTTTAAAAAATACATCTGTTCCCTTTCCTTCTTTGGTAACTATCACATAGAGAAGAGACTTGGTGTCTTTCCTTTAGGATCTTGAGAATACCTCAACATCCTGATTTTGGATATCAATGCACCCTGACCGATAATTTAGAAATTGAGGTACAAGACACCTACTTTATTTAAATCTCTAATATCAGCTTGATTTTTTTCAACTGCTTTTTCTTCCTAGAAGGAAACTGCAAGGGAAAAGTCCTGGTGAGATAATATATGTGAAAAATATTTTTTAAATTATAAAATGGATATTCCTGTTTCCAGACGGGCTTACTTCTTTGCGATGACAACGCTCTGGCAAACGTGATGAACATTCTTAAAACCTGCCAGACTTTCCATAAGAAGTATAGCAAGCACTAGCCCCACAAAGTGACACAGTACAAGACAGGTAGGGATTCTCTGCATGTCCAGGGAAAGTGGCTTTATGACAGGAAGTAGAGTGGTTGTGATTGGCGATCTGAGCCAATTTTCCAGAAGAAAGCCGAAAGAAAAGATTGTGCTGAAGCTTTAATATGCTGAGGCCAGCTGCAGATATAAGAGAATGCTGGCCATTAAGAGAGATAAGCATTTTAAAGTAGGAGATGATATGGGAAAAGGCCAAATTAGTCACTTCTATGCTTCATCTGTTTTTGTTTTATTATGAAGACAATAAAATCCTGAGATTATTTTTTAATTTATAAAGTGCTATTAAAATGCAAGACATTATTATTATAGCTTAAAATGGTTTTTTTTACCATAAAAAAGAAATTGTTTAAAGTATAGTTTGGAAAATATTTGTATTTTAAAACTGGACGTTACCCTAAAATCATCTAATTCAACTTCCATTCACCAATAAGGAAAGTGAGGTCTTTAAAAGTTGTATAAAACTGAATTGTCTTAGAAATCAGGAAGTTGAACTGCCTCCCTACAAACCTACCCTATATAACAAACTATTCTTACCTCACTCTCTATCCTGGATTTCAGCAGGTCAATGTCATCAGATAGTTTATCCACTTGGGTAACCAGGTCCTGTGCACTTTGCATGCTAGGCAGGAATTCACTGTACCTCTTGCTGATCATACTGCATACCTCGCCCTATTATATAGGATGGAAAAATTACAATGAGATGAGTAGGGAACTCTGTTAAAATACATAGCTCACCTTCTATTAGGTATCTTCCAAGTTAGGGCCTTCTTGCCAGCTACCCACACCCGTTCACTTTCCCTCCAAGCCAACGGGTTTCCTCAAAAAAACACATTTCTCCCACCGTTAAGAGTCCCATAACACTACTAGGGTGCAAGAAGACAATGATCACCAAATCCCAACAGTGCCCAAGAGTCGTACAAACACTGAAAAAGAGAAACGAAGAGACAAACATTCTCATTTTGAACTGTATCAGTTCAGACTATAGCCACTATTTAATCACACTTAATAGAAAAAAAAAGGTAAATGGATAAATTAAACCCATAATCTGTATACCTCAATGGATTTATGAATTTCTATTCTCTTGCTTATAAAATTGTAAGGCCTAATCTTAAAACCCTAAATTTTTTTTTAAGATTTTTTTTTGATATGGACCATTTTTAAAGTCTTTATTGAATTTGTTACAATACTGCTTCTGTTTTATGTTTTGGTTTTTTGGCTACGAGGCATGTGGGATCTTGGCTCCCCAACCAGGGATCGAACCCGCACCCTCTGCATTGGAAGGCGAAGTCTTAACCGCTGGACCGCCAGGGAAGTCCCTTAAAACCCTAAACTGATTTGAGTTCCATTATCTCCTTTAATGCAAACTAATTTAATAAACAAATTATTGAATACTTTGCACTGAATTAGTCAATGCTTTGAAAGACACAGGAATAAATTATGCTTGCACACAAATAAATTCCTTTTAGGTAGGAAAGACAGTATGCACTTAAGTAATCAGAATACAGAATAGAGAAATGTAATACAGCAACAGAGTTAATGTCCCCCAGGAGCACAACTGGGAACCAGAGCACCTCTGCCTGAGGGAAAATGGGGATATTTTTCATGCAGGGAACTATATTTGAGATGGAACTTGAAAAATGAGTAGAAATACTAATAGGTTAAAGATGGAGAAATGGCAACATAAGTAAAATCTGGGAACTAGGAAAAAAGTGAGCCTGTTTGGAGTATAAAAAGTAATTCTCAACTGTCTGAAGATTCAAGTCAGGGAAAATAAACTAGTGAAAGGAAAGTTAGGTCCAGAACAGGGAGGAGCCTTGACTGCCATGTTAAAGCAGCTTAATAGCCTGCCCTCCCTCCATCATATAAAAAGTGATGGGGCTTCCCTGGTGGCGCAGTGGTTGCGAGTCCGCCTGCTGATGCAGGGGACACGGGTTCGTGCCCTGGTCTGGGAGGATCCCACATGCCGCGGAGCGGCTGGGCCCGTGAGCCATGGCCGCTGAGCCTGCGCGTCCGGAGCCTGTGCTCCGCAACGGGAGAGGCCACAGCAGTGAGAGGCCCGCGTACCGCAAAAAAAAAAAAAAAAAAAAAAGTGATGAAAAATCCTAAAGCCATATTAAAGAAGAGATGCCAGGGACATGAATACTTAACATTTAGGAAATCATTTTGGTAAAATAAAACCATTTTTGTGCCCTTATGGTACAGTGCCAAGCTTGCTCCCTTAAATTCAGACCTACACGGGTACACATCTTTTTATTTTTATTTTTATTTTATTTTATTTTTTCAACATCTTTATTGGACTATAATTGCTTTACAATGGTGTGTTAGTTTCTGCTTTATAACAACGTGAATCGGTTATACATATACATATGTTCCCATATCTCTTCCCTCTTGTGTCTCCCTCCCTCCCACCACCCCTTTAGGTGGTCACAAAGCACCGAGCTGATCTCCCTGTGCTATGCGGCTGCTTCCCACTAGCTATATTACTCAGCCATAAAAAGAAACGAAATTGAGCTATTTGTAATGGGGTGGATAGACCTAGAGTCTGTCATACAGAGTGAAGTTAAGTCAGAAAGAGAAAGACAAATACCGTATGCTAACACATATATATATGGAATCTAAAAAAAATGGTTCTCAGGAACCTAGGGGCAGGACAGGAATAAAGATACAGACCTACTAGAGAATGGACTCGAGGATATGGGGAGGGGGAAGGGTAAGCTGTGACAAAGCGAGAGAGAGGCATGGACATATATACGCTACCGAACGTAAAACAGATAGCTAGTGGGAAGCATCCGCATAGCACAGGGAGATCAGCTGGGTGCTTTGTGACCACCTAGAGGGGTGGGATAGGGAGGGTGGGAGGGAGGGAGACGCAAGAGGGAAGAGATATGGGAACATATGTGTATGTATAACTGATTCACTTTGTTATAAAGTAGAAACTAACACACCATTGTAAAGCAATTATACTCCAATAAAGATGTAAAAAAAATAGCTATCTATTTTACATTTGGTAGTGTATATAGGTCCATGCCACTCTCTTACTTTGTCCCAGCTAACCCTTCCCCCTCAAGTCTATTCTCTACATCTGTGTCTATTCCTGTTCTGCCCCTAAGTTTGTGAGACCCATTTTTTTTTTAGATTCCATATATATGTGCACATCTTTTTAAATGAAAGCAACAAAGATGTGGGCAAATATAAATGTAGGGTAAAGATAGCAGTACAAAGTGGAATTGCGTGTGGTTTGTGCCTTTTGTTTTTGTATCAATCTCAAGACAGCAGGGTCCAAAGAAGTGCTAGTCACGTGTTTTATAATACTCGTCGTAGTCTCAAGGGCCTGGAGGTGGAGAAGAGAGTTTAATAAAATACCGATAGGTTTTAATAACAAAAATTTCAGGGTGGGAGGAGAACGGCACAATCCTCCCAAAGCCATTCTATTCATCCACAAATCGGACAGAGGAGGAAATCACACACCGATGAGGGGTGGGCGGGATTACCCGGGATTACCCTCATTTCTATCCCGCTCCTATGCTCCTTCCCTAGAAACCTCGGGCTTCCAGTCCCACTTCCCCTGCTCTGCTGGTCTCCTCGGCCTTCGCCCTCGACCCCCGATCCCTCCCCAGCCTAACCCCACTCCCAACGCTGCCCCAGTCACCGCCTCTTCCTCTCCACTGTCCCGCCTCCTCTCTCCGCAGTCCCCAAACCCGGTCTGGGCTTCCCTCTAAGCTCCCTCCTCGGCCCACATACCTCCCAGCCCTCCCACTCCTCATTCCTCCCACTCGGCTCCCACGCCTGACCGCTGGCATCCACTCTGGCTGCCATGGCTCTACTCCTCCCTCCGTCCCTTTATAGCCAGCCGCCAGCTGCCCCGGCTTCACCTTGATCTCCTCCACCCGCTGGGTCAGGCGGCTGATCCTAGTGCACAGATCCTCCTTCTCCAGCCTCCCCGAGTGTGCCAGGACTTCCGTCACGAACGAGGCCATCGCTACCACAAGAACCAACCCGGACAGGCTCACTCTCTTGTAGCCAGCGCGGCAGCCCCAATCCCGCCGGAGACCTTGGCGCGCGGCCTGCCGGGAAACGGAGTCTCGCGGGGCCCAGACCTCCGCACGAAAAGCGAGGCCCGTACTACAACTCCCAGTAGGCACCGCGGCTATCCTAGCGTGGACTTTTCACGGTGTCCCGTAGTTGGCAAACTGCGGAGACGCGTTTTCTCCTTGCTCATTTTCAAATAGCTTGTCTTTTCCCGTCGGGTTTTCACTAGAAGAAAAATGTTTTTATTTAATAACCAGTCACAGCTGAACTTTTCTCAGCTTCAAAACGCTTACCTGTGAAATTTATCTAGCCTGAAGACCCAAGGAGCCTATCTTGATCTTTTTTCGTTAAATATTCATTCTCATGGGCCTCAGTGGCCATCAGAGTTTATGTGAATGGTGCCCTCTGCAGTTGTGCAAGGAAGTGGAATCACCTCATTATAAATAAAAGTATGTTCATAATTGCACTCCTTTTATATATAGTATATATATATACATATATAACATCTATTAAATATATTATAAGTTTATATTATTTATATTACCTAGGCATAAATAACATTAGTACTGTATGGACTGGAACATGATACTTAGCACTTTCTATCAGAGATTACAAATCAATTTTATCAAAACTTTAAAAAAATTGTTTCATTATTTAAATGTGTTACATACATACTATAAGATATATGTATGTATGTATACATATATGCATATAAATGCATTACAAACTAAAAGATTTTCACAATATACTATGTACAGTATTAAAAAATAAATAGATATACATATATAGAGGTAAAGGTAAAGGAAGTACACTAATTTAACTCTCTTAGTGGTGAATTTATGGTATTTATTCTCTTCTCTTCCCTGTTTTTCTACAATAAACATGCAGTGCCTTGATTAAAATGCTTTTTAAATTTTTTTAAAGGTACCTTGTGAGGGTGGACCCCCAAGTAGATGCTGACACTAAGGTCCCTGTCAATTTTAAGTGCCTGTGGAACAATCTGCTTATCCTAGTGACGCAGGGGCAGCTTCCTGTGACATGAGCAAAGGGGGTTGAGATGGGAAGCCATAACATCTTGGGAATCGCCTCTCCCTAGAAAACCAACCAAACTTCTGTTTGGTAGACCTGTCAGCCTCTCTTTGAATTCTAAATGCTACTAATAATAAATGCCCAGTGAGAAAGAAGGACCTGCAAATGAAATGCCTGAAAATTTGTATCACATACTTATTGAGCAACTATTATATGACGGACACTGTGCTAGGCTGGGAATCCAAAATATGTGAATAAATAATCTCAGGAAAATATGATCATTACTATCTTCGAGGTAGATGAGGGATTGATCCAGATGTGGTAGGACCTAAATTTTATACAGTTACCAGGAGGGGGAGGACTCTTTAAGGAAAAGAATATAAAATAACAAATACAAAATTAAGTGCAGGCCTTGGAAGGGGTCTGTGCAAGTAACAGGCCTGGAAGCTTAATCCACCTCTAAGGAGGTACAAAGGGCAGAGGAAATATTTGGGGAGGAGCACCCAGTCTCTGATTGAATCAGGGAGGTTCCACAGTAATAAGGAAGCTGAACTAAGAATGGAAGGAGGTGTCAGGTTGAGGTTCTGGAATCTTCCTCCAGGAAACTAAGCCATGAATACCCACAAACACAACTGCAGAAGCTCTACCTCTCCCTGAGCACTGGATAAGCTAAGGACTATCCCTCAAGTTTCCAGGAAGAGACAGGGGAGAGCCAGACTTAGGAAGGAGAAAAAAGAGCATAGGGAATGGACTAGGATTGCTACACACAGACAGACAATGCATGCAGGCATGAATGAACACTTGAGTAAATAAAAAGAAATTAACAGCTCTTGGATTAGAAGAATTAATATTGTTAAAATGGCCATACTACCCAAAGCAATCTACAGATTTAATGAGATCCCTATCCAGTTACCCACAAAATTTTTCACAGAACTAGAACAAATAATGCTAAAGTTTATATGGAACCACAAAAGGCCCAGAATTGCCAAAGCAATCCTGAGGAAAAAGAACAAAGCTGGAGGCAAAACCCTCCCAGACTTCAGACAATACTACAAAGCTACAGTAATCAAAACAGCATGGTACTGGCACAAAAGGAGACATATGGATCAATGGAACAGAATAGAGAGCCAAGAAATAAACCCACTCGCCTATACGGTCAACTAATCTTTTACAAAGAAGGCAGGAATATATAATGGAGAAAAAAAGTCTCTTCAGCAAGTGGTATTGGGAAAGCTGGACAGCCACATGTAAATCAATGCAGTTAGAACACTCCCTCATACCATACAAAAAATAAACTCAAAATGGCTTAAAGACTTAAATATGAGACATGATGCCATAAAACTCACAGAAGAGAACATAGGCA
The DNA here is from genome assembly GCF_964165515.1 of Mesoplodon bidens. NCBI lineage: Eukaryota > Metazoa > Chordata > Mammalia > Artiodactyla > Ziphiidae > Mesoplodon > Mesoplodon bidens. Next base: position 18,415,863 of record NC_138164.1, on the reverse strand, counting down.
AAACATTCTCTGACATAAATCATAGCAATATTTTCTTAGGTCAGTCTCCCAAGGCAGTAGAAATAAAAGCAAAAAGAAACAAATGGGACCTAATCAAACTTACAATTTTTGCACAGCAAAGTAAACCGTAAACAAAATGAAAAGACAACATACAGACTCAGAGAAAATATTTGCAAATAATGCAACCAACAAGGGCTTAATTTCCAAAGTACACAAACAGCTCATACAACTCAATAACAAAACAAAACAAAAAAACCCAATCAAAACACGGGCAGAAGACCTAAATAGACATTTCTCCAAAGAAGACATACAGATGGCCAAAAAGCACATCAAAAGATGCTCAGCAACACAAATTATTAGAGAAATGCAAATCAAAACTACAATGAGGTGTCACCTCACACTGGTCAGAATGACCATCATCAAAAAGTCTACAAATAACAAATGCTGGAGAGGATGTGGAGAAAAGGGAACCCTCCTTTACATTGGTGGGAATGTAAATTGGTCCAGCCACAATGGAGAATAGTATGGAGGTTCCTTAAAAAACTAAAACTGGAGTTACCATATGATCCAGCAATCCCACTCCTAGGCATATATCTGGAGAAAACACTAATATATAAGAAAAGATATATGCACTCCAATGTTCGCAGCAGCACTATTTACAATAGTCAAGACATAGAAGCAACCTAAATGCCCACTGATAGATGAACGGATAAAGAAGATGTGGTATATATATACACACACACACACACACACACACACACACACACACACAGTGGGATAAAAAGCCATAAAAAGGAATGCAATAACGCCTTTTGCAGCAACACGGATGGACCTAGAGATTATCATACTGAGTGAAGTAAGTCAGACAGAGAAAGACAAATATCATATGATATCAATTATATGTGGAATCTAAAAAAATGTTACAAATGAACTTATTTACAAGACAGAAACAAACTCACAGACATAGAAAACAAACTTATGGTTACCAAAGGGGAAAGCTATGGAGGGAAAAATTAAGAGTTTGGGTTTAGCAGATACAAACTGTGTATAAAACAGATAAACAACAAGGACCTACTGTATAGCACAGGGAACTCTATTCAATATCTTGTAACAAACTATAATGGAAAAGAATTAATATATATATTTATATATAGAAATATAGGTAGATAGACAGGTAGATATAAACCTGAACCACTTTGCTGTACACCAGAAACTAACACAACATTGTAAATCAAGTACACTTCAATAAAAAATAAATTAAAAAATTTAAAAAGAAATTAACAAATGAATAGGTTCTGTTTTCCCTCACTAATCTGACCTCCTTCATATTTCACGCTTATCGTGGTTTGTATCTCTCCTGACTCACAGATTTTCATAAATCACCAAGAAAGGGCTCTGAAGAAAAGCCGAAGAAATAAGGGACAATGTCTGAAAGGATTCCTCCTGACCAATCATGTCTCACACACATGTGGCATGCCTGGATTCAGGAAGCTAAGTAACAAACACAAATCTGGATGGTTACAGTACAAGCAGACACTTTCCAGAGATGCATAATATTTTGCCATCGTTTTGATTAGAACATGTGCTTGTTATAAAAGCAGCAGAAGGAGCCTACAATTTAAAAGAGCATCCCATTTGCTTCAAGATAGGATTAAGGGAGGGAGGGGGAGTGGTGGATGCAGGTATGGGTGAAAACAGATTGGTATGAGTGGATAATTTCTGAAGCTGGGTGATAGTACATCAGATTTCTTTATACCATTTGCTCTACTTTCGTATGTGTTTGAAATTTTCTGTAATAAAACATGAAAATAAAAAAGACATTCCAGAAGTTTCTGCTCACCTCCCTCCACCTCTGTAAGACTGATAAGCTAATCAGGCTGCTTAGGTGTTGAGACGTCATTTGGGTAAAGTCAAGATACTGCTTTTTCAGACGCTTCCTCCTTGCTGACTATCCCACGCCCCTTTTTCACATCGTAGTGTACCACAGGGCAATCAGTAGGTTAAAATATGTACAGGAGAATACATCGGTCAACATCTATGTCTTCAATATAATAAATCCCAATTTTCTTCCGTATTTTGCCATAAAGAGGAGCCCACGCCTGCATGCTGTGTCACCAGTGGGCAGGCGCAGCGCAGGAGGCATCTCTTTTGTGGTGCTGGAGACAAGAATAGGAAATGTCACAGTCCGAGCCGCCTGGCTCAGGAGTTGGATCTGTTGCTTGCCAGCTGGGGCACCTGGGCAAGTTACCTAACATGTATCTCACAGCAGTGGTGTGAAAATTAAATAAGGATAAAGAATCTAGCCAATTTACATTCCCACCAACAGTGCAAGAGTGTTCTCTTTTCTCCACACCCTCTCCAGCATTTATTGTTTCTAGATTTTTTGATGATGGCCTTCTGACCAGTGTGAGATGATATCTCATTGTAGTTTTGACTTGCATTTCTCTAATGATTAATGATGTTGAGCATTCTTTCATGTGTTTGTTGGCAATCTGTATATTTTCTTTGGAGAAATGTCTATTTAGGTCTTCTGCCAATTTTTGGATTGGGCTGTTTGTTTTTATTCTATTGAGCTGCATGAGCTGCTTGTAAATGGAGAACAGTATGGAGGTTCCTTAAAAAACTAAAAACAGAATTACCATACGACCCAGCAATCCCACTACTGGGCATATACCCTGAGAAAACCATAATTCAAAAAGAGTCATGTACCACAATGTTCATTGCAGCTCTATTTACAATAGCCTGGACATGGAAGCAACCTAAGTGTCCATCAACAGATGAATGGATAAAGAAGATGTGGCACATATATACAATGGAATATTACTCAGCCATAAAAAGAAACGAAATTGAGTTATTTGTAGTGAGGTGGATGGACCTAGAGTCTGTCATACAGAGTGTAGTAAGTCAGAAAGAGAAAAACAAATACCGTATGCTAACACATATATATGGACTCTAAGAAAAAGAAAAAAGGTCATGAAGAACCTAGGGGTAAGATGGAAATAAAGACACAGACCTAGTAGAGAATGGACTCGAGGATATGGGGAGGGGGAAGGGTAAGCTGTGACAAAGTGAGAGAGTGGCATGGACATATATACACTACCAAACGTAAAATAGATAGCTAGTGGGAAGTAGCCGCATAGCACAGGGAGATCAGCTCAGTGCTCTGTGACCACCTAGAGGGGTGGGATAGGGAGGGTGGGAGGGAGGGAGATGCAAGAGGGAAGAGATATGGGAACATATGTATATGTATAACTGATTCACTTTGTCATAAAGCAGAAACTAACACACCATTGTAAAGCAATTATACTCCAATAAAGATGTTAAAAAAAAAAAGAATCTAGCCAAAAGTCTGGTATTTAGCCTCACTCAGTAAACGCAAATTATTGCCTTTCCTGTCGGAACCTGCCTCTTGGCAGCAGCAACAAATAGGAATGGGAGCTGGTGTGACTACCATCTATTTATAGCTGCTGTCCCCGCAGCAGCAGGGGACTAGCGAGGAAGGGCTTTCCCTCCTGGTATATTCTGGGTCTGGATAGGTTCCTTGGATTTGGGAATTTTTTTCTTCTGGTTACAAAAATACTAAATGATAAATTTGTAAAAATGTATAAAATACACAGGCAAGCACAAATAAGAAAATAAGAATTATCTATAATCCTTCCAGTAGGATAACCATGGTTAACATTTTGTGGTATATGATACATACATACATACACACACATAGATACAGATATATGCGCTTTTTTTGTGAAAGTGAAACTGCATTCTATATACTCTATATACTGTTTGGTCACTGCTTTTCTCACTTAACGTATCAAAAGCATTTTTCATGTCATTAAAATTTCTTCTACATCAATTTAAAACAGCTGCCTAAATTGTACATAATAATATACAATTATTAACACTAGTTCAATGGATATTTTCATAAATATTGGTATATATTCACAGTAAATTAAGGTAAGTTCTTGGATGTAGGGTGCTGGGTCAAAGTATGCAGATATTTAAAAGTGTAAAACCTGAAGTCATGTTACCCTCCAGGAAGATTACATCAATGTGTATTCCCAGAACATCATTCTCGTCTTCTCGGAACTGGGGAGTGATTTAAGTGTATGAATTCACTCATCAAATATGTATTGATGGCTTACTGTCTGGCTTTTTTGCCTCTCATGGGATCCTCCCCCAGGATCCACACCCACATCCAATCTTGGGCACACCCCCTAAACCCAAACTTTGCCAAGTTCCTGGCACCTGCCTCAGCTGCTGAGTAGACTCCACTCAGCCCCCCAAAAGTCCTGCCTGCTGATCAGTCACCAAGCCGCCTGTCCTCCTTTTCTTTCTGCCTTTGCTTTGTGGTGGGAGCAACCACGGCCTGGAGTTTCCGAGGGAAAGCCCAGCTTGGGGGACTGCTCCTCTCTCTGCTTGGCTGGGTCTGTTCATGTGTCACCACCGTCCTGCCTCAATGGAAAACTCTCAATCTGGAGCTGAACGGAATGGAGACCTGGATCATAGGACTTTGGGAGGTCTGCATAGATCAGGAGGAAGTTGCCACTGTGTGTAAGACCTTTGAGTCCTTCTCGTCTCTGCGCCTGGAGCTCCAGGCATCCTGCATCCTCATGGTAGCCTCCCATGGGCTGGGACTACTGGGGCTTCTGCTCTCTGGTTTTGGGGCCCAATGCTTCCAGTTTCACAGGATCAGATGGGTATTTCAGAGGTGGCTTTGCCTCCTGGGAGGGACTTTGGAGGCATCAGCTTTGGCCACTCCCCTCTTTCCAGTCTCCTGGGTGGCCTGCGCCACAATCCAAGACTTCTGGGATGACAGAGTCCCTGAGATTGTGCCTTGGTGGGAGTTTGGAGATGCCCTCTTACCTGGGCTGGGCTGCTGGTGTTTTCCTGGCCCTTGGTGGGTTACTCCTCATCTCCTCGGCCTGCCTAGGAAAAGAAGATGTGCTCTCTGTCCAGATGGCTGTCCCTACAGCAGCCCCACCATCCTGTGCTCCAGCAGAGGAGTCCAATTGCTCATTCCACCTAATGCCAAGACCTAGGATCCTGTTCATCTAGGACAAGCTTTGCCAAGATATCTATGGAACAGAGGAATGTCAGGAGAATCCTCTCTCTTCCTTATCCTCCATCACTCTATATTTGCTTGCTTCATTTTAGAGGTGGTAGTCACTGTCTCATTTGTTCAAGAATTTGACTATCTTGGTGATATGGTGATCCTAATTTCAGAATGAAAAATCAAGGCACAGTTTCTAAAGACATGTTTATCTGATTTAGATTTTATTTACATAAAATGCTTTTAAACTCATAACATTAATTATATACTTGATTCTTTTATTACTAGGGAAAACATATTACAAAATAGCGTTCAACCTAGAAAACCTAGTCTACTGGATATGAAGATAGAAAAGCTAAAGATATGCCTTTGCAAATGCAAATGAATTATTGGCCTATAATATCACCTCAGGACAGGGACCCTCCTTGGGTTCATTTTCAGTCTCGGGTGCACGATTTGAAAGGGAGCTTCACCATATATCAGTCCTTGTGGCTGTACCCAAGGACTGCCCAATGTGGGCATACGTGTGGAGAGAATTATCAGCTCCTCGGAAATGTCTTTTACCATATGCAAAGTCACATTATAAATCCCTTAAATTTTAACCTAAATGTCAGCAGACCTACCTAGGCTGTGGCAACCAGTAAAGTCCCTTTCACAACAATGACCCAAGTTCCTTTGCTTCCTGACCGCCTGGCCCAGGTCTTCCTCAGGCATTTCTGCAAGTCCTCAAGGAGGAGCCTCCCGCTTGCTCATAAACCTGCTCATCAGCTGAAACTACCCTGCGTGTCCAGCCTGATCCTCTAGCTACCATCTGCCTCCCACTGCCTTCATCAGTTGAGAGTCACCACTGACCCCATCGACAATTCCCACAGGAGAACAACTAAGGGTGATGGTTCCCAGTGTCCCCAGATATGTCCCTTTTCCAAGTTCAGAGGCACCTTTTGCTCGCAGGACTGAGGAGCTCCCCCACCCCACACGCTGGTACTGTGCTTTGCCTTGAGGCTGTACTGCTTGTGCTCAGATGCCTCTCCTTCTCAATTAAATAACATCGGCATAGCCCTGGCATCTTGAGGTAGCCACCACAGAATACGCACGCACCAACACAAGAATAAACAAGTCTGCTGGCATAGCCCAGACCAGTTCCCTTCTTTTTTTTCCTGAGGAAATGAGTCTGCTCAGGTGCAACTTCGTCTTCAGCACCTGACTCAGTCACCTTCTCACCCAGAAGAGCATCCTCTAGGAGTCACAGTTTCTCCAGAAAGCGCCTTTCCCAGTATGTCCTTTTGTATATGTCCACTTGACATACACAAATCCAAATGACTCTTAGGTAAATAAATTTTTGAGTATAAAAGAGCAGTTTGCATCTGATTTGTTCCAATGCCCATTTTATCAACTACCCCTTCTTGATTATGTTTCAAGGATCTTTAGGCCAAGTTTCAATCAGGGGTGAAGCTCAAATTTCCAAGAGTTATCCTTGGATCCCATAGGACCTACAAGAAGGACTCATTTTGTTATTCATCCATCTAGCCATTTATTTACTCTTTGAACAAATATTTATTGAGCACCTACCACGTGCTAGGCATTGTGCTAGCAACCAGGAATAAAACGGTAGGACAAAATGTATCCCTGCCCCACATATAGGCAATTAGGGGAGACAAATATTAATGGGAAATCACATCAATGCAAACTGTGGTTGTGACAAACTTTACAAATCTGGAAAGGTACATGGTTCTATAAGATCATTCAATAGGAACAATTTAACCTAGTCAGGTTAAATGAGCGGGTACCCTAAGGAAATGATAACTGCCTACAAGCTAAAGGATGGATAGCAATTCTAGATAGAGAGAGAAAAAAGTAAAAGACAAGGCTGGTGAAGTAGGAAGGAGCATGTTGTCTCTGTTCTCAGAACCAAGGGAAGCCAAGCATGAGGCCAGGAACAGGAGCTCAGCTGAATGAAACAGTAGCCTGCTCCGCCTTTCCTAACACCTTGTCCCTGGGCCGTATCCCTACCACACAGTTGTGTAGGGTTTAAGAGATGACAATGCACTTTCACATATCTTGTGTTTTATTTACTGTTATACTGAGCGTATTTTTTTTTTTTGAGATTGGGAGAACAGATATTATTTGTTTTGCTAATGAGAAAATGAAGAATTTAGGCAACATGCCCACGGTGAGTAATTAGCTGGCTGAGACTTGAATCCAAGGCTTGGATGCCATGGCAGGCTTTTGTCACCCACCCCATCCTGTTGCTTCATGGGGATGGGTGGCTGAGACAATCCACCAGACCAAAGGAAAAACTAGCACCCAAGCAGAAGAAAAAACCAAAGACCTAAAAGAAAAATCTTGTGCTCTGTGTGTTTGTTGAGGTTTAAACAGGACCTTTGTTGCCAGGTGGCTCACCTGGTCCTGCTGGTGACCTGCAGCCTTCATCCTAATCCCACGTGTGCAGGCGCTGATGGTATTTTTCATCAGCATGTGATTATGGCTTCCTCTGCAAAGAAACTGGACACAAACTAAAGATTTATTAAGAAAAAAAAATAGCCTGTTTTCCTAACTCTCCTTTATAAAGGACACAAAGGCATTTAAAATTTTTTTTAAAGGTCTGCATTTTTTTAATATTTACTTATTATTTTGGCTGCGGCAGGTCTTACTTGCGGCATGTAGGATCTTTTAGTTGCAGCATGTGGACTTCTTAGTTTCGGCATGCATGTGGGATCTAGTTCCTGGACCAGGGATCCAACCCAGGCCCCCTGCATTGGGAGCTCAGAGTCTTACCCACAGGACCACCAAGGAAGTCCCCAAAGGCAATTTTTAAAACGATAGAAGTGGAGCAGGGACTGTTGATTGATTCCCAAGCAGTCAATAGCATGTCATCCCCTGAAGGAAAGGTGATCTGCATTCTGGCCAGAATCTACTTTTATAGAAAGAGTCTGAGGAATAAGATGCTTTTCACCAAAAACTGCCACTGTTTTTATCTACCTGCGTTGTAGGGAAAATAATGAGAAATAAAAATAGAACTAATTAAATCTTAGCTTCAGTTCAGCCTTTTCTCATGCATTTGTGGTAAATTAACACTAAAAACATTTCTTTATTGTGGTTACACATGGAGAGGTGTGTTGTCATATGTATTAGAAACAGAAAGGGACATCAATCAATCGATGTTTCAAGGCAAAAGCTTTTTTTTTTTTTTTTTTTAATAAATTATTTATTTATTTATTTATTTATGGCTGTGTTGGGTCTTCGTTTCTGTGCGAGAGCTCTCTCTAGTTGCGGCGAGCGGCGGCCACTCTTCATCGCGGTGCGCGGGCCTCTCACTGTCGCGGCCTCTCCCGTTGCGGAGCGCAGGCTCCAGATGCGCAGGCTCAGTAGTTGTGACGCACGGGCCTAGTTGCTCCGCGGCATGTGGGATCTTCCCAGACCAGGGCTCGAACCCGTGTCCCCCGCATCGGCAGGCAGACTCCCAACCACTGCGCCACCAGGGAAGCCCCCAAAAGCTTTTATTATGTGCAAAGCATTGTAAGAAAATAACCCGGGGACTCGCCAAACGTGATGCAGTTAGAATTTGATATGTTCGGTGCTGTCTTCTCCACCGGCCTTCCTTTGGGTCTGAACATTTCATCATTAGCAGAGAAGGCATTCCAGAAGGTCCCTATCAAAACATTCATCTGTTACCCTTCTGAGCCTCTGAGACTAGCTCTAAGGGAAAAGTCCCAAGGGTTAGACACATTTTGGGATGGGAGGAAAGTAAGACATAGTTTTATGGGCTTCTGGACAGGAGATGTGTCTTAGCAGCCAGGGAGGGTTAGGAGAATACAAAACTCAGAGTTAGGGAAATGTCTGCAGTCACTGGCCTCTGATATGGAACTGAAAGAAGCTGGGATCACATTCCACTCTACTAGCTGATGGATTTATTTTTTTAAGCCAGTTGTTCTTGCTACCTTGTCCACATTTACAGTATGTGCACAGACTGTTTTGTTGTTGCCCAGAATTTTGAATAGTGCCTTAAAGCCAAATCCCACGAGTGATACATGCCCTGGATTCTAAAGACAGGGGCTCACCACCCTGCTGCTAAGAAGTAACCGAACTGTTGGTCAGCCTTCACACCCAACACCTACATAAGAGAAACACCCAGACTCATTAGGGAGGCTTCCTGGAAGGGAATTCGTAACAGTTGGGGGGACTGTGATGTCTCTACCCTTCAGTGGACCTCAGAAGAACCACTCACAGATGGAGCTGTTCCCAGCAGGGAAGATGGGTATCTGAAACACACCCACCCCACCCGTGCTGAGCTGCACAAACTCCTGGGCTGTGGAGGCACAGAGGAGGGTGCCTGACCACCACCGGAGCGGCCTGAGGCAGGGGGCTGGCTCGAGTGGGGCAGAGTGGCAGCACCTGCCCTTCTGCCTTTTACTGGGGCAAGGATGGTAAGCTTTCTGTAGCCCAGATGGGTGCTGGGGCAGGCAGTCTGGGTGACACGGTCCCAGAGCACTGCTGGACGGTGTGAATGACTAGAGCAGGAGCTGAGAGGGACTGGAGGAGGCCAGCCAGGAAGTCCAAAAGCCATATCAGGGATTGATCTGGAAGTTTTCTACAGAGCTCTCTGAAGAACCCATAAAATATCCCATCCAAGAGCTAGTAATTGGATTCTTGCCATAACAAAGAACAAGAGTGTATTAGAAACAAAACTATTTATTTAAAGAGTAAACACTGTCCTTTGCCTTCTTCTGCTATAAACTCTCCTCCCCCAAGCTCTAGGGCTGCCAGAGCTGGGGGTTAGGAGGGGAACGGAGCTGGGGAGTAGAAAAACATCCCACGGCTCCTTCGTTACTGTTATCCACTGAACTTCAGGCTGAGGCCTGGACTCAGATGAGGGGAGAAGCACCGAAGCAAATGGATGAGAGTGAACTTTTGATCTAGAATGGTCCAGATGCTGTAATACATAAAAATTATTCTTTTCATACTCAAACGTGACAATAAAGTTCTCAGGGAAAGGAGAGCCAAAGGATCATGCTGGAAGGTAGCCATGGAAACAAAAAGAAAGCTATTGACTCACTGTTCCCTATCAAGTTTAGGCCATTCAATAAAATGATTAAAGAAAAAATATACCCAAAGCAAGAAAAGAATCCGATAGGAGATACTGTAATTTTTCTATCCAGCATAGGCCCGGATCCCTTCAGCATCTCTCTTCCAGTCAGACTGGCTAATACGAGCACATCCGCTTGCCAGAGACCTACAGCACCCTGGATGTCTACATTACGTCCCAGTTATTTAGCATCCACCTGTGAGGCCTACATAGGCCAAGGAGAAGCCTTAAAGACCTTGCCCCACAATACATTTCCACACGAGACCTGCAGCTAACAATACTTTACACCAAGTCATTGCTGCTTCTACTGTTTCTTTTAACCCTTAGAACATAACAGCAAGGTTAAGGATATTTCGTTTTATAGACCAGGAAAATAGGTTTAGCCAGGATTTGAACTCAGTTGTTAGATAACGATGCCAATATTCTTTCCATGAACTACATCTTCATGAGACACATTGATTCAGCAGTGATTTATAAATCAGGAAAGCTGTAAAACTGTTCAACTCATGAATGAGATCTGGATATTCCCTAAGTAGAGATGGTCAAGATGACTTAGTGAATGATGATGCTACTCCCAGGTCATCACTGGGGGTTCTATCTTTACTGTTAAAATCTAAATGCTAATTTGGGAAGACCATCTTTGGCATGAGTGATACCTCTAGCCCACCGTTAGGGCTCTAGATAGAAAACTGGTCATACCTCCATGAACATGATTAATACCGGGACCCGCACACATTTAATTCTCAAAACTCACTCTTGGCAATCCCTGAGTACTTATGTAGCAGCTTATCAATTCCAAGTGACCTAAATTCTTTTTTTTTAAATTTTTTTATTTTGTCTTTGTCTGCGCTGGGTCTTCGCTGCTGTGCGCAGGCTTTCTCTAGTTGTGTCGAGTGGGGGCTACTCTTCGTAGCCCAGGTCACCTAAATTCTTTAGGTTTCTGTCCCCTTCTCCTACTCAAAGTTAATATTCCTGCTTCATTGCTTAATATCATAATTTCTTGTCTTCCTCATAGCAGGAACAATCCAGGCTTATCTTATCTGAGAAGGGAGACCAGGTCTCTACCTTATAAGACCCATTCACTTGTCTGTAAATGGCCAATCAGTTACACACAACAAGGAGGTTGCCGGATCAGGTAACTAGCCAACAGCCTATTGGGCAATGCAGCAAACAAGAGGGCTGAAAGGAGGAGGACATGAAAGTGCCCTGAACATCTCTTAAGGCAGTTCCACTCTGATTTGTAGTAGATTACAATGTCAATTTAGTGTTTAATAGCCTAAGAGAATGTGGATAATTTTTTTAAAGGTTCAGGGAAAAGCAATGTAATGACTGAATAGCTGAGAAGCTGAGCCTGTGAGCGAACTTTAAGGAACTGATGTGTTTATGGTAATTAAAAGAAAGGTTAATTACATAGAAAAAAATGTATTTTTCTATATCTCCATCAAAGTTGAGCTTCACAGCATGAGGAATACACCAAAGTTATATTAATTCAGAAAGCATAAAAGCCTGTAAACTATCATTGCAGAAGATTCTACAGACTTTATGAAACCACAGAACTCAGTGTGTTGAGGACAATGTAAAAGCCACCTTACTAGTAGGCATGGAAGTTCTATGAAGAAGTAGTTCTCAGCTGTGACTGTATGTTTATCAGAACCTGTGTTGCTTTCCAAGCATAAAAGCATCTGGGGTCCAGCGGAAGTCTAATTAGTCCATATCTACAGGGTTGAGGCCTTGGCAACCGGGATTTTTAAAGTGACAGCTGATTCTGGATTGGTGACCAGGGTTAGGAATCACTGCTGAAGAGCTCTGAATTAAAAAGGTAGAAAACGGAATTCCCTGGAGGTCCAGTGGTTACACTCTGTGCTTCCACTACAGGGGACACGGGTTCGATCCCTGGTCAGGGAACTAAGATCCCACAAGCCTCATGGCATGGCCAAAAATAAATAAATAAAAAGGCAGGAAAAAACTTACAAAAGAGAAAAATAAATAAAAACAAAATAAAGTTGTTTGAAAAGACCAATAAACCTCTGGAAATACTAACCAAAAAGAAAAGAAGATACTTGTCACCCAGCATCAGTAATGAAAAGGGGGACATCACTAAGATCCTGGAGCCATTAAACACACACACACACACACACACACACGAGGCATTATTATAAACTTTTTGCCAAGTAAATTTTAAATTTTAGACGAAATGGACATTTCTCTTTTTTTTGGACAAATTTCTAATAATTTTCCAAAACTGACACAAGGAGTAACCAAAAAAAGTCTGAAAACCCTAAATGTATAAAAGAAGCTGAATCTATAATTAAAAGCATCTTTTCAAAACACACAAAAAACAACTCTGGGATCAGATGGCTTCAACAATGAATTCTGCCAGAAATTAAGGAAGAAATAATCCTATCTTATACAAACTCTTTCAGAGCATAGAAAATGAGAGAACATCCCAACTCATGCAATAAGGCCAGAATAATCTACAGCAAAACTTTGATAAGAACATTACAAGAAAAGAAAATTAAAGGACAATCTCTCTCATGAATATACATGCAAAAGTCCTAAACAGAATATGAAAAAATTCCATATGCATATAAAAAATATATCATGATCAAATTCAGTTTCTTCTGGCAACATGGTTGGTTTAAAAGTAATAAATGTAATTCACACATGAACAGAGTAAAGGAAAAGACCCATGTAATCATTTCAATAGATAAAGAAAAAGCATTTGATAAATTTCAACACCCATTCATAATTTTAAAAAAACTCAAACTCGGAATAAAAGGAATCTTTCTTTATCTAATAAACGGAATTTATAAAAAGCCTACAGTATGGTGAAATACTGAAACCTTTCTCCCTGATATGGGGGGGGGTGGATAATGACACCCACTATCACCACTTCTATTCAGCATTATACCAGAGGTCCTAGTGTGACCAGTCAAGAAAAAGAAATGTTGTAAGGACTTGAAATAAAAGTCATCATTCACAGATAACATAGTGTATATAGAACATCTAAAAAAAACTGATAAACTATTGGAATTAATAAGTAATTCTTACAGGCTTGATATAAAATCATCCATTTGTTTCTAGATGTCAGCAACAAACAATTAAAAATGGAATTTTTAAAAATCACAGCATTTACAATAGGTTGAAAAACATCAAAGATCCAGGAATAAATCTTATGAAAGAGGTGGAAGACCTTCATATAGAAACTGAGGAAAACCTAAATAAAAAGTGTATACAATGTTCATAGATCAGATGTCAATTCTCTTCAAATTATCTATAGTCACTATAAACCACATCAAAATCCCTGAAGATTTGTGTATGCATGTGTGAAATTGACAAACTGATTCTAAAGTTTATACGGAAATATTAAAAAAATCAAGAATAGCCAAGATGATATTGAAGATGTCCAAAACTGGACAATTTATTGTACCAGAAATCAAGACTTATAAAGCTACACTAATTAGGACAATGTGACATTGGTAAAAGCAGACAAACAAGCCAATAGAACAGATAAAAGAGCCCAGAAGCAGAACCCTACATAGACACCTTATGACAAAGGCATAACACTGGGAAACACAAAGTGTTTTCAATAAATGGTGAGGGTCAATCCACTAAATGTGAAAGGTAAAACAGTGAAACTTCTGGAATATAACACAGAATATCTTTATGACCTTGGAAATAATTTCCTCAGTAGGGCACAGTAGCACTAACCATGAAGGAAAAGACTGATAAACTAGACAACCTTAACATTAAAAACTTGTTTTCACCCAAAGACATCAAATGAAAAGCCAGAGTGGGAGAAGATATAGGCAATGCATGTAACCAAAAAAGTTTCCATAACTGGACTATATTTTCAAAAAACTCCTATAAATCACTAAGGAAAAGAAAAAAAAAGTGGGCAAAAGACTTAAATACGTATTTCAAAAAAGAGAATAGCTAAAGGCCAATAAGTATATTAAGAGATGCTGGACACCCTTAGGACACAGATGTGAACAAAAGAATGTTGCCTGCCATCCCAGGAAAAAAAGGAATGTTGCCCACCATCAAGCCATCAGCCACTGCAGCCAGCCCTGATGGTGCACCCTGAGGGGAATTCAGGACAGAGAAAAACAGGATACTGGCCCTAGATAGTTAAGATGCATATCTAAGGAATAATTTCAATGAGGCTCGCATCTTCTCATAGGTAGAAAAGCGCTAAAATCATTAACTTGAAATGTCTGGTGTTTTTGTGATTAGTAGTAGTCTTCTAATGTTCAACTACATGTTTTTCCCTCCCTTACCTCTTTGGAACTATCTGAGAGCTATCTGAGAGTATGCCTCCAGGGCCACAGTCCTCAGTAAGGTCCCTAAATAAAACATAACTTGCAACTTGTAGGTTGTGCATTTTTCTTCAGCTGACACAGGGAAGTGCAAATCAAAATGATATCATCACATGTCTACCAGAATGGCTATATTAAAAATACTGACAAAATCAAATCTTGACAAGGATATGGGGCAACTGGAACTCTTATAAACTGCAGGTAGGAGTTTAAATTGGTGTAACTGCTTCGGAAAACTGTTTGGTAGAACCTCATAAAGATACGTCTACCTATTCCTATGACCCATATATTCTAATGATCCAGTAATTCCACTCAGAATTACATACCAACAGAAACGCATTCTTGGGTGCATCAAAAGACACGTACATGAACGTTCCTGGTACCATTATGGGTAGCAGCCAAAAACTGGAAACACTCAAATGACAATTAGCATAATAAATTGTAAGGTATATTCATTCAATGAAATATAATAAACCGAGCAAGGAAAATGAGTAAACTACAGCTGCAGTTAATTCTCCCTTCTATCCTATCCCTGCTACATCCCAGCCCTTCATTCAATCCTTGCCTCTTCTTCATTCATTATTTAAATTGTTCTATGTATCCACTTCACACCTCTTTCTTGAAGTGGGTAGGGTAACAATGAGTTTATACGCTCCATAGTTCTTGAAAGAGCTAATTAACAAACCCAAATGGAAAAGGATTGCAATTCCAGTTAACCAGGGAAAGGCTAAACCCAGTCTCCAGGGAATTTATGCTGAGGTCAAGTACCCTGCCCAAACTCTTGAAATCATTTCTGGTTAAGGGTCACACTGGTTCTTTCTCCCACCCCACCCCCAACATCCCTTCCCCTCATCCTTCTTTTTCACAACCCTTTAAATAAGTAAAGCCATTCTTAGCTTGAGACAGTTTGCTGACCCTGAAAGAAACTAAGCTGTACCTAAGGCAGCACCAGTACCCGTCATGGTGGTCTGAGTGGATCCAACACTACAGATGTACAGCTGTTCCTTTCTTCACCAACTGCAGGTTCTCAAAAGCTCATCAGGAAATAACTAATGTGGAAAGGTACAAAGCAAAAGATTTTACAAGACTTCCAAGGGCAGTCAAGCAGTTGTTAATAGCACAGGCTATGAAGTGAGACACACCAAGGGTTAGTGTCCTGGCTCCACTACTTAGGACACCTATGACCTTGGGCAAACCATAGTCCCCATTTTCATCCCAGGGTTGTTCTATAACTGTGCACAGTAATCAGTAATGACAGGTATTTAAAAGCAGAAGGCAAATGGTGCTACTGCCTAGAATTTTAAATAGTAAAAGGTAATCAATGGGTAAGAAAATTGATCAATTTCCCATGAAACAGATCTTTGCAGTGAGCTTTAAAACACAGAAGCACCTCCGAACATCTGTAAAAGATGGCCTAACCATTAATTTATCCAAAATATAAGAATTTGGTTTCAAGAAAGTAATTTTTTTGCCTTCTAAATCAGAAAAATTACCAAGTGGATACACTTACATGCAATGCAACTAGCAAATGAGATGAAAAGAGATCAGTCACCACTAGGTGCTGCTCAAGAAGTGACCACTGCCTTTCATTCCCATCAAGCTTCTCAATGCTCTAATCTGCCTTTTTCTTTTCAAGAAGAAAAACTGAAACATGAGAAATGCTTATTGAGTCCATCCATT
Organism: Mesoplodon bidens; assembly: GCF_964165515.1. NCBI lineage: Eukaryota > Metazoa > Chordata > Mammalia > Artiodactyla > Ziphiidae > Mesoplodon > Mesoplodon bidens. Next base: position 18,399,731 of record NC_138164.1, on the reverse strand, counting down.
TCCAAAATAGAAAATATATATTTAAATAAAGGCCATACTGCATACCAAAGGTAAAACAAATACTTTTATTGCACATTTATAAAATCTGCATTGTTGTAGTAAGTGTTTTTCCCTCCCACAATTCCCTCATTAATCTTAAAATTTGGATACCCAATATGGAGCCTTTTAAAAATGATCAACAGGGGATATTTCTCTCTCTACATATACATATACATATATATATAGATTTTTTTTTCTTTTTACAAACCCACATCCCTTATTTGTTAAAAGCAAAAAAGGGGAGGGGCATCAAAATGTTCTTCTGGGCCAGCAGCAGCCTTAGACATGGGTTTTGACAATTTTCAGACACCAGAAAATTTTACCTAAATGGTTAACTATGAAAACGTGATCTTTAGTCAAGTTTCACAATGCTGTTACTCCGTCTGAAGTCCTTAATGCTTTCCTTTCTTTCACTCAGGACTGAGTATGAGGTTTTCTGGTTTATTTAAAAATATAAAGTAAAAGAGAGAAGAAAGAAAGGAGAGGCAGCTTTCTTTTGACTTTTGAACATCTTACTGCCACATACATGACCTTACGTTCTACCCACGTGTGAAAGGGTAGTGGTTCATCAACAACCTATTTTGTCATCTCCTGTCAAGAGCCAGGCAAGGTGCATACTTCTCCTCTCTTGCAGTTACGAATTTTTTAATGTCATCTGTATTTGATAAAATAACTAGTAGCTGTTCATATGGTTCAGGTTCTGATGAATCACCCTTCTACTCTGCTGTCAGAAATGCTTATGCCTGAAGGATCATGTTAAAAGTGTCAAGAGGCTTAGAAAAGCCCAAGCACGCTTGTAGGTACAAGAGGCATTTCAGGTCTTCTGCCATAAATCAATACCTTAATACACTGGTTCCTGCCTTTTTTAGTGAAATCGCTTTTATGATTCTGTACCTAAAAAGTGCAATTTTATTTTCAATCCTTCTTTACATACACAGCATGGTTGGGGTCTGGATCTGAATCTTACTTTTCCACCTAATCCCTTTCCCAAGGTAAACACTGTGACAACAGACTTCTGTGCAACAGGCAGTCAACCAAAGACCAGGATGGGACTTGAACACGTGGGGGCTTATTTCACCGTCACAGTTGACACTCCTTGAATTGACTCCATGACAGCTGCAAACCTGCTACAAAGGTCATAGGGCGAATTGGGTCGAATAGTTGGAGGCTCCTTTAAGACAATGATTTCTGCAGAAGGATCTAGAAGTCTGGGTAGAAACTCCCCTAAGCACAGCTGCAGATTTTCTGTGGAGGAAAAATGTATGGTTACTATACAGCTAAATAAATCTCTGAGTAAAAACTAATAAGTCTGCAGTGATAGGAGAAGGTCTTTCATATAGCCATCACCCAACCTGAAAGGTTAAAGCACTGTTCTGGCCAGCTAATGACAAATGATGATTCCTTCAGGCCAAACCAGTAGCAAAGACCTATTTGCCAAATATACCAAAGTTTTAGGTCACTGTTTCAAGCCATGTGACGTGCGGCAGAATAACACTATATATTCACTTCATTATGAACACGTCTTCCAATCAATCATCCTTTAAAATTTGAGAAAGTACCATAAATATAATGTACCATAAATACACTGTTGCCGTAAATATAATGTACCGTAAATATACTATTGCCGTAAATACAATGCTGCTCTTTTCCTTCAAGTAATTAAAATATACCAGTGTGTACATGGCACTATGTAAAGCTATGTATCACACATGGTCTAAATAAAAACGGAAGGCATTAAAACAAAATTCATAGCTACCAATTATTATAGTATTTTTCAATAAATATTATAAACTTGAACACTTTAACAAGTCAACAGAATATCGCTACATCAGCGAGAAACTAACAAAGAGGATTCGTATTAGGATACATAGCAACTTTCTCAATCTATCAAACTCACCTAAAAATACCTAGTTTTAGGCTCCCTCTCCAAAATGCTTTGGACATGCACAGACGTTCCATTTACTAATTTGTTAACCCTGAAGGCATCATAGTTAATAATATGTTTATGTCTTGCAACTTCAAGTCACAGGAAAATTTAATTATGGCACCAACAGGTAATCAAGCTGCATAAATAGATTTTTGTTTTTAAACTATAAAATTAAAGTTCAGATTTCGGCAGATGAAAAAGTAACAGCAGTCTGACATTCCTGGAGAGCAGTGATTTATTTCAAACAGAGCTGGCTGGCTGGCTGTGGAGGTGATTCAGCAGCCACAGAGGAGGTACGGGGAGGCTGAGAAGGACAGGGGTGCAGGCTCCCACTCCTTGTTTCAATAGAGTAGATGCACTTTTGACTCATTTATATTCTAGGGGATTCCAGTGCCTTAAAATGGTTTGACAACCAGTACTACAGACTGAGTCCACTGCAATTTTTAGAATTCTCAAGGGCTTTGGAAATTACTGGAAGCGGCAACAACAACACACCTGCGATATCTTGCCCAAGGTAAGAGCACCAGTGGTTTCTCATGATCTCAATGGCGTCCAAGTCATCCTTGGAGATGTCGTTATTAATGATAAGGTGAATGCAGGGAATGATCAACTCATTCATCACATTAATACCCTCTGTTACCGAGTGCTCATCATTTGTTTCAAAGAGAGAAGCCGCTTTGGCATTCAGCTCCTATAGATAAACAACAGAGTGAACAAAAGTAAAAGTCTGAAAGAGAAGATAAATATCTATTTTAGAAGAGCCTAAACAAGTACTTCCCAAACTTCACTGTACACTGGAATTGCCTGGGGATCTTTAAAAACTACCGATGCCCCAACCCAAGCAAGCTGACTGACTGGTATTTGGGTGACCTGGGCACTGGGATTTTTTTTTTTTAATGCTCCCAGGTGATCCGAATGCAGCAAAGTCTCTGACCCAGTGGCCTAAACTTACAAGTCAAGGTCATACTTAACACCCGCTTCTATCAAAAGGCCCATTCAATGGTTCTCAATCTTTACTGAACATCAGAATCACCTGCGGAAGGCAAGCTGATGTCCAGGCGCCTCCCCAGGAGACTGGTTTAACTGTCTGGGGAGATGCCTGGATCCCAATCATGTGAAAGCTCCTTAGGCGATTCTGACGCACACTGGGGGTTGAGAGCCAGAGGTGGAAAGAATCCAAATCCCTAGTACTGTCTCCCTGTAGCAGCAGAGTGGGACATTCAAAATGTAATCCGTATTTGGTGATTTAAAAAATAAAAGCATGTCTTTACTAAAATTTAGGTCCATCAAATCTACAAGACCCTTTTTTCAGCTTCAGAGTGCCCTGCCATACCTATAACTGAAGCAGGAACCCAAGTCTAATCAGAAAATGAAGCTTCTGAGATAAATATGTCATGACAATCTCCTCCGCTTGGTATTAACAGAAGCAGTGGGAGAAATGCCGGCCTGACTCCTCCCGTGAAGGGTGATCCTGCCGGGTGTCAGAGGGGCTAAAGGCAAGCACGTGGGTCTGGGAAAGCCGCCTCCATAGTTTCTGAAGGACAAGCACCTGCAGGAACCCCTGGGGAAGCAGAGGGGATATGGGTCTCCTTCCCACGTGGCGGCCAAATGCAAAATAGGTCAGGATAGATCTCCAGTGGTGTATGACGAGGATATTAACAGAATGGCAGGACCAATCCTGATGGTTCATACCTTTTTTAAAAAAACTGGAATCTCTTTAGAACTCACTAAAACTCTCATCTACTAGCTTAGCAGGGAACACAGGAAAAACACACATGTCTTACACGTTTACTCTGGGCCAGACACCGAGAAACCAGCTGAATAAGAAGAGGAACTGTGCTCAGGAACTCACAATCTAGTAGACAGGCCATGTGATAAAAGCTATAATGCAGTACATATAAAGGGCACCGAAATGGGGATAAGTGATTCTCACCTAACTTCTATCAGGGGTGGAAGAAGAATGACATTCACTGAAGTAACTTAAAGTAATTTGTTTCAGTGTAAACTACTCTTCAGAGTTTGGAAAAATCGAAAACCTGCTGGAGATTTTTTTTTTTTTTTTTTTTTTTTTGGCTGTATGCGGGCCTCTCACTGTTGTGGCCTCTCCTGTTGCAGAGCACAGGCTCCGGACGCGCAGGCTCAGCGGCCATGGCTCACGGGCCCAGCCGCTCCGCGGCATGTGGGATCCTCCCAGACCGGGGCACGAACCCATGTCCCCTGCATCGGCAGGCAGACTCTCAACCACTGCGCCACCAGGGAAGCCCCTGGAGATTTTTTAAAGTTGTATTTTTTCATGGCTTCAAGGAGCAGAGGTAAACACAATAAAATAATAAAATAGTCATAAGGCTTTACAATCAGTACAAACCAGAAGGCATTTTCTTCGGTATAAAGCGATCACCGACTCTTTCACGCCCCGCCGGGGGCCCTTCATCAGCAGAGCGGCATTGCTCTGGTAGGCGTACACCAGGTAGGAAAGCGCCTCTTGGTACCTTATTAGAAAGTGGCAGATAAAAAACAGCTCAGTGCTCCTTCCCCAAATCCAGGGCTTAGTCCCCACTGTTCCCTAATACAAGAATGCAACTGGCTGAAATGATGGAAAAGTCTTAATGATCGAGGCAGCATGGAGCACTGGGAAAAACCTGAGGGCCAAAGACCACAGCCAGTCTCAGCTCCTCTGAAAACTGGCCGAGAAACCCAAGGCAAATCATGGAACGTCCCCGGGCTTCTGTTTCTCCCAACTCTAAAACAAAGAAGTGGACGAGAGGCTCACTAAGGTCCACACCAACTCTTAAAATTCACTTTCTGAGTTCATTTTCATTTATCACCAAGAAAACCTGGCCATTATACCTCTCAACTAAGAAATCTATCATTATGTAAAGGATGAAAAAACATGTGTGATGTTCAGAGCAAAAGTGAAGTGAAACACTGGAAAAAGGTAGAGGCACAGGGTATATGTGAGAAGGGGAGTGAAGGTGCTGTGGTCTTCTGAATTTCTGGTAGGCATCAATAAGTGTCCTGACCAGTAGTCTCAGTGACATAAGAGGCCAACTTACTTTCCTTTCTGATAGAGTTCCAGGCCTGTCAGGAGATACACAGACACCTTTCGAAACAAACTGTAATCTTCATGCCACTTCTGAAAAGGAATGACAGCCATTCACGATTATGACCACCACTACTTCTACCCTTTCCACCACAGTAAACTTCAAACTCAGTACAAATACTCATTGAGCACATATGGCCAGGCACAAGAACAGGAGACACAAAGGCTTTCAGATAATAAAGTATTCGACATTTAGAATTAACGTCTACCGCTGACCTTAATTTTGCATGTCTTGTTCCTTCCACCAAGGAACAGAAATACTCATTTCATATGAGCTTTAGAATTTAGGATCTTAATTTCCAACACCCACGTCAAAGTCATTCAGCTCTGGTCTAAATGAATGGCCTCCCGAGTTCTGACAAAACCATCCAGATGATGGAAGATGGAGGGACATGGCCATTCCAACCTCACAGAACAACACTAAGCTCAGTGGGGGTGGTGACATACTTTAGGTGGCACAGGACAGTGTCTTTCCTACAACACGATGACTTTTTTGAAAATCTGTCTAGTCATGCATGCATTTTAATGTGTAAAAATCTAATTTCCGATACAGAAATGTTAGAGAACTAAATTATTTAAAGCAAACCAAAGCCATGAATTCAAGAATTTTATTGCCCAGAACAGGGCTAAAGTGGGTATTTAAGAGAAATGAAGTGCTGATTCAGTCTAACAGAACAATGGAATAAAGAAACTGGCTATTCTAAGGGTAAGAAAAGATCATTCATTCATTCTCACCCAGCTTTTTTTTGGGGGGGTGGGCGGCGGGTGGTCAGTCTGTGATAATATAAAATTGTTGGTTTGGCCTTAATGTGTCTGCTTTGTAGATGTAAAGAGAAGATCTCACCTTGTACTCCTCCATATTCATGTCATCTGGACCAATCTCCTTCAGTTTCGCTTGAGCCACCTTCATAATACTTATTGACCTGTGAACAAAGTTCCAAAAGCAATGAAAGCTCCCCCTTCAGAGAAGTTAGTCAAGCCAGATCCAGAAGGAAGGGTGGTTCACCGAAGTAGCCCCTCCTCACCTTTCATCATAGCTAAGATTTTTGTCTGCAAATTGTTCCAGAAGGGTCCGCTCTACTACCCTTTTCGGCGCTTCATTTTGGAAGAAGTAGACAAGCACATGCTGAAGTCGAGGATCACTGTGAGAGGTGGGGGTCTCTTTGGCGAGCTGATAGAGCCTGGAGTACTCTTCATGGAATGCCTGTCGAAGACAGAATTGGTGGTTAGAAAAGCACACACTGTGACCTTCTACACACAGAAACTGACACCTAAGTGCTACAGAGGTTTTCATCACTCTAAGAAGACTTCTGGGAAGTCCTTCTTACTGAGACATGACAGAGGCAACTATGGAATCTGAAAGTTTCTTTCATTTCATAAGGATAAAACTCCTCTGGCACCAAAGACATACTGTACTCACAAGAAACTCATTTTCCTCATAAAGTTCTCAGAAAAACAAATATTTAGTTTTAATTGTTTCAGGCATATCCTTGAGTACCAAGGATCTGAAATTTAAAAATCTATATGAATGCAATTTCTTCAAGTACCTTAAATTTTATTCAAGTACCTTAAAAAGCATGGCCTTCATTCTTATATTATGGCCCACAAATTACAAAGGCAAGGTCCCATTCACAGCTTTATGAACAGACGGCTCCTAAGAACAACAAGCCCTCCAGGCCAGGTGTAACACAGAACACCAAAGCCACGTCAGTGCCAAGAGAGGAGAAGCCATCAGTGCTGGGAGGTGGCTGGGTCGTTAGCCAGGCAGGAAAGGAAGTTCTATGTTTTACTTCGATGAAAACCTTTTAATCCCATTTTTTAGCATCTAAGGAAATTACTGCCCCGTGTTATGATACCTGTGGTATAAGGATGAGAATTCAAAAAACAAAGATACCTTAATAAGCCCTGCTTCAGACCCATCTCGGTCAAAGGTCTGACGGGCTTTAGCTATGGCCAGGATGACCCCTTGCATGGCAGGGCTCAGCATCACCTACCACAAGAGGGAACAAAACAGAGAGAAAAAGGAGAGAAGAAAGGTTCAAAAGAAGACTGTATGAAAGAAAGGTGAACAGACGGCTGCAGGGAAGCATGGCAGCGTGCTCCGTGGCTGGAACCCACTGCGAGGCAAGGCTCACACACCGGGTCCTACACACATTCACAGCCCTGGCCCTCTGCACAATGTCAAGACTTTGCCCATGACAAGCTATTCCTACATATTCTCTCTAATTTAGCCAATGAATAAAGATGTATGTCTAAAAATACCTGCGATGTGGTGCTGCTACAGAATTGAGTTAAATTACAGCTCTCAGAGGGGAAGTGTCTGAGGCGAGAGTTCCAATTGAGTTCTGTAATTTGGGTGTATATCCTAAATACACCAGTATTTTAGAGTTTTACTAGGATGAAGAGCACATTTTAAACAGTCTGGAAACTAGGGGATACACAAATAACACTTTACAAAGTGAAACTCTTACAATAATTAAAAAAATGCCCCACAGGAAAAAACAAACCTGAGGACAGGATTCCTGACAGTTAGTGTGTGGTGACAACTGTACAGGCGGCAGACAATGAACAACCTGGGATTCTACAGCTTCTCCCTAAAGCTTCAGAATTAAAAACACCTTCAAGTCACATCTGTTTTTTTGCTCACTAGACAACTGAAAACTTTATATTTGGAGGAGACACAATGGACTAATATTACCAAAGACAAAGACTCCTAAAGGCAATTTCTTTGCTCATAATACCAAACAAAAAACTAAATTCTGCCTTTCTGAGCCATCTGGACTCCGCAGCGGCCCTCATAAGGACAGGTCTGGGTAGGTATATACCAGCAGCAGTGTACAGTGATAACTGAGATAGGCCCTCCTGCCCATTATTTGCGTCAATGAGAAAATAGTAACTATTGCCAAACACCTCACACAACTCTATTCAGTCACATGAGAAGGAAATACAAGACTGACAACAGACAGCTAAACCCTGACTCATCTCTGTACCTCCTCATCATATCCATCTGCATCAGATCTAACCAGAATCCTTCCCACACTGGGAATCTCGACTTCAGAGACCTCAGCATTAGGCTGGGCAGCAGACTCTGCGTCATGAGCCTGTGCGGGCTGCTCGGGCTGCTCTGCAAGGTCTGTTTCCGGGGACATGGGCTTCTGGGGTTCAGCTTCCTTAAGCTGTGGCAGCAGAATGGAGAGAAAGAGTAAGAAAAAAACAGAAGAAATAAAGAGGGATTGGTTAAATGCAGCAGGCACAGGATAACAGAAATGCGAGAAACTGTGGCCGTTATTGCCGAGAGCCCACCCCTCTTGCACTTGGGCTTCTAAGCCATTCTCACCTCACTCAGCGCTGCTTCCACACCACTCTTCTCGTAGGCGCGTGCCGTGTTTGCAATAGCCTGGGCGGTCTGTTCCTTCACGATCACGGCATGCTCGGAGGACAAGCAGCGAGCCCCGTGGGAAGAGGCGACTGAAGACTCTGATAAAGAACCGCACAAAGGAATTAGCATCTGATGAGAAGTAACCTCTAGAACACTCTGTAAAAGGCAAGCAGGAATGATACAATGTTTCATGTGCAAACCTTCTAACAAACCTTTTTAAAAAACCTATGCAACTTTCCCCTAGAAACTAGTGACTAAAAGAAATGGCTACTTTAGCAAGAAGCCACTGATGATGCTGTAAAGTTTAATGTGCTCCTGATGTTGTCATATTTCTTTATGCCAAGAAGCCTTCCTACGAACGACCATCTGTTAGGAAGATCACCTTTGGAGAATAGTTTTCATAAAATCTACCTATTAATCCTACGTAGTTTCTCCTGCAACCTGGGAAATAAGCAAAAAGCTAAACAGAGTGAAAGTACAGGTAGCTAGTCTTCCTGCTCTTACTTCTGCTCAGCAGAAATGACAGTCTAGAGCCACAGGCTAGGCCGTCAGGTTGTGCAACACCAACTCTATCTGAACTCCAGTGTGCAGACCGTGGCACGGCTCTCTCACATGAAGTGCACGGGACTGGCTACTGGAGTGCAGCATGAATCCCACCAGATCACCGGCATACATGCCCTTCTCAGGTACCTTGTGATGGAGAGAAATCCTGTGATGCTGAGCTGCCGGAAGACTCCATTTGAGGGATTTTGCAAGACTGCTCTTCTTCCCACTCCTCTACGTCCTGCTCAAACCTCCAGTTATCTTCCTGAATGTAATGCTTAAGTTCAACAGAGAGGGCTTCCACTTCTCCTGACATCTGATCTAATTCATTCGGGGCCGCCTCTGAGGAAGAACAAAGACAGGGTTTAAACGAAGTGTCACCAAGCAAAAGGCCTCAAGAAATCCAAAGGTCCTTTCTAGAAAGAAAGAAAAGACACTTTGCTTTTTTTCTTACTCCTAATGAAAAATACATACACACGTACATAATCCATCTGAAGTACTGACAGTATCAGGCCAACAGTCACAGCACCCCAGTAACAGTGCCTGGCATATCAGTAGGTAGGCACATTGAATATTTGTTAAATGAATCAATCGACGATAATGACTAAGGATTTGGAATAGAGGCCAATCAGTGACAAAGCAGCAAGAACAAACCAAACATTTCTTGGAAACTGAGAAAATCATGAGATCCAATGGATATTTCAAGGTAGATAGTTTTATCAGTGTAACCAATGCTCCTGTTACTGATAAGAATATCCATCTCAAGACGGTTAGAGATGAATTCCAAGACATTTATACTGCCTTAAGTTTCACACAATCAAGTGCTATAAGAAAGCAAACTGATACAAAGGTTAGATGGTCAATAATACCTGGTTCATTAAAGGCTATGATGAAGAGTGGCAAGGATATCAAGGACATATTAAATCTCATTTCTAACCCTGTGACCAAAACAAAACATAAAAACCTACAGCAGAATAGCACATTCACGTACTGGTTGCTATTAACTAGTCTTTTCACTAAGCAAATGACAGTTTCCACTTTTTGTCTGTTTCTGTAATATAAAAATGAGCCATACGTGTAACAACAAGGCTCCTATATACCACCAACAGCCAGCACAATTATTTGTACAGTAACTCCCACGAGCAGCTGTTCCTGCTTTCACACTGCAAACATGCAATTATGAAGATCAGTTACCGTTAAGTGATCATTCTCTCTATCCCTTATCCCTCAAGCACACACTAACAAATCAGAAAGATCATTTGCTGCCTGGACAAAATGCCTTACGTGTTTTCTTACTTATGCAACACAGTGAAGTTTGAACACTATAAGAAGATGCCTTCCATGATCTCATATGTGAAAGGAAGAAAGAAAGAGAGAGTAATATAAATGGAAAACAGCACAGAACCTGGAATCAGAATATTTACTGGCTATAAGACTCCAGACAGGGGCTTTCCTGGTGGCGCAGTGGTTGAGAGTCCACCTGCCGATGCAGGGGACACGGGTTCGTGCCCCGGTCCGGGAAGATCCCACATGCCACGGAGCGGCTGGGCCTGTGAGCCATGGCCGCTGAGCCTGTGCGTCCGGAGCCTGTGCTCCGCAACGGGAGAGGCCACAACAGTGAGAAGCCTGCGTACAGCAAAAAAAAAAAAAAAAAAAAAAAAAAAAAAAATTCCTGCCCTGCCTACCTCCCTTTTAGAGTTAGTTATAAGTTATTAGAGAAATAAAGTTTGAAAGCGTGCAGTAAGGATTAAAGTACCAACATAAATGATAATTATGATTGCTCTTAGCATTAGCAGTAGTATTATGAGAAGTATGAAATCGTTCAAGCAAATCCACTTGTAACATCTAGCTATTCTCCAAAGGGTGTAAAAATATGCGTGCAAGAATGTCACTACAAGAGAAAAGAAACTAGAGGCAACTTAAAAGTCTATCAATGGGAGGCTGGTTTCATAGATTATATACATATTCCATGCAATGGAATTATTATGCAGTTGTTAAAAAGAATAAGTTGGTTCTATTTATAAAAATATAGAGATCACTAAGAAAAACAATTAATGAAAAAGAGGGAGAACAGAATGGAAAAATATCCCCTTTGGGGGGAAAAATTGGGTGTGGGATAGATGTCGATAGATAAAATCTAGCCTCTGCATAGAACATTTCTTGAAGACTACACATGAAACCTAAGAATGGATGCTCGTTGGGCTCAAGGACGGATGTAGGAAAGCACATTTATTTTTCCTTTTTAGTCTCCTTTATACTATTTGTATTTTTTAAATACATGATTACTTTATAATAAATCTGAGTTAAAATTTTTATTTTAAACTACAAGATTGTTCCCTTCCCTGAGCAGTACAGATTTCCCCCACCCCAGGCTTCTGTTAAGGTGTTTTTACCTGCACTGAAGTGGGGTAGCTTGTCATTAATGTACATCAGGCAGTAAGCACTAACATTTCTCAGGCCCCCATAGGAATCCCTTTCAAGTTCTTCCCAGGAAGACTCGGTAACAGAGATGTCGTTGTACTTGAGCCAGACTTGTCGGGGCTGATTATAGATAAAGGCCCAGTAGTGTCCTGCATTTGCTTGTCCTTCATGAACAAGAACTGCATGCAAACGATAAGGCACCTGCAAATCACAAAGCAATTCCTGTATCAGGTTAAGCAAAATAATCTGACAAGACTTAGGCTACTAAAATTCAAAAGTATACCCAACTATCGGACATCAGAAAACTGCCTGTTTATACAAGTGTTTGATGTTAGGTTCACATCAAAACATCTTGTTGATTCAAGATGAACTAACGAAAACACAGCCTTGGAATCTCCTAATTATGTCTTGGTTCCTGAATCTTTAAAATCGGACAATTGAACTAGAAGACCTCGTTGAGGCCTCTTTCAACTCTAAACTCCTAAGGTTATAGATCTAAAACGAAAGATAACTGAGACCTATTTATCCCCCGAGTTCCAAACTCAGTTTATCTAAAAACAGAACCACCATGACTACTCATGTTGTGAAGATGTTTACCACACTTGGTACCTACAACAAGTTTAGCAGCTATCTTGTTCTATGCCTATTTTATTTGTTAACAAAATCTAAGTTAGCATATTTCATTATGAGTCAGTCTCGTGGACTCTATATTTCTTCTTGCAAGTAATCATCCACTTATCTGGGGGTGAAGACCCTTTTAACGACATACTTGTTTGTTTCAACATGTGAAAAGCCTTTTTTCCCCCAATATGGGGAAAACAGAGCAATGCTTAAGTGCCAAGTAAGTACTGGTGAAAGAAAGGAAAGTCAGCCATCGAATCAAAGTAAACTTACATTTAATCAGTACCTTGACATGTTTTTACTGGTGGTGAAATTTTTTAAATAGAAAAGAGAAAATGGGGAACAGCCAAGATTTACATGACGCACTCCTGCTGTGCAACACAACTGTGCCTCCACGCGACCCTAGAAACAGAGCTCTCCTCCCACGGCCTATCGTTCACACAGAAGCCAGTGGAGGGCAGGCCCCTAACTGGAGCCTCTTTCCCCTCTATGCCCAGAATGTTACTCTAAAAAAAAACATATGTGGAAACTAAAATTTCTGCCCTGCCTACCTCCCTTTTGGAATTACTAGAGATATAAAGCTTGAAAGCACGCTGCTAAACAAAGGATCACGAAGGATCATGGTACTTTGGAAAGGATGGGGAACCAGACCCTGGTCAGGTTGCCCCCACTGCACTACTTAAGTTACCATTTTATGAGAAATTTTTATTAATATTTAATGACAAACCTTTCAAATACATGAAAAAAATACCATGTGGCAGAATCAAAACAAATATATTTTAGGTTCTGTTGGTGACAGAAGATACACTGCTTTTTTTTTTAGCCTAAAATATAGAATACTAGCTATTTCTTTCCTAAAGTTATTTTTATATCTCAGGGAAGTTTCCATTCAGTTTCAAAGAAAACCATCAACTTTCCTTTTTGTATCTACCATTAGCACCATTAGAGCATGCCTTGACTACCTTCCCATCAATTTTCATTCTACCTGACGGAGGAGAGGATCACAGTACATCTGCTCAATAGTCTGGGTAGTGCTTGCAATACAGTTCTTTAAATCTGTTAAAAAAAAAAAAGAATACTTAGTTAAAGTGATTTCATTACACGTCAGCCAGGCAGCTTTAGCTCTGCAAAGAGTACGGCTTCTCTGCACCTGGGGTTCTGACCAGTTCACCTTCACGCTATGAACCACGAAGAAGGACGCAGTTTTAAAGTAGGTGGAGCTTTAGGTTACAAAGGCTTTTAGTTTAATATAACTACATTAAGATTTTTTAAAAATCACCTCTTATAATTCACACCAGAATTTCTTAGAGAGAAAACAGTTTCTAGAAAAAGACCTTAATGGGGCACCTGGGTGTAAAATACATGTCCCAGGGACAGGACCGGAAAGGAGAAGGCGGAACAAAAGGCAGGGCCAGATTTCTATGAATAAGAACCTGGGAGGAATCGGGATTTGTATTCCTTCTTTATTTACTGCTCCCTGGATAAAAGGAGAAAGAAGGGGAGGAGGGGAAGTCCGAGCAACAAGACAACGAGGCCAAAGGATTTTCGGAACAGAATGCTGAATAATACGACTTTACATTGCGTGCATTACTCAAATAGTCTTTGCTTCATTAACCTTCAATAAAGCATACTTCATGTAGACAAGACTTTAAAAGTGGTAATTCAGGAAAACAAAATTCTAAGTTTGGGTCAACTGAAGCCAGAGTTCAGATAAACTATGGGAAAAGAAAATCAGCAGATGCAGAAAATTCTCAGCCAAAGGTTAAGTGTCATGAGTGTCCAAGCTACCCAGGATTTCCCAGAAATTTTGAGGAGGGAATCCAGAGGGGAATCTTTTCATGGTTGGAAAACAAAAGTGTGTGACCCAATCTCACAGGGAACAAAAAGTACCAAAGAGGTCACAATCCCCAAAATTCAACAGTATACATGGCAATGGCAGGACATGGACCCAAGGTACCTAACTTCCACATGTTCAAACAAACAGAAAAGGCAAAGAGTAACTGGGAAGTATTGAAAGAGCCAACCTTGTATATCTTGTTCAATCTCGCTCCTCCACCTCTGAAGGCAAGTCTTAACAAAGTTTATCTCCTCATCTGTGACCGTTCGAGGAGCTGGGTGTGAGGGCATTTCCATGGAAGATCGGGAAGGTGTAAGTGGCTGATTCGCCACCTTAGATTTGTGTAGAGAATCTTCAGAAGAAAAGGTACTTTCAGCATCTTGAGACGTGCTCTCTTTACTTGTACTGAAGGAAGATAAAAAACATGCTCAGATGATGATTTCCAAAATATGCCTTGGCCTAAATTAATGCGCTTTCTAAAAGCAAGCTGCTACGTGGAGAAGTACAGCTATAACTTAGCGTTTACTCTGCAGAGTTACTGAGCCAAACCTTTCCTTTACATGCATCATCTCATTTAACACAACTTGCTCATGAGGCAGGTACTATGACCATCCCTATTTTACCAACTACAAACATTTAGAGAAATAAAGCAACGTATCCAAGTTCACCCAGCTAGTAAATGACAGAGAGGGATTTACACCCAGATCTGCCTGGGTTTAAGAGTCTATGCCTCCTGCTCTCTAACCACTTGCCTTTTCATGAAGAAAGGATGGGAAGGAACATGGAAAAGAGAAGATTGGGACTGGAATAATCAAGGAATCAACTATAGTGTTTCCAAGATGCAACTGACTAAAGTGAGATGGATAGACAGATCCAGGAACAAAATACACAGAAGAAAAATAGTATCAGCTCAACATCCAACTCACAGGAATACAAATAGGTGGCCCCCTGGGAGAGCACAGGGTGCAGGACTTAAAGGCAGACAATCTCAGCTCTACCACGCCTTAGCCAAATACCCAAGGAAAAGTTAGTAGCCTCAGGCAAGTAATCTAGTACCTCAGCTATGAAATGTGGGATGTTAACTTCTTTACATCGTTGTTGTAAACCAAGAATAAAGTATGTAAGGTAAATGTTAATTTATCTACTAATTAACTAATGTCAAACAAACTGCACACAGACAAACCAGCAGGAATATAAACTAATCCTGTGACTGTACTTAGGTTTCTGTTTCACACCAAAACTGAAGAATATAAACTTCCTACCTCTGACTTAAAAGAAACCCTCTCTCCCTTTCCAACCTGCCTTTCTCCTATACACAGAGTAATGGAGAAAACCTCTTTTCCCTAAGGACCCATACATATGGAAAAATAAGCCCAATATAAGCAAAAGAGCAGACATCTCAATCTCAGAAAAGATTACACACACACACAGAGCACTTTAAAATCTAATATAGGCAGTACTATTTTATGTTATTAAACAGATTAAACCACTTCTAAAAAATTAAAGCCATTTATATTTTACAAAGGACATAAAAACATTCTACAAAAATCCAAAGAAATACGCATAGGTAGAGTATAAAAGTAAAAGAACCCCCCACCCCTTGCCTCATGCCATCCCCTAGAGATAATCACTCCTACCATTTGGAATGTTCTATCCAGATATGCACTTCTGCACACACATCAATGAATGAATATTAATACGTGTGCGCGGCAGGGGGAGCTGGAAGAATGATTGTTTTGTTTTGTTTTTTTAACATCAGAGTCTAACCTTTTCTATAGGTTCTAGTGTTTTTGTTAGCCAGGACACACACATCAAATTTGATCCGCGCTGGCCCCAGTGGCTCCTCCAGGCCACAGAAGGTGCTGTACACGGCTGAGCTGCAAGAGAATCAAGGGCTCATGTGACGTGGCCTCGCTGTCTCTTTACTGGGTAAACCCCTTTAGGCTGTCCTCTTCAATTTCTAGCAAGTTCTTTTCCATATCTTAATTTTCTATTTGTAAGTTTCCCCTCCCTTGATGTTTACTTAGCCATGCACACTTCTTCGGCAAACGAGAAAATGAGATGTTTTAGAAGATCTGGGGCTGAGGTTTCCTCTGAGGAAGGCCTTTTGTGGCACCTAGCTTATAGCAAGCTCAAAGCAAGGTGGGCCTGCTGGAGAATGAACACTATTCCAAATAGTTCAAAACGCCTCTGAAATAATCCCAACTATCATGTGGGCAAGACGAAGGCACCGGTGGGAATTATTATGAAAAATTCACCCAAGTGACAGTTGGCAAAATCCTTCCCTTTAAGACAAAGAGCTCACGGCCTTTGAGCTCTTACGGGGTGAGTGTTAATCAGGTGGAAAGATGGTGCACAGTTCAAATTAAACCAAAAAGCCCATTATATACTATTTTTAAAACTTGTTTGCATTACCTTTCCTTGGATATCAGGTCAGAAGCCGGGCAGTGCGCAGAAGAAAGTGGTAACGTCATGCGTGCATCACTTTGAGATGCAGAGTTTTCTGAGGCAGGTTTTGTACTAGCAAATTCAATAACATATTTCAACATGTCCGGAAGTGGGAACCGAGCCGGGCCCGAGCCGTACTTCACATACCTAGGAGGCAGAGACAATGGTACTCTACTGCCAAGGCTGCCTTGTATTTTCAGGCTCGCTGACAAAAGATCTGTTATTTTCTGGAGAGTCAATGGAAAGGCTTATTCCTAAATGCCATACAATATTTAATACGTTAATCTATAGAGCAAAAAGTTCTCTAACTACAAAGGTGAAAACTGACAATAACCTAAATTTTTACACCTGGCAAAAAGCATTTAAAATGGGCTCCTAGTCAAAGTCACGCCAGTGATGCTTCCTCTTGATTCATATCATTTAGGCTCTTGTCATAAAAGTAAATTCTGTTTCTTAAAGCAAAAGAGATATGTTATCATTACTCAAATCTGAAAATAATGCTGGTGAACTAGTACCCAAGGGTTTCTTCTCTGCTGCCCTTTAGATCAAGTACTCTGAAATTAGGAAAAACGAGAGAGAGAAATCTGGAAATGGGAAGCAGGTATTGACAAAGGTCAGAGATAAGAAAAGGCAAATCTTTCTTCTGCCGAGTCCTACGTACCCTATTATTCACATACTCATTCAACAGCACAGGCCAGGAATAAATTATTGAAGATTTCTTTGGGATTAGTAAATAATAAATGTCTTCAATATGTAACCAAAACAACTAATTAATTATTTTAATAGTACCCAATGTTCTGCCATTACTAGCATATGCTACACTCAGTAAAGAGATTTACTTTAGTGAATTCTACAGCTCACTGCAGAAGACAGTCTAAATGGTACATAATTAAGCTGACTCATTGGTACAGGTAAACTATAATCCTGGGATTCCATTTATAAAAGGATAGAGTCACTTCACATTTCTCTAAAGAAAGTGAAAAAAGAAACAGGCATAAAACTAGGAAGAAGGAAAATTGTCTGTTTCTATATCAAAAAGGACATTATGAAATAAAAAAAATATATAATGCGACTCAAAATCAACCACGTTAGAGGGTATGCAGCAAAGACACTTCAGCTACTCTAACTGAAAGGAGAACTAGAATGATTTCTCCTGTGGATCTGCCTGCCACAGAGAGTTACAGCTTTCACTGAAAAGGATATTAAATATGTAAAACTAGAAGAACTTTGAAGAACTGTTCCATTCCTTACATTCCTATTTCCTTGGCTTAATTTCAGCTATCAGCTTACCTAAACTCAACTGGTCTTTCAAGATCTACTTTCTCCATGAAGTCTCCCCTCCATATGCCGTGCCCCCAAATGCCAAAGGAACATCTCCCCTCTCTGAACTTCTACAGTACATGAACTAAACCTCTTGTCTATCCCATAGACATGGTTAACATGTCTTCTTAGGCTTTCAGTGTTTGTTGAAAGAAGTTATTAATACAGCACTGGCTTGGACCAAAGGAAACATCTTCTTACTAGCACTGCAGCATTGATAATCTGTCATAAGATTTTAAGTCATTCTTTTACATCTGTAACTCTTCTCAGTCAGGTTTGCTGTATTTTAATGTGATACTTATACAAAATTTCAGGAAAAAATTTTCTCTAAGAAACTTATCTTCAATTTTATGACAATCATTTTTCTGTTCTTCTACTGAATTCCTTTAGACCAACTACTTCATACAATGCAGCACTTGTATTAATTTAGTAGAATCAGAGCAAAAGTAGTTTCAAAAAAGATGTCTACACTGTACACAAGAAATCTTATTTTTAATATTAGAGTACCTTATAGAAGAAATGGTGAACATTTTTATTTTTTTTAAATAATAAAAGTAATGCATGTACCTGGTAAGAAAACAAATACAAAAAGTGTAAAACAAACCACAAAAGCCATCCACCCCCATCTCACTTCTACCACCTAATGGTATCCATTAACAGTGTCTTGTATAGATTCCCAGGATTATGTCACACACAGACAAGCAATTTTTTAAAAAATTACCTAAGTAAAATTATCTGAAATTTTAAAAGCCACTTTATTTTAAAAAGAAAGTAGTA
This sequence comes from Mesoplodon bidens, assembly GCF_964165515.1. Lineage (NCBI taxonomy): Eukaryota > Metazoa > Chordata > Mammalia > Artiodactyla > Ziphiidae > Mesoplodon > Mesoplodon bidens. Next base: position 18,381,319 of record NC_138164.1, on the reverse strand, counting down.
TCATACTATAGAAAATGTTCCTGTACACTACTTTAAAATCTAAATAAGCCAGAATGCCTTGCTGGTTACTGGCAAATTGAGCATTTCTGAGCTATAATGCATCACGTATATCTGGTTGTATAAACACAGAACTTTCCAATCTTACAAAGTATCACTAAAACCTTAAAAGTAAAATATTGCCACAGGTATAAAGTCCCGTAAGTCACTTCCAGGAGTATGTGAGGAATCAATCCCCGGCTTAAGTCTATATTTAGACAACTAGGTGATGGATCATAATACCTCTTGGATAAGTTCTTCCTAAGTGAGAGAGAGGGAGCTGGGGAGGGGCACCTATAGGTACAGGGTCTTTCTCGGGCTGGTATGGAAGGTTCTGCCCGTCAGGGACATTACTGAGCAGGCAATGAAGTGGGTAGAGGTGGGGTGGTAGCAGCAAGATGCTAAGTAGATAAAGGGGGAAAAGCCACTTACAGTGTACTTATGATTTCCTTCCGGCACATTAAATCAATGGGCTCTCTTCTACTAGAGAGAAATGACACTGACTCCCCCTTAGGAAGTCACGTGGCGAGTCCACAGAAACAGTCCTTGCAGAACAGATGAACAAAAAGGGAAAGATCCCTCCACAGGAGAAAGGACTTGGTATGTGTCACAAATACAGGCCTTCAGTTTGAGTCAGCACCACTCTAGAGAGAACACCATTGTTTTACCTTCCCCAGGCATCTCAAAACTGCTTTCCCAAGACAAAGGGATTAGAGTTTTGTGGCAGTTACCTCTCCTATGTTTGTGAAAAAGATGGCAAGGAGAGCAGAAAAAGTAAAGAGCTGTGAAATCAGAACTTGGGCGCTCTTCAGTACACTGCCAACTGTGAGACTTGGGTCACTAATGTTCCCTGGGACTACTATTGCACATCTTAAAGACAGCTTCCCACTTAGAGACACATTTTTCTTATCTATTTTATAAAATAACACTAGTTAATACTCAAAACTCTGAATTTTTAGATAAAAGCAAATTATCCGATTTTAATACCCTACTCTATCTTTCACATTTCTAAGTACAAAGGTGTCGATGACTTACCTTTCCAGTTTTTGCTGCAGAACATTTATTTCCTCTTTCAACTTTCGAATACACTCTCTTTTACTTCGAACAAGCTCTTTGCTCCTGTACATGTACCTAAGCAAATAATAATCCCACAAACACAATTTATATTTAAAAACATTAATGACACAAAGTTTCAGCAAACTTGGGATACAAGGAAACTGCCTTAATCAGACAGAGGATATCTATGAAAACACAGAGCTAACATCATATTTAATGGTGAAAGACTGAAAGCTTTCCCCTGGTATCAGGAACAATCCAAGAATGCCCACTCTTGCCTCTTCTATTCAGTGTTTTACTGGAGGCATAGCCAGTGCAGTAAGGTAAAAAAAAGAAGTAAAAGTCATACAGATAGAAAAGGAAGAAGTAAAGCTGCCTTTAGTTGCAGATAACATGATCATCTACATAGAAAATCTCAAGGAATCTACAAAAATGCATCAGAACTAATAAGTGAATTTCTTAGTAAGGTCAAAAGATGCAAAGTCAATTTAAAAAGAAAGAGGGAAAAAATCTATTGCATTTCTGTATACTTGTAAAGAACAAACAAAAAGTAAAGTTTTTTAAAAAGCCTTATAATAATATCAAAAGCAATAATTATTTAGGGATAAACAATCAGATATGTTCAAGAACTGTACACAAAAAATTTATAAATCACTGTTGAGAGAAATTAGCAAAGACTCAAGTAAATGGAGCTATACCATATTCATAGATTGAAGGACTAAAAATTGTTAAGATGTCAATTTCCCCAAATTGATCTATCGGTTCAACACAGTCCCAATCAAAATCCTAATAGCTATTAGGGGTTTTGACAAGCTGCTTCTAATATTTAGATAGAAATGGATCATAATAGCCCAAACAATTTTTAAAAAAGAATAGCAAAGTGGGAGGTTTACACTATCTGATGTCAAGATGTACAATAAAATCACAGTAGTCAGGTGGTTTGTGACCACCTAGAGGGGTGGGATAGGGAGGGTGGGAGGGAGGGAGATGCAAGAGGGAAGAGATATGGGAACATATGTATATGTATAACTGATTCACTTTGTTATACAGCAGAAACTAACACACCATTGTAAAGCAATTATACTCCAATAAAGATGTTTAAAAAAAAATCACAGTAGTCAAGACAATGTAGCACTGGCATAAGATTATACAATAGACAGAATAAAACCTCCAGAAAAAGGCCTACAAATACAAGTTCAACTAATTTTTGACAAAAGTACCAAGGTAATTCAATGGGGGAAAAGAGAGTCTTTTCAGCAAACGATGCTGGAATAATTGGACATCCGCATGCCGCCTTACCCACCCTGCAAAAAAAATCCCCTTACCTCATACCATATATGAAAATAAACTCTAAATGGGTCATAGACATAAACATAAGAGTTAAAATTTAAAAATTTCTAGAAAAATATCGAAGAAAAACTTTGTGACCTTGGGTTGGCAGATTTCTTAATTAGAAAACAAAAAACACAAACTATAAAAGGGCACTTGATACATTAGACTTCATCAAAACCAAAAACCCCTACTCTTCTAAAAATACCAGTAAAGAAATGGAAGAGACAAGTAGAGTTAGAAAATATTTGGATTTGTATCTTACAACTCAGTATGAACACAACCAACCAAATTAAAAAGTGGACAAAAGATATGAACAGACACTTCCTTCACCTAAGAAAATATACAAATGACCATTAATTAAGCACATGAAAATATGGTCAACATTGTTAGTTATCAGGGAACTATAAATCAAAAGAAAAATAAGGGCTTCCCTGGTGGCGCAGTGGTTGGGAGTCCGCCTGCCGATGCAGGGGACGTGGGTTCGTGCCCCGGTCCGGGATGATCCCACATGCCGTGGAGCGGCTGGGCCCGTGAGCCATGGCTGCTGAGCCTGCGCATCCGGAGCCTGTGCTCCGCAGCGGGAGAGGCCACAACAGTGAGAGGCCCGCGTACCGCAAAAAAAAAAAAAAAGAAAATACTCCTACAAACCCAAGAGAATGGCTAAAATTTAAAAGACCGATAATTCCAAGTATTGGTGAGGATTTGGAGCAAATGTAGCTCTCATACACTGCTGATAGGAACGCAAAACTGTATAGCCACTTTAGAAAACAGTTTGGAAATTTCTTATAAAGTTAAAAATATACTTTTCATACAATAGCAATCTCACTCCCAGGTATTTTACCCAGCAGCACTAAAACCACACCAAGACTTTTATGTGAAAGTTCACAGCAGCTTTATTCATAATAGCCTAAAACTGGATACATCTGAAATGTTCATCAACTAGTTGATGGAAGAAATATTGTGGTACCTCCATACAATGTAATACTAAATAATATTAAGAAAGAAATCACTGATATATGCAACAACATGGATGAATTCCAAATACATTATTCTAAGTGAAAGATGACGGCCACAAGAGGGCTCATGCTAAATATTGATGTCCCTAATTATGACATTTTAAAAATGACAAAAGTACAGGGCCAGAAGACAAGTGGTTGCCTGAAGGTGGAGGGAAGGGACTGACTGCAAAGGGGCACGAGGGAACCTTCCAGGTGATGGAAATGTTCTGTATCTATATCACCTTCCGGGTGATGGTGGTATTACTTGGCTGTATACATTCGCTGAAATTCATCAGCTGTACACCTAAGAATGGTAACATTTCTTTGTATGTAAACTATATGTCAATAAAACAGTAAAACAGACTTTAAGAAGATTAAAATTCTATAATGTAAGTCTGTCTAGGATTTTTTTCTTTTTTCAGGAATACAAATAGTATTAAATGAGAAAGAAATACACAGCAGCTACTCCAGATACTGTTCACCAGACAGCAGGGCTTTCACCTAAAGCCTAGCTACTCAAATTGTGGTCCAGAGATCAGAAGCATCAAACAGCATTGCCCTGAGAGCTTCTTAGAAATGCAAACTCTTAGGTTGCAACCTAGATCCACTGAATCCAAATATGTATATTATCAAGAGCTCCAGGTGAGTCCTATGTACAATACACTTAGTATATGCTCACTTCTACTGCTACAACACATTAAGAAGACAATCAACCACAGAACTCACCTGTCCATATAAATGATCTGAGGAAATTCCAGCTTATTGTGAATCTTCTCTGGCTGACCAAGGGACTGATTGAACTCAAATCTTGAGAGTTCAAAGGTCAACACTGGAGGTAGTTTTGTAAACCAACGCTATGTCAGGAGTAGAAATGCGGGAGAGAAAAGTTAATTTTAGGAAATAGCAATAGCCAGATTTAAACTATCCCTCATCAGACTTTCTTCCTTTGGTAATCAAACTCATACTAGAGTTCTTTTTTTTTTATTCCAAACAGTAAAATGACCACTTAGAATCATGCCTTCTTAGAGAATATGGTTAATTTAAACACTTCTCAAGACTCCAAATTTACAAGCCAGTGAATAACATTTTAACTCAACTATCATCCTCAGAAGTGACGACCCTTAAATATGTAAACTTCACCAAGAATCTACACATCATTCACTGTATCATCAGTATTCAAGAGGTTTAAAACCTGGAGAAAATGGCTAGCCTAACCAAAGAATTAGAAATTGTCCAGAAAGATTAATATGTGTACATATACTATATACTATTTATTTACAGTCTATTAACCGTAATTTGAATCCCCTTTATTTCTAAAAAGGAAACTTGAAATAGCTTCATGATTATGAGTTCTGAAGTTTCTGAGAAAATCTCTGAATTCCAAGAATTGACAGATCTCACAAAGGACTTAGTCAAATCAACCTATAATGTTGCCTTGAGTTTCAAGAACAGAAAGCACTGAATTATAAAGAAGATCTCAACTGTCACTGATAGTAGATGAGGAAAAAGCTAAACCCGGAAAGGCATTTCTGTTCAATTCACCTGTATGCCAGAGGTCTGTAGGAACAGCTTTAAAATGTTCCCTTTACCAAAGGTGCAAATAGCTATATTCCCTCCACATACCCTTGTCAGCATGAGGTGAATCTAGACAGCCTGCCTGACCACCTCAGAGCTATACCTAAATAGGCACAATTTTCCTTTTTTTTTTTTTTAATAGAGAGGTCCCATTCTTGCAAAGAGGTCTCCAGAGGGTCTAAGTTGCTAATGAACACTCCTTGCCTTTTGTAAGAGCAAGCATCAGCTCTGCACAGATGGCACAGATGATATGCCTCCCAATCAGGAATTAATACTTTCCTTGGAAAGCTAGGGAGGCGGTAGCTGTCTCCCAGTTCCAGCACTGCTCTACAACAAGGCTCATGTCAGGCTCCCTATTTAATTCAAGAAAGATTTTCTTTCTCTTATAAGTAATTACTGAGTTGGACTCATATATATAAGGCACAATTCTGTTCAAAATGTATGATGAAAGGAGAATAATGCAAGCTGTGTGGTGTTGGCAATTATGCTACAATGTAACTAATTCTTAACGGTAACTTTGAGATATTAATTACCCTTGCTTGCCCTGTAATTCCCCCTTTCTTTCCAACCCACAAAAATAAATAAATGAATCTTACATTAAAAAAATTTTTAAAGCAAAGGCAGAATTTACAACTGAGAAACGTAAACACTATAATAGGGAAAATATTCTAAATGGCATACCATAGGAGTTAATCACTGTACTTTTACCCTCCGAAAATATGGAGGCAGTGGTTCTCCCTACTCAGGTACAGGTAGGCTTCAACAGAAAGAGAGAAACTTGATCATACTTAAAACGTCAGAAGCAGCATACAACCTTCACATGATTAACTCAAATTCATACAAGAATTTATTCATCAAACACTAAGACTCACTAACTCTTATCAACTCATGAGAGACTTCAGACTAGTTGAAGTCCTGTTAGTGCAAAGTTATTTAATATGTGGTGTGAAAACAGTTTGCCCAAAAGCTCAGTCCTATTTAACTGGCTTTGTCTTGGCAAAGCAAATAAAAATATCCAACTCACCTCTTGTCCATATTTCACTGAATGATCGGAAGGAAGCAGCTCAATGTCACCCTCCACCATGGCCCCTTCCAAACATTCGTCTAAGTTGCGATAACCATTTACCTGAAGGGGATACTGGCCGAAGGTCTCATTGTTACAAAAGGGCTTCCCTAGGCAAAGAAACAGATTGCTTTTTTAAAGACATCATTACTGCTATCGAAAGCTTTTTTTCCTGGCACCAGAGAGACAGTATCTTCTTAATTCAGCAACTTGCTGAGAACTGGTTAGAAGTATACTTAGCTGGGATGGCTACCTCTAATGAACCAGCGGATCCAGGCATAGATCATTAACAACTGCTAACATCACAAGAAGAAAGACAACCAACTATGCCTCCTGATCAAAGACTGTCCCACCACCTGTGAATTAGTCTTGACTAATTAAAAAGCCTTACCTGAATCTGGTCAAACTCTAGATCCAACTATCAAGTTACAAAAAGAGGAGCAGAGAGGAACATGTTAAACTATGTCACAGATACGCAAGCAGCAAAGTTTTAGACTGTAGAGAACATAAGAGAACAAACCACCTAATTTCTTAAGAAATATATTTCAAGGAAGAAAGAATGGAGGGAAGGGACAGTCTGCAGATTTTGAAAAGAACTTAAAAGACCAATCATAAATGAGCCACATTTGCATCCTGATTAAAACAAACTGTAAAAAAGTATACATATGGGGAAGTGTATTTACTTTTACATATGTAAAATTATATATTTATATACACATGAAATTGTAAAACAAATTGGGCGTTTGAACACTTGACTAGTTACATGATATCAAGAAATGCTGTTTTTTGGGAGTGACGGTGGATTAGATTTTTTTTTTTTTCTCCACACGGCGTGGCATGTGGAATCTTAGTTCCCTGACCAGGGATTGAACCGATGCCCCCTGCAGTGGAAGCACAGAGTCTTAACCCCTGGACCACCAGGGAAGTCCCTAGATTAGATTGTTTTGCAAAGGCTATCAGAGGGGTAAAAGAAGACAGGTGTTAGATGGAGAATGATTGGCCAGGTGTCCAACATGCAGCTTAGATAAGGCCCTAGAGTAGACACACTTTTGGCAGCCTGACTCAATGAAACCTTGAGATTAGATAAAACAACAGAGAAAACTGATTAACATCAGTGTGTGTCTGACATTAATACCAGATTTAGGCTGTGCAAATATTACACAGTTCAATATAGCAGCTCTGAGATGAACACTGTGCCCATTTTACAGATGAAGAGACTGAGGATCCAGGATCTCATGTAATTTGTCCACGATCACACACATACTAAGAGGCAGAACCAGTATTCAGATCTGCATTTGTCTGACTCTCAAGCCATTTCACAGTAACACAGATGTGGTCACAAGTCTAGAATTAACATTTAGAGTGGAGAATTTACCTTCACGAATCCCTTCAGTGAGGAAAGTACCGTAGAATAGCTGCACCATTGGATTTTCAGATTTGTTCCTGGGATTGCTGCTTTTAAAACAAGGAAATAATTCTGTATCATTTGGATCAGATAAGCAATACGTTAAGCCAAACCACCAATCAAAAGCAAAAATAATACATTTTCATCAACCCTCAAAGATCTAAGTATGCTCTAAAATAAGTAACAGATTAGTTCAGTTCAAAAACTTATTGAATAGCCAGGACATGGAAGCAACCTAAGTGTCCATCGACAGATGAATGGATAGAGAAGATGTGGCACATATATACAATGGAATATTACTCACCCATAAAAAGAAACAGAATTGAGTTATTTGTAGTGAGGTAGATGGACCTCGAGTCTGTCATATAGAGTGAAGCAAGTCAGAAAGAGAAAAACAAATACCGTATGGTAACACATTATATATGGAATCTAAAGAAAAAAATAAAATGGTTATGAAGAACCTAGGGGCAGGACAAGAATAAAGACGCAGATGTAGAGAATGGACTTGAGGACACTGGGAGGGGAAAGGGTAAGCTGGGACGAAGTGAGAGAGTGGCATGGACATATATACACGACCAAATGTAAAACAGATAGCTAGTGGGAAGCAGCCGCAGAGCACAGGGAGATCAGCTCGGTGCTTTGTGACCACCTAGAGGGGTGGGATAGGGAGGGTGGGAGGGAGGGAGAGGCAAGAGGGAGGAGATACGGGGATAAATGTATATGTATAGCTGATTCACTTTGTTATAAAGCAGAAACTAACACACCATTGTAAAGCAATTATACTCCAATAAAGATGTTAAAGAAAATTTAAAAAACAAAAAAACCCCTCATTAAACAAGTATATACCCAGCACTGTATCAAATTCTGGAGACACAAAGGCAATACAGGCATGATCCCTGGCCTTACAGAACTGAAAGTCTAAGAGGGGAGTCATACATGTAAATACATGTGTGTGTGTACATTCAATATATACATCTATATCCAGTGACAGAAATATATAAGGTATAGAAGTCATATAAAAGTAAGAATGGGGCTTCCCTGATGGCGCAGTGGTTGAGAGTCCGCCTGCCGATGCAGGGGACACGGGTTCGTGCCCCGGTCTGGGAAGATCCCACATGCCGCGGAGCGGCTGGGCCCGTGAGCCATGGCCGCTGAGCCTGAGCGTCCGGAGCCTGTGCTCCACGACGGGAGACGCCACAGCAGTGAGAGGCCCGCGTACCGCACAAAAAAAAAAAAAAAAAAGTAAGAATGAACCCTCTTGTGCAGTTTTCCAAATGAATATGAAGATGTTTTCCTGGTGGCACAATAGAGATGGAATGAAAACAGCTTATTTCCATAAGCCTATCTTAAATTAACTACGTAAGATGCTATTTGGAAAGCTGTTTTATGAGTTTAAAAAAAAAAACTTAGGAAGCAAGTATCTCTGCATCTGTATTTGGCAAGGGCTATTTATGTTCTTTGCTTTGAATTTTACTTCTGTCAGTGACTGAAATAATTAAATTCAATGTATTCATATTATACCTCCATTCTCACATCAAGGATTGATTTGTATCTTTCAATACTTTTACAGCACAGGTGATGACTTTTAAAAAGTTAATAGTTATGACACTTTTAGAAAAAACATTACAGGTTAATATGATTATCTACAGGGGGAAAACCAAAGGCAAGGGGGATAAACAATGACAAATATGAGTGGTTACCCCACAGGGTTTGGTAAAAATCAGCAATTTCTGCTTGAGAAGAATAACTTCCCCCCAAATCGTAATTCTCACTGGCCCGCTGTGAGTAGGAAGGATGTACAAACAAATCCTCAACACTCACTTAACATTAACAGCTAGCTGGAATGCGTCCTCTAGCCAATCCAGGAGCTTGTGTGTGAATTCACTCACATCTTGCTGTAACAGACGCACAAATTGCATGAGTTAGACCCAACAGTATACTTAGGGAAATGAAAATTTGCCCTTATCCCACCAATGATTAAGATTCTATTACTACAAAGGATTTCTTTTTCAGGTCCAAGTATCGTGAAGATACAAGGAACATTGGAATGCAGCTGCTGCAGACAACACACAAGACCCATTGGGCGATTTCTGATTAGGAGGAAATGGGAACACTACCCCTTCCAGCCACATCTATTTGTAACAAACTAACAAACAAAATCTTCCAGTTAGGCCTTTAAAAAGAGGTCCAAAGGACAGACTGAAGTCCTCTAGAACAATATGAGATCTGAATGGAGAAAGGAAACATTTATGAAATGTTTTGAGAATTTTGTAGAACTGCAGGACCTTTAGACAAATAGAGAAAAAAAGTAATTTTATGAAGAAGAAGCTGCTCTAATAGTGATAGCTTTGATCTGAATAGGAGGTAGGGAAAGGAACGTACTAGAGTCTAGAAGAGAAAGACTGCTCAGAAAAGCTACTGAACTCAGGTTTAGATTGTTTTAAAAATAGGATTTCTGGGCTTCCCTGGTGGCGCAGTGGTTGAGAGTCCGCCTGCTGATGTAGGGGACACAGGTTCGTGCCCTGGTCCGGGAAGATCCCACATGCTGCGAAGCGGCTAGGCCCGTGAGCCATGGCCGCTGAGCCTGTGCGTCCGGAGTCTGTGCTCCGCAACGGGAGAGGTCACAGCAGTGAGAGGCCCGTGTACGCAAAAAAAAAAAAAAAAAAAAAAAGGATTTCTATTTGGGCCATCCCAAGACAAAGGTGCAGATAAAGGACAGACTTTCCTTTTCTTGGTGACCCTCTGCCATGATTTACTGAGATATTTTCCAATCTCCTCCTTTCTACTTCAACAGCCCCTGGAAAATTCTATTCTTTCTACTATTTTTTCTTCTTTCCTTTAAAACAGCCAGCCTCCCCCACACAACACGTACATGCACACCCATTTTCTTTTACTTGTTCCTTAGGCATTACAAAGGGCAAAAGCAGGCACCCGGAGTCCTGCATAGTCACGTTCATAGCTTATTACACAGCTGAAACAAGGCAACATCACAGTAGTAGTTAACAAGGCATCACTGCAAACTCCAGAGTCGAGGGAAAGAACGAGGACTATGGGCTTCCTGTACCTGCTGCTCCTCAGGCGATCGGAATGCTCCCTTTAAGAGGTCCAGGGCTGCTGAAGGGTCTACAAACTTGCGATTTGATCCCATCATCAGAGCAAACAAATACTGAAGCTCCTGCATAAACACGATATTTCTCTTTTCCTGCAGGAAAGATAGCGATGTGTACTCTTAAAACCTCATATTTGGAAAATTTGAACACATAAAGAAAAAAGTGGTCAACAGTCTCTCCCTAATTTATGTTTCCAAAGTTCTAGACTGGAATCAGGTCTCAAACTGTTATAGGTACTCTGATAAAGTCTGTGTAGGGGACTGCCCTAAACTCGAGAATATCTATGTAGAAGCCAGAGAGAGAATAATGTCAGAAAGCAAAAGTGTTTATTTTCTAAAACCGCTGCCATCCCTCCTTTTGGGAAAGGCATCACCAAGGAAAATCCTGGGAAGGGTTAGATCTTAGCAGGAGGCTATATCCTTTGGCAAGAACGGACTAAAGGCTCTTCTAAGAAGGCCCAGGCCTCCCGGCCTCAGGTCATCCACTCTGCATCCCTCAGCGCAAGTGACTAAAGGAGCCTGAAGAAGGCGCAAACAGACAGGGATTTCTAAATCTCCCACCCAGAGGCAGAAAAGCTGAGGCCATCAGGGTGACCTGCCACTTTCTTAGAATTTTATTCCTGCTTAACTTTACATTATTTCTTGTCACAAAGAAAGAAAAAGAGCCATTTGGAAATGAAAACAAATGCTGCACAAGCTAAAGAGCATCACAGTAACCAGCTTTAACCAAAATTAAAAGGCCTTTGGGAAGAATGGGACTAAACAACAGTGAAGATTCCCTGACACCAATTTACCGTGTGACTTGGACAATTTTCAAGTACGTTCTGTGGTAGGCTATAGCTGAGGACAAGTCTTCGGAATTCAGGCAATTGAAACAGAGACTGAAATAAAGAAATGGATTAATGGCCTTTCTTTCAAAATAACTTCAGCAAAAAAATAGTTTTTACCTTAAAAGTATGTATAACTGTCAACCTAGTAATTCTACTATGTCTAAGGAAATAATAATGGCTACACATAAAAATTTCGCCGAAAGAATGTTAATCCTTTTTAGGAAAAAACTAGAAAAACCCTAATGGCTAGCAGGAAAAGATTAAATAAACTATAGCACATCTGTATAACAGATTATTATATAGTCATTAAAATAATACTGTAGAAACCATGTTTTCATAAAAGGACAACTACACAGGAAAAATGAATGATCAGGAGCTACATGTATCAACATAGATGTATCTTGGAAACATTCTGTGTGAGAAAAAGGTGTAGAAAGATAGAGTATTATATTGTTCATAAGAAGTTTAATCGTATAAAACAACATGATACACTGTTTAGGGTTACATACACCTGTGGGTGTAGCTGTGTGAAGGGGGTGGTATGACGGGTGATGGGTACAATGGGGACTCAATAGTACAGGGATTTGGAACATTTTTTTCTCAAGCTGGTGGTGAGTACAGTGGTGCTTACTATTCGCCACTCTTTGCCTTAAATACTGTATTTTAAGAAATTTTAACAGATATCTCTGGCTGGCAGCATTAGGGAAAGGAATTCCTTTTTACTGTTTGTAAATCACACATTTTTCCAACTATGAATATCTTTTGAAAGTTAATGTTTTAAAAAATCTCTTGTGTGGATATAACTCCTTATCCCAACATAATCCTCAGATGAAAAGCCCTCCAGCCCACAGACTGGAACTCTTGAAGCAGCATCCTGGGTGGACTATAAGCCTCCGACTTCCCCCACTCCACTACAAGCTCTACTGGGATCCAGCCAATAGAAGGAGTGTACACCTGGACTGGGAACTTAAGTCAGGTTAGGATGCGATACCAAAGTTCCATCTGGAGCCAGGGCTGGGATGCTCAGCTCTACAGGCAGCCCAGTCTCTTCTCTTCCCACCTCCCACGTCTACTTAGCACATCTCCATTCCTCCTGGTTTCATCCCTACTCGGCTGACTATCCTGTAACATGTTCCAGCACTTCTGTTCTACCTTGAGAAAAATGGCTTTACGTTCTCAAGTCCCTTCACTCCACCTCCTCACCTTCACCAAAATCTGGCTTTTCCCCAAGATGCTATTATTCTTAAAAACTACGACAGTGTGAGCTAATGTTACTCATTTCCCAAACCAATATCAACTTGATCCTCCAACATCTGCTTCTTCTCCTGTAGTCTCTGTAGCACTAATTACATCCTCCTCCTCCAGGCATCAAAGTTTAGAACTTCAGAATAATCGCTGACTCCTTTCCCTTTATCAACCATTTACATCCAGTAAGAAGTCCCTGGCACTCTGCCTCTGGGGCGCTATTTTATTCATAACCACCTCTTCTCTATCAGTCCCTATCACCTGCTCTAATCAAACTCCCATCACTGCTCACCTGGATCACGGCACATGGTCTCCCTGCCTCTAGAACCTCCTCTGTACCAGCCCACTCTCCACACAGGTCCTTCTAACTATGTTTCTAATGTAACCAAAATAAAGCACCTGATTCACTGAAGACTGTCATATGGTGAGAGCTCTGCCATCCCAAGTCTGCCATCCTTACTAGGTGACTTTGGTCAGTGCCCAATCCACAGGACATCCTGTCAGCTCTGCCCTGGGAATAAATCAAGATTCCAACCTCTTCTCTATTTCCATGGCTACCAGCCTGGTCCAGGGCAGCACGGCCTCTCAGTGATGACTGCAGCGGCCCCCTTCACAAGGTCTCTCCACTTGTATCCGCGCCCTCTCCATTCTGCTCTCCTCACAGTGGCCAGAGGGAGCCTTTTAAAACTCGAGTCAGAGTCCATTACTCCTCTGCTCAGAACCCTCATGACTCCCCATCTCACTCAGAGCACAAGACAAGTTACCTCTCCAACCCCACCTCCAGTGATCCTTGCCTCCACTCCCAGCATTCCAGCCACTCGGGACTCTGATGTCCTGTGAACATGCCAAGCTCACTCCCACCTTGTGGCCACAGTTTGGTGCTTTCCCTTCTACATGGAATGTTCTCCCCCGACAGCTGCCTGGCTCACTCCCTCGCCTGCTGCGTCCCGGGCCTCTGCTCTAATCTCATCCCCTCGCGCGGCCTATCCTAACACCGTAGTTTATGTTGGAACATGCTCCCGTCCCTCCTGCAGCAACTCCAGTCTCCCTTACCCTGCTCTCTTTTCTATCACACTGACCAGAGTTTAACATACTATATAAACATCTATGTAGTTAACTAGTTAGTTTTTCAACTATTTATTGATTCCTATTTCAACTATTTATTGTTCCTTGTCTGTCTTGCCTCACAAGAATCTAAATCCCTAAGGGCAAGGCTCTGTCTTGGTCCGGTTCACTTCTATATCTCAAGGGCTTAGAACAGTGCTAGGCACACAGCAGGAGTCCAATTCACATTTTCTCAGGGAACACAGGTACTTTTGTTCAGCTGAGGGACCCCCCGGCTCCCTGAGCATCTCACATCTCATGACCTATTCCTCCACTCCATCTCTACATACCCAGGATATGTCAATACCGGAAATACTGCCGCTTCTCAGATCACAAATTCAGAAAAACTTCCTCTTGAACCATAACCTGTCTTCTGGCTCGTTTATTCAATGACCCACAGGACACCTGTGCTTTGACGTCATCAGGAACCCAAGCAAACAGACCTCTTTCCTGCCCTCCCTTCTTGTCTTCATTTCTTCCTCTCCCCAGCTTTGATTCCATGGTCTCTACCCATCTTTCATTAAATTCTCAAACTGCTCTTTTTTTTTTTTAAACAATCTCTTAGCTTTTAGTTATTTATATATTTAGTTATTTGGTTGCACCAGGTCTTAGCTGCAGCATGCAGGCTCCTTAGTTATGGTATGCGAACTCCTAGTTGCAGCATGCCTGTGGGATCTAGTTCCCCAGACCAGGGATTGAACCCGCACCCCCTGCTTTGGGATCATGGAGTCTTATCCACTGCACTGTGCCACCAGGGAAGTCCCTCAAACTGCTCTTTTGTCCTTTCATCATACCCAGCAAATCCTCCAACTTAAATGAATTTAATTTTCCACTTAAGCGTTTTGGAGAACTGCTAAGAGAAAAAGTCCCGATCAAACAGGACACATGGATACCACTCTACATTTAAGGTCTACAACCTCAAGTAGACCTTCACATTTTCAGAAATCCTACCATTGTATTCTGGTGCCAACTGGTTTCCCGCTGTTTACAACAACGATTTTAAACTTTCACTCCCTTTAAAACCTGATTCTGTCACTCTTCCACTCTGCCTCAAAAAATGGCTGCTTATTTCAGAGGAAAAAACGACTACTAGGAACTATTTCAACTTTAATTGGCAGTCATCATTTCCTCCTTGTCCTCTCCCCTGTTACCCTCTCGCCCTCTTGCTGTTGGAGGCCAAGCCCCCACCCCCCACGCCCTGCTCTCTGTCCTGTCCTCCCATGCTTTCTCAGAAGCCCTTCTCAGTCATCCCCTCCATAGGCTCGCTTCTTTCACCATCTCTCACAGGAGGGAAGTGAATCCAGGGAAGGGTCTCGGTCTCAATCTCAACCTCTCCCTCTCTCTCAAAAGGAAAGAACTGACTCCTGTCCCTCATTCCCCAGGACCTTCCTACATCCTATTCTCCATGCAGAGGCCAGTGAGCCTCTTAAAATGGAAGTAGGATCACAGCGCTTGTCTACTCCAAACCTTCCAATACTT
Organism: Mesoplodon bidens; assembly: GCF_964165515.1. Taxonomy (NCBI): domain Eukaryota; kingdom Metazoa; phylum Chordata; class Mammalia; order Artiodactyla; family Ziphiidae; genus Mesoplodon; species Mesoplodon bidens. The sequence goes on along the minus strand of NC_138164.1, from coordinate 18,366,087 downwards.
TCCCACCTCACATGATTCCTGAACCCTCATCACGACCCCAAGCTGCCCCCCTAGCCTCCACCACCTCCCTGCACTCACAGCCGTCTGCTCCCCCTCCTCGGTCACTCAGTTCCAGCCTTCTTCCTATTTCTCAGCTCTTGACCTGAGTCTCTGTACTTGCTATTCCCTGTCTGCAGTGTCCTCTATATAATTATATGAAACATTCTTCATGGAACTACATGGCTCATTCCCTCGCCTAAGTCAGGCCTCTACTCAGATGCCCACCTTAGCAGAAAGGCCATACCTAACCCCCCTATATAAACAGCACCCCTTCCCTCTCTAGCTGAACCCTTTCTAGCCCCTCTTGCCCTCATTCATTCATCTTTATAGCACTTATCGCCACCTGATATATATTTTGTTTCCTGTCGGTCCCACTCTTTTCCAAGTAAACTCCTTGGGAGTGAGGGCTTTGTTTTATCCACTGCTGTTTCCCCAGTGCTAAAACAGTCCAGGCACAGAGTAAGCTGAAGGAACCCATGGATTTTATGTGTGGAAACGGAGGATTCCATTTTTGGCTAAGCAGCTGGGTTGGTGTCAAGTACTGTGAAGGAGAAGCTTGCAGGGCGGGATCAGGTGCTGCACTGCAGCCACGTGAAGTTTAAGAGGCAACACGCTCCCCATGGGAATTCATCCTCTAGCTTGGCTTTATCACCATCTACATGCTACTGATTCCCAGAACTACATCTGAAACCCAGATCTTTTTACTGAACAACAGATTCACATAGATAACTTCCTACACGGTATCTCCACGTGGACCCTCAAACTCAGCATGATTAAAACTAACTGAAATCCCCCATTTAACACTCATGCAAATTATTCCTCCTCCAGTGTTAAATGGCACTATCGTCCACCTGGTACCTCAAGCTAGAAACCTTGCAGTCTTTCTCAGCCCCTCCTGCACATATCCCGACCCGGTTGCTTATCAAATCCTATAGATCTGATCTCCTAAATACCTCGTGAATGCTTTGACTCCTCCCTTCCATGGCTTATGCCACTTCTCTATTCCAGGCCACCATCATTTCCTTCCTGCCTGGTCATTTATGATAGCCTCCCAAAGACTGATTTCTCCTTATTAGCTCTTGCTCTGCCGTAATACAGCATTCACCAAAACACCTCCTCAACCTCTTTACAACCACAGAAGATTCTGTTTTCAGTACTGACCAATTTAGACACAAGAGCATCTAGGTCCAAAACACAAGAAAGCAACCAAAACACAATAATGCCATGGGGAAAACCCTCCAGTTTTATTTATCTGTTTCCATTTTTTTAAAGCTATGTTTCTCACATTTCAGTTTAATAAATTACAAAATCGTTTCCAGAAGACACAGTTGTCTCTTAATACCATACCTGAATAACAGCACTAAACCAACACGTATTGCCAACATTTTTCAGCCCAACTGGCCAACCATCAACTCGCCTCCAGTCATTGGGATTGGGATTTTCTCCCCAGACTTCACAGCGTTTTCTCTTTGAACGTTTAGTTTCTGCAGAGGTTGCCTCGTGCATCCTATATTGTGCCAACATATCACACATCAAAAAAGAAAAGAGTTAAACAACAATATACTATATGGAGAATGTAGGTAAGCTTTCACAGGTAACTCAAAATGCCAGATAAACTATTTACTGGGTAACCACTGGCTATATAATAACTATAAGGTTGCAATGTAAGTGAAAAGGTTTAAATATCGAGTTGTTAATCCTGCCATAACAGAGATTATTACTAACAAGGGCCCTGATGGAACTGAGTTGAGACTCAAGACTATTTATGGCTACCATATTAAAAGTTTTACATTTCAACAATAGTGCCTTATCTCAGACCTTGACATTGAAAGAGGCAAGAGAGACACTCTGCTAAAGATAAGAGAGCCTCGAAATTGATTAGCACACAAAGCATGGCCCTATGTTTCCCTGAAAGAAGCAACTTGGCAGTATGAGGGGATAAACATGTCTGGAAACTGACCGGCCACCACTGGAACTGGATATCTGTGAACAATACCAGACAATCACCAAATCAGTACCAATTCAAAACATATATCCCCCTAGTCTAGGGGAGCTGAGTGATAACTTTCATTTTCAATAGCCAACAACAAAACATTCAAAGTTTACAAAGGCTCAAAGTTAATACAGAGAATACATATTTATCAGTTATTTGCCCTAGACGGTTTTTCCCCACTAGCAAATGTGAACTACAAAACCTTGCAGGCTTCTACTCAACTCAAAGACCACAGGCTGCAATAAGACCTTTATCATATTTAGCTTCTTCAAAAGTGAACCAAAGAGTAAGTAAGCGAATGTGAATTTAAATTTTCTCATAAAAGAAATTTCATTTAGGTGCAATTAAAGAAGCTTGGCAGAACTGTTTCACAGAGATACTGCCTTTGACCTACACACTAATGTGCAGAGCAAAGATTATAAATTAAATCAATAACCTGTTAAGATCTCTTCCATCAGCTTGAATTTTGGGGGACTCCAGCAGACTCAAAGCAATGGCGGCCTGAAGATCATCTTTGTTATCATGAGTAAGGTCTATTACTTCTGTAAGATAAATAGAAATTTAATTAGTCTACATGCAGGAAACATTGCCTTTCTGTTTGTATTGTAGGAAAAAAGGTAAAAGCATTCACAAAATTAGATACACTCCCTAACTCTCAATACAATGGCTCATCTGTGTAAAATCAAATTTATTACTCTATGTTAGAGTCAAATGAATAACTTACAGCTACACTGTAACCTTATGATTAGCTAACAGTACAGTAATAACAAGCTGCTAAAATGCAATGAATCAAATACCCCCTTTTGCAGTCTTACTTCACAGAGTCAGAAATATATCCCATACCTGTAGGTTAAATAGTCTCTTTACTTATCATTGTAAAATATCAGCTAAAAGTTGAACATTCAAAGAATGGATATTTTCAATCTCACACAAACTACTCTAGAGAACAGAGGATATACTCCTCAACTCATTTTATGAAGTCAGCATAACACCTTGGTATATCACAAACCAATCAAGAAGAGTAAGAGAGAGGAAAAATGACAAACTCACGCATGATCACAGATGCAAAGAGCCTGAAGAAAAGCAAATAGAATCCTGCTAACACACCAAAAAAGATTATATATTAAGACCAATCTGAATTCACTGTAGGAATGAAATACTGAGTTAATGTTAGAAAACAGACCAGTAAAATCCACTATCTTAACAGTTAAAGGAAAAAATGATCATCTCAATAGATACAGAAAAAGTATTTTATAACATTCAACCTCCATTAAGGAATAAAAACTCTAAGCCAAGTAGGAAGAGAAAAGAATATTTTTAGACTGAGAAAGAATATCCATGGAAAGCCCACAGCAAACGTTACACTTAATCGTGAAATGTTACATGCATTTCCTTTAAAACCAAGACTAAGACAAAGATGTCTGTTGTTGAGGGCTTTTATTCACCATGGTTCTGAAAGTTCCAGGCAGTGTGATAACAAAATGAAAGAAATTTTAAAAAATAATAAAGATTGCAAAATAAGAAACACCTCTGTCATAATTCACAGATAATGATCACCTACAAGGGAAATCCAAAATAATCTATGGAAAATAGTTATAGTTAATAAGAGATGGTTAACACCATTGTAAAGCAATTATACTCCAATAAAGATGTAAAGAAAAAAATAAGAGATGGTTAGATAAAAGATCAATGAACAAAAGTTGAATGAATTTCTATATATGAGCAATGAAATACTTAACTTATAAAGAAAAAAACCACAAAGAACACAAAACTAAAAATCAGGACCTTGTGCTACCGGCATAAGAACAAACATATGGATCAATGGAAACGAGTGGGACTGAACTGACACTCCAGGAATAAACCTCACAGTTATAGTCAACTGATTTTCAACACAGGTACCAAGACAAGTCAATAGGGAAAGAGTGGCTTTTAACCCCTCCTCCACATCATTTACAAAAATGAACTCAAAGTGGATCAAGCCCTCAAGATAAGAGCTAAAACTACAAAACTCTTAGAAGTAAGCAGGTCTATCTTCATGACCTTGGATTAGACAATGGCATCTTCCAGATGACAATCAAAGCACAAGCAGTGAAAGGAAAGATTGGTAAATCTGACATTATCAAATAAAAATCTTTGGGCTTCAAAGGACACCATCAGGATGGTGAAAAGACAAAGCACAGAATGAAAGAAAAATTTTGCAAATCATGTATCTAGTAAGGAAGCTATATACAGAATACATAAACTCCTGCAACTGAATAACAAAGACAAACAGCCCAACTTTAAAAATAGGAAAAGAATTTCATTAGACATTTCTCCAAAGAAGATACACAAATGGCCAATAAGCACATGAAAAGATGCTCCACATCATTAGCCATTAAGGAAATGCAAATCAAAACCACAAGGAGATTATCATTTTACACCCACTTGGATGGCTAAATAACAAGTGTTGGTGAAGATGTAGAGAAGTTAGAACGCTGTGTAGTGCTAGTGGGAATGTAAAATGGTGCAGCTGCTGTGGAAGTTAGAAGAATGGAGGCTGGCAGTTCTTCAAAATTGAAACGTAAAAAGTTTCATGACATTGATTTCTTGGATATGACACCAAAAGCACCGACAAACAAAAACAAAAATCAACAAATGGGACTAAATCAAACTTAAAACGTTTAAAGCATGAAAGGACACAATCAACAGAGTCAAAAGGCAACCTAGGGAATGGGAGAAAATATTTGCCAATCATGTATCTGATAAAGGGTTAATATCCAGAGTATATAAAGAACTGTTACAACCCAACAACAACAAAAATCAACTAATCTGATTTTAAAATGGGCACAAGACTTGAAGAGACATTTCTCCAAAGATGATATAATATGGATAACAGACATATGAAAACATGCTCAATGTCACTAATCATCAGAGAAAATGCAAATTAAAACCACTATGTGATAATGCCTCACATCCATTAGAATGGCTATCAGAAAAACAAAAACCAGAAAATAACAAGTATTGGCGAGGATGCGGAGAAACTGGAACCCTTTTGCACTGTTGGCAGGATTATAAAATAGTGCAAATGCTATGGGAAACAGTGTGGAGGTTCCAGCACTTTTTAAAAAATTAAAAGTAGAACTACCATATCATCGAGCAATCTCACTTCAGGGAATACATCCAAAATGAAAAACCAGGGTCTCAAGGAGCTGTTTGCACATGCACGTTCAAATGGCACTATTCACAAAAGCCAAGAGGTGGAAGCAACCCAAATATCCATTGATGGATAAATGGATAAACAAAATTTGGTATATACATACAATGGAGTATTATTCAACCTTAAATAGGAAGGAAATTCTAATGTGCTACAATCTGAATGAACTTTGAAGACATTATGCTAAGTGAAATAAGCCAGCCACTAAAGAACAAATACTGTATGATTCCACTTATATAAGGTACTTAGAGTAGTCAAAATCATAGAAAACAGAAAGTAGAATGGTGGTTGTTGCTAGGAGCTGGGGGACGGGGTAATGGGGAGTTACTGTTTAATGGGTAGAGAGTTTCAGTCCTGCAAGACAGAAAAAGAGTTCTGGAGATGAATGGTGGTGACGGTTGCACAACGACATGAATGTACATAATACCACTGAACTTAAAGATGGTTATGATAGTAACTTTTATGTGATGTGTATTTTACCATAATAAAAAAAATTGAAAAGAAAAAAAAAGGAAATCCTGTCACATGCCATTGCATGGATGAACACTGAGGACATTATGTTAGGTGAAATAAGCTTGTCACACAAAAAAATCCTATATGATTCCACTTATATGAGGTATCTAAAGTACTCAAATTCACAGAAACAGAAAGTAGAAGGCTGTTACTGGGGTGGGGAGGGAGAAAAGGGTTGTTTAATGGGAACAAAGTTTCAGATTTATAAGATGAAAAAGTTCTAGAGATCTTTTATACAATAATGTGAATATACTTAACACTACTGAACTGTACACTTAAAAGTGGTTAAAATGTGGGAGGTCCCTAGAGGTCCAGTGGTTAAGACTCTGCTTCCACTGCAGCGGGCAGGGTTCAATATCTGCTCAGGGAACTAAGACCCAGCATGCCACGTGGCGTGGCCAATAAATAAATAAATTAATTAATTAAAATTGATGTCCCCCCCTAAAAAATATCCATGATGAAAAAAAAATTTTTTTAAGATTAAAATGTAAATTTTATGTTAATGTGTTTTTAAACTACAATTTAAAAAAAGAATTCCAACTAATAAATTATGAAGTAATGATAGATAAAATATTACCATTTTGAAATATCCAATAAAATAAAGAATCTAAGCAATAATCACCAATGGTGGCTGGAAATACTATGTGGGGAATTTTATGATAAATTAATCAAACTAACAATCTGAACACACTAACGATTTTAACAACACACAAAGACGGGGACCAGACATTATTTGCTTCTTGATACGAGAAAATAGAAGAAATACACACAACACTACCTATGACTTTGTCATGCCAGATAAGCATCTAAATTAATAGGAAGGACAGAGGACATAAAAATCCATTAAAGGATACCACAGGAATGCAATCATGTGGTATCATGCAAATCCTGTCAAATAAAATCCTGAAACAAAGGACTTTATTTCTTCAAACATTAAACTGCAAGAAAAAAAGAGAGGGGGACTATATAGATAAAAGGGATCTTAAAAAACATTTCAAACATACTTTAATGTTTTCATTTTATGTGGATCATTATTCTCACAAACCAATTACAAACATATTGTTAGTGAGACAATCAGGGACATTTCTACACTGGTATTTGATGAGATTAAGAAATTGTTATTAATTTTTAAGTGTGATAATACTGTTGCAGTTATGAAAAAAGAGTCCTCTTTTAGAATTTTTTTTTAAGTTAAACACAGAATTGTTATATGACCTAGCAATTCCACTCCTAGGTATATATTCCAAAGAACTAAAAACAGATACTCAATGAAATAGAATGGAAAACACGAAAATCTGATATAACACAGAGCTAATACTGTAAATCAGTGGGTAAGTATAGCCTTTTCAATAAAGGTCCTGGACCAACTGAATAGCTGGAGGAAGTGAGGGGGTGGATCGAACTATGTTTCTATCTTATGCCTTACCAAGATAATCCATTTCAGATGAATTAAAGATTTAAATGTGAAAAGCAAAACATTACAATTTTAGAAGAAAATATAACAGAATATCCTATAGCTTCACGGTATAGGAGTTCTTAAACAAAAAACACAAACCATAGCAGAAGATTAATAAATGAAAGCTATTTGTTAGTTCGTCACCATAGTGTAAAAACACAAGTCATCAACAAGGAGAAGATATCTGCAACACCCAAGTCCAGAAAAATGGGTTAATATCAAGAATATAAGGTCATTATCAATAAGAATATCAAGAATCAATAAAAAGAGGCAAACAAACAGAAAAACCAGCAGAAGACATGAAAAGAAATTTCACATGAGGAAACACGAATGGTCAAAAGGGAAAAGATGCTCAATCTCATTAATTAATTTTTAAAAATTCTAATTAAAAACCAGATTATCATTTCATATCAAAAAGACAGGCAACAATTTTACAATCTAACAAATTTGAGAGCAAGAGTTACTCTCAAACCCTGTTAGTGGGAGTATAAATATGTAAAAAAATCACTTTGGGGACTTCCCTGGTGGCACAGTGGTTAAGACTCCGCACTCCCAATGCAGGGGGGCCCAGGTTTGATCGCTGGCCAGGGAAATAGATCCCACGTGCATGCCGCAACTAAGAGGTCGCATGCCACAACTAAGGAGCCCGCCTGCCGCAACTAAAGGAGCCCACGGGCTGCAACTAAGGAGCCTACATGCCGCGACTAAGACACGGCACAACCAAATAAATAAATAAATATTTTTTAAAAAAATCACTTTGGACAATAATGTCACTAATAATAGCTACTAAGTTGAAGATGAGCACATCTTAATACTCACCAATTACACTGCTAGGCATATACACTGAAGAAACTCTTGCATACATGCACAAGAAACATAAATCAAAATAGCTCACAGCAGCCTTGTTTACAACAGCCAAAAAATTCAAAACAACCCCAAAGTCAATCAACAAATACATCAGTTCTGTTGTATATTCAGACCAAGAAATACTACACATCAGTCAAAAGAAATAACTACAATTACAACCAACATGAGTGCGTCTAGAAAAGAAAAATGTGGATTGAAAAAGTCACTACGTGCACCAAAAGACATATACAAGAATATTCACAGCAGCATTATTCAGAATAGCTCAAAACTGCAAACAACTCAAATATCCATTAACACCACCTTGCGCAGCTGATAGGTCCCTCCTCCCAGAAGCCTCTTTGGCCTCCAGAGCACCACTCTCCTGGTCTTCCTCCTACTCCCCTGCCCCCCGCCCAGACATCTCAACACTGGAAGATCTACTGCTGAGTCACTGAACCTTTTCTGTTTTCTATACCCACTCCCTTGGAGAGTCATCCCTTCTCATAACTTTAAGTACCATTAACAGGTTTATGATTCCAAGTTTTATCCAACTCCAGCCCAGATCTCTCCCTTGAACTGCACACTTGGACCTCCACTGCCTTTTTTTTTGTGTGTGTGGTACACGGGCCTCTCACTGCTGTGGCCTCTCCCGTTGCGGAGCACAGGCTCCGGACGCACAGGCCCAGTGGCCATGGCTCACAGGCCTAGCCGCTCTGCGGCATGTGGGATATTCCCGGACCAGGGCACAAACCCGTGTCCCCTGCATCGGCAGGCGGACTCTCAACCACTGCGCCACACCAGGGAAGCCCTCCACTGCCTTTTTGATACTCCACCTGGATGTCTAACAGGCATCTCAAACTTAATATTGCCAAAACCGATCTCCTCATTTTCCACCCCAAATCTGCTCCATCTGCAATTATTCCCATGTCAGTTAAGTGCAACTCCATCCTTTCAGCTCCTTAGGAAACAAACCTGGAGTCATCTTTAACCCCTCTCTCTTCCACAACCCTCAGATCCTTTGTAAGCAAATCCTGTAGAGCAAGCACTTGTCACCCTTCCACCACTGCATCCTGGCCCACACCGCCTTCATCTGCGATAGCTTACTGAGTCGTCCTGGGCTCCCTGCTCTGCCCCATGCTTGCTACTCCCTCCCACACATTCTGTTCTCAGCAGAGCAGCCAGAATGATCTTTAGCCAAAGGAAACCAGTTTACAGCATTCCTCTGCACCAAGCTCTCCAAAGGCTAGTCCTCTTAAGTCAGAGTAAATGCCAAGCAGCTATGAAGGCTCTGCAAGATCTGCCTCCCATTTGTTCCCTCAATGGCCGCATCTCTCACAGGGCAGCAGTTCCTGTTTCTTTTGTTCATCTCCAGTGCCTAAAAGAGTGCTTGGCACATAATAGGGGTTCATTAAATAAGTGCTGAATGAATGGAACCATTGAAGTGCTGAGAATTGTGCCTGGCGCCTAGTAATGGCTTAGTAATTAGCCATTATTACTACTATTTCCGAAGGGTTGGTGTGATGGAAAGGACACTCACATAAACTCATCTCTTACTCTCCGCTAGATCAGAGCGGGACCAAGCCAGGATATACCTACTTGCTAATTCTTCTTTGTTGGCAGCACTGCCCGCTACTTCAGATGGTTCTGTAGCAGCAGTCTCCTGGCTGGGCTCTTTAACTCTTTCATCAGTGAGAAGGCTGACTGCCTGGGTGATGTCACCATTACTGGCCTGAGGGGAGGAAAAAAATAGAAATTTCAAAAGTAAAGCATCACAGCATTTAAAATAAGCAGCAAGTTAGTTTGGGGGTTATAACTCTTTATTACCCTGGTGACATACTGAATAAGTCTAGGCATAATGCTAGGGTATAAAGGAGGAAACAGAGTACAGTGGAGGATAGTAGGTCTATTATGCTTAAAGCACTGCTATTAAACTCCTAGTTACAGGAAGGGAGTTGTCATGCTCTGATTTCCCACAACACGCAAACAAGAATGAAATCTCACTGCTTTGGACACTATGCCGCCTGATTTCACAGAATAGCTAAGGCATGATGTATCAAAAAGGAGGCTGGCGATTGACACAGATTCTAAATGAAGTCAGCCCCTACAGTAAAGGTGCCAAACAGTTATCATATTCTGTCGTGATGACCATACTTCTATTTCATTTTAACTTTTTAAACTTTTCTTAGGAAAAAATTCTAACATACACAACAGGAGAGGGAATGTATAATTGAACCCCATGTGCCCATCACTCAGCTTCGATAATTACCGAGCCCTGGTCGATCTTATTTTACCTATTCTGCCTCTCCTCCCCCAGATACTCTGAAGCAAATTCTAAGTGTCTTATCATTTCATCAGTGAACATTTCAGAATGTATTTTTTAAAAAAATATAACCCATAATGCTATCCTCACACAAATAACCAGTTCAAATTTCCCTGACTCAAATATTTTTTAGTTCGAATCAGGATCCACAAAAGGTCCATACGGTGCAGTTAGTTGATAGGTACCTTAAATCTCTGTAGGCTTCCCCCGCACTGTGAGTCTCTCCCCTCTTCAACATTTTCCTGCTCTTATAATTTACATGTTGAAGATACTGGGTCATTTGACCTTCAGAACTTCTGTCCTATACGTATGCACTTTCATTTTGGCATAAATATAGCTTGAACTGACATAACTGTGATATGAACAACAGTTTTTGTTTTGTTTTTTTTGGTTTTTTTTGCGGTACGCGGGCCTCTCACTGTTGTGGCCTCTCCCATTGTGGAGCACAGGCTCCGGACGCGCAGGCTCAGCAGCCATGGCTCACGGGCCCAGCTGCTCCACGGTATGTGGGATCCTCCCGGACCGGGGCACGAACCCACGTCCCCTGCATCGGCAGGCGGACTCTCAACCACTGCGCCACCAGGGAAGCCCTGAACAACAGTTTTAAAACCTGTTGAATAGAGGCCTTGAGACTAACCTTTAGAGCTTCATGAAGAAAAGAAGGGTCCTGAATGCCTGTGATTTCCCGCAGTTGATTTAACAGCATTTGGCAGCTCTATATTTGAGAAACAGAAAGAACACAGACATATGTCAATTGGAAAGTAAATCTGGATACATTTAAAGAATAGACACCAGCATCATGGGTAAACAGGCTTGGGACTTGCATTGTTTACTTTAAAAAACCAACAAGCTCCAAGGAACAAGGTACTTGACTGTCAGACACATTCTGAAATGCCAAATGTATTGCTCTTTTAAAAGCTTAATCATGGAAAATGCTTTTGGCATTTGTGGACAAAACATGAGTAAATAGCAAAACTACAAATACATAAAACATTTAAATGTAATATTCTAGCCTTAATGGACGCTTCAAGTGCCTCAGGTTTCTCTCTGTGAGCGGTATGTAAGTAGGTCATTATAAGGAGTCCAGGGAATTTGCATGGATGTGAAGATGTGCTATTTTAAGCTTCACTGCACATGCCATTTGTGTGTGTCATTTTTCACTGACATTAAGTTTCCAATCATGTAATTAACGAACGATACCACCAATGTCATATTTGAAACTTTAGGTTTGATTTCTTAAAAAAATGTATAGATAAAGCTAGAATTTTCTGAATTATAAATACAATTGTGGAGGGAATAAAGTATGGAATGTTTTCTCTTCATTAATCTGAATCATGGAAAAATCTTTCTTATTAACTTCCAGCTACAAGATCAGTTTATAACCCTTTTCAGCCTTAAAGTCTTCAACTGACAAGTTAACACAGACAAGTTAACACAAAAAACCTATTTACAAGTAAGCTTTTAAACAATTTAAACAATTGGCTGGCCCAAGTGAAGACACAGTGATCTTACAGATGAATACTGAAAATGAAATAGCTCAAAGTTAATCCAGCGAGAAGAAATCTAATTTATTCTTAACATTGTACTGGAATGAAGCCCCGATTCAATACTTGATGCTTGACCATTAACTGTCTTTCAGTTAGTACTATGTGTCCAAGGGGCAGTCTAGTTCACTGCCAGCTGTAATAGAAACAGTATCCTCTGTTCTTCAACAGCTGAGGGCCCAATGCAACACTCAAGCAGCACACCACTAGAAATAACAAACTGAAACACCCCTGTACAGTCCTTGGAAAAGCATCAACAGTCTTTCTGTTCTAGTCACAGGTCATCGTCATAGGCTAGAAATGGAACCCTACCCTGCTGATCCCAGCAGTCCTGGAGGCTGTTGAGTCTGTCAAAGGCAGTCACCGCCTGGGCACTGCTAGAGTGACTCTCACACTAAGAGGTATCCAGATTTAACCTTGGAAAACACTGAAAACACAGCATATGATTTTTAGAAAAATAAAGTATTAAAAAGTTTGTTTCCAAACAAATTCTAATCCCATTGATCGTATTGTGTAAAAGTGTGTGAATCTATATAGGTCAATCATAACCAATTTTCTAAAAAATCCAAATCAATGTACCCAAAAAAGGGTGGAATAAAAGGAAGAGGAAATGGGTAGCATATCAGCCCTGAACTGGAACCAAGAAGGTAAGAGTGGGATAGACAATCACATCTTCACCTCAAATTACTCTGTGTACCAACTGATGCAGGAGTCACAGAAGACAATCCCAGTTAAAATAATAGCTCACACCCACTGCTTACTTTTAGCCAGGTGCTGTTCAAAACACTTCATATGTGTTCACTAATTTAAGCCTCATAACAAACCTGTGAGATAGACACTGTGCCCATTTGACAGAAAACTGAGGCATAGAGAGGTTAAGTAACTTACACAAAGTTATTGCTAGTAAGGGGTGGAGCTGGGATTTGACCCCAGGCTGCCTGACTCCAGAGTCTGCACTCTAACCTCTATGCCATGCTGTATCTGAGAAGACAAAGAAAACAGGCAAGAATACCTATTTAATGCAAAACAATGCAAACATTTTATTCTTATACTTTGACCTTGATCTCTGCATCTTAACAAGTTTCCTATTTTTATTTTAGCTGCCCTTATATAATCACAAGTTTGATTACTTAGTAGTACAATCAGTTCCAAATAAGCTATCATCAGGAAGTAGAGAGGTAAACACTATAATGGACGGAATGTAAGGTGCCATCAGTTATAAAAAGCACCATTATTTTATGCACCACCAAAGACAAAAACGGCTGCCACTTAAATGCCTTCATGACAGTGAAGTGTGATGAAGTCCTTCATGACAGTCCTAGGAGCCAACGCCTTTATGACAGTCCTAGGAGACACATGAATTGGTCACATCAGCTTCTTGTAGCTCCAAAATGTCTCATTTATGTTGAGAAATAAAGCAATTCACCCTACTTCCAGGTGCACTGCCTGGCATGCAATACATAATTCTTTGGCATATTTCTCAGCAACAACAACAAAAAGCTTAAAACACCTATAGTATCTTCCTTTCTGAGGTCCCATAATGCACTTGATTGTAGCTTTGCAAGAAAATTTGAAACTGCAATCATTCCTCCAATGACAAATATTTTACTTCACATGAAATCAAATCTGTACCCTGCTGTTCTATTTCTGTGCCTTTTTTCATAGTTTTTTCGATCTTTTAAAGCCCTTTTAAATGGCAAGTAAACTAACCGTGCGGTACCAAGAGTGCATATAACCCGACTGCCATGACGGCAGGAACAGCTATGGCTGAGCCCACACATGTGCAGACTATGGTAACTACACCACATGTGCTACTTGGATGATAGTAAATGTAAGGACCATCTCAATTTCAGAGATCTCAGAATGCCAAATAAATGCTAATCAATGAAATACGGTATTGAAATGATAAATAATTTACTAACCATTACATTTGGCTGTGGGTTAAAGTCCCACTCCTGTGTCTCCACTTTGTAACAGGTAGCAGTGGACATTAACACATCTAGAATAATACACTCAGGAAAGGAAAATAAACTCTTAGTTTCCCTTTTTTAAAAGCGATTGGGCAGAGATGACAGCTACATAAAATCATTTTGTACAGTGTCAAGAGCGACATTATATTCATCTTACCTCCTTCAAGAACTCTGGTCCCTTACTATCCTCTCCCCCTCCCATGCTGAGGGAACGAATGAGCCTGCGAAGGAATAGGACTTACTGGCTTTACCTGGTATTTCTCACCACGTGGTTTCCTAACTGTTTTAAGTGAAATTCCTGCCTCTGTAAAGGCAAGAATCACACAACACACTACCTGATTTGAATTAGCCCTAGGACAGTGCTATTAACAAGTAACTAACAAGTAACTAACACTTACTGAATGCTTTTCTGTCAGGAACCTGAGATGCCTCACACACACATGTAATCCTTGGAACAACCCTAAAAAAGTTAAGAATCATTATCTTCATTGTGTAAATTAGAAAACTGAGGTTTACAAAACCTATTTTGTCATCAAGTGTCTTGAATTGAAAGATTAATCAAAAGTAACTATTAAGAGTCTGAATAACAAGTTTCACAAGGATTAAGCTATGCTAGTGATACACATCAACAACTGCTATGACATGACTCAGTCTTATAAATATTTAGGTAAACCTAAATTCTCACACAGACAATGCAAATCCTGATCAGTACTATATATGACATGTTAATTTTACCACAACAGACAAGCTAAGCTCATTAGGATCCTACTGTATTACTAACTCACAGTTTCTTCTGGAACTTCACAGGAAGCTGATTTAAATATTAACTTCACCCTAACTATGATGCTACATATAAAATACACACCCAACATGAGACAAGACAAAGCCTGTGCTCCAGTCATAATGAAGTCAAATAACTGGCAAGAGCCAACATGTTTGCATTTCCCTAGCTAAATACACATTATTTTCATAAAACAAAGAGTACTCTCTTTTCTTGCCCAGAGGCAGTGAAAAAAGACAGGCACACACAAATCTCTAGAGAGAAGGAACTCAAGCTTTCTGACCTCAACTACTCCGTGGTTTTGGTGCAAAACTTCTCAGAAATGAGGTTTTCTTAAAGCAAGGACAATAACTCACCTTATAGTAAGCAATAAACAGGATTAGTCACCCAGTAAAACATTAAACTATGAAGTTTTATAGTCCTAATCCTACTGCAACTAAATTAAAACTCTTTGATCAGCAAATTAGTGAGATTACTAATCTCACAATCTTCAAATACTCAGTTTAGCACTGTGATGAGGTGCTTTCTAGATTATTCCATTCCTTCAAACAAGGATGCTATTTTCATCATTCTCATGCACACATTTCCTGATCTCAACTATTTTTACAAAGCCATTTCTAAATTTAAAACTAAGTACATAATTGATAAATGTTACTTTACTCCAAAGAACTACCAAGGTGTGCCTAATGAAATTCCCTCCAAAGTTAAAGATCTGGTTTTCTAATTTTAAAATAAAACTTAAATACCCAAGGAAAGCAAAGGAATAACTTTAGGAGTCAAAGAAAATATACAGCAGCAACTCCAGAAACCCAACCTATACAACAGGGTCTTAACAACACAGTCTGAGACTGCCACTAACCTTTCCAACTTCCACGAAACAAGGAACAAGTCCACAAAAGCCCTGGTATTTTTTCAGTTTTTCTCCCAGCAACAACTCCATGTTGGTCCAATTTACTCATAACGTAGAAATCTGAAGTGCCTTATGACTCTACAATTGACAAATAGCATTTTTTTAGTGGATGAAACTAAATCCCCCGAAATGGGCTACTTGATAACGTATTTTAATGGTGCAAAAATTAGGTACGTGATGAAAATCACTGTTTCAGTTCATCAACTGGCTTAAAGTTTTTAAAAAGCATTAAAAGTTTTTAAAAGTTAGCCAATTCTAAATGGTATAGAGGGGTTTAAACTAAAATTAAAAGCAAGAAAAAAAAGAACTAATCATTATTTACTCAAATTTTTTCATCTTTTTTTTTCATATTCACTGAGTAGGAAATTCTAACAGCACAAAAAGATATAAAATGAAAGGGAAATTTCCCTCTTCCTCCTATCCAGTCCCATTTCCCAGGACTAACCACTATTAATAGTTTCTGACATATCTTTCCAGAAATGTTCTATGCACACAAATATATTCTTTCATACTATACATCATGTCCTGCACCTTGTTTTTTTCTTACTTTTGAATACATTAAGACAATATTTTTTTCATTTCTTTAAATACATATGTGCCCCAACTAAATACAAGAAACGAGGCCAGGAAACTGTTACAATAAGGTCTTATGAAATGTATCTCCAAAAATTAAAGAAAATGCCATTCAGCAATCTACTGCTAAGGTGTACTGAGAAACTAAGAAAATATGGCAAAAGTTTACATGGTTATAGTTTTAGAAATCTAAAAGTAAAATTTTAAGTTATTAATAGATGGGCCTCAGTGTGTAGTTTCCATATTTGATAAATAACAGGGACCAGAGAGGTGATGTGGGATTGGATTATGAAGGGTTCTAAATGTCAGGATGAGTTTAGACTTTATCTAATGAACAATGAAAATTACAGGTTCCTCAGCAGGGAAGAAATATGAGGGGTAAAAAAGGTACTTTAAGGGGATTCATCTAGCACATGTCAACAACTAGTTTAAAGTGGGATGACACTAGGGAAAGAAAGCTTAACCATGAGTTACAGGGCTACTGAATAAACCAAGTGTGATGACAGAGGTAGGAAGCTGGCAGGAGAAATGGAAAGGTAGAGTATACTCTCCACATCTCAAGGAATGAAGAGATAAAGCTTAGCCAAATATTTGAAAATGGATGCCTAAGAGAACGTGATTGACGAAGACGTGAAAGGAAACCAGTAAAAACCAACCAATGTAATATGCCACACTAACAGAATGAAGGGGATAAAAACACAGTTATCTTGGTTGATGCAGAAAAAATCCAACACCCTTTGATGATAAAAACAATCAGGAAACTAGGAAGAGAAGGTCATTTCCTCAACATGATAAAGAGCCTTTATTAAAAAAAACTCACAGTTAACATCATTCACAATGGTGAAAGACTGAAAGAGTTCCCCCTAAAATCAGTATGAGTACAAAGAAGCCCAATGTTATTCAACATTATACTAGAGGTTCTAGCCAGAGCAATTAGGCAAGAAAAATAAATAAAAGGCACCCACACTGGAAAGGAGAAAGTAAAACTATCTCTATTCACAGATGACATGATATATACAATCCCAGAGAATCCACAAAAAAGTCACTAGAGCTAATAAATAAATTCAGCAAAGCTGAAGAGTACAGGATCAACAGGCAAAAATCAGCTGTGTTTCTATACAGCAGCAATGAACAATCTGAAAAGGAAATTTAGAAAACAATTACACTTACAATAATATCCAAAAGCATAAAATACCTAGGAATAAATTTAACCAAGAAGGTGAAAGACTTGTACACTAAAAACTACGTAACACTGAAAAAGAACTTACAGGAAACCTTAACAAATGGAAAAACATCCAAGTTCATGGATTGGATGACTGTATCCGTCAGGGTTCTCAAGAAAAACAGAACCAATAGGGCACATGTGTGTGCGAGCACATGAAGAGACCCTGTATTCCTAGTTTCCTGTGCGTGTGAATTAAGAAATTTATTATTAGAAATTGGCTCTTGGGATTATGGAGGCTGAGAAGTCCCAAGATCTGCAGTTGGCAAGCTGGAGAACCAGTCAAGGGTGTCATTCCAGTCAGATCTGCAAAGCCTGAAAACGAGGAGAGCTGATGATATAAGTTCCAGTCGGAGGACAGGAGAAGACCTGCACCCAGTCAGGTAGGTAAAGTTTCCTCTTACTCAGGCTTTTTGTTCTATTCAGGTTTTCAACTGAAGGGGTAAGGCCCACAGACACTAGGGAGGGCAATCAGCTTTACTCAGCCTACCAATTCAAATGCTAATCTCATCCAGAAACACCCTCGAAGACATACCCAGAATAATGTTTGACTAAATGTCTGGGCACCTCCTGGTCTAGTCAAGCTGACACATAAAACTAATCATCACAAAGGTTTAATATTGTTAAGATATCAATACTACCCAAAGTGATCTACAAATTCAGTGTAATCCCTATCAAAATTCCAATGACCTTTTTTGCAGAAATGGAAAAGCTGATCCTCAAATTCATATGGAATTTCAATGGACCCTGAATAGCCAAAACAATACTGAAAAAGAACAAAGTTAGAGGACTCACACTTTAAGATTTCAAAACCTACTACAAAACTACAGTAATCGTGACAGTGTAGTACTGGCATAAGGACAGGCATATGGACAAATGAATAAGAATTGGGAGTCCAGAAAAAAAAATACATCTATGGTCAACTGATTCTTGACAAGGGTGTCAAAACCATTTGATGGGAAAAATATTCTCTTCAAAAAATGGTACTGGAGGGCCTCCCTGGTGGCGCAGTGGTTGAGAGTCCGCCTGCCGATGCAGGGGATACGGGTTCGTGCCCCGGTCTGGGAGGATCCCACATGCCGTGGAGCGGCTGGGCCCGTGAGCCATGGCCGCTGAGCCTGCGCATCCGGAGCCTGTGCTCCGCAACGGGAGAGGCCACAGCGGTGAGAGGCCCGCGTACCGCAAAAAAAAAAAAAAAAAATAATGGTACTGGGGGTGCTGTAGGGATAAGATTGATGGTGTTTAAGAGTACAAACTTGTAACAAGTACCAAAATAGTCACAGAGATTTAATGTACAGTTTATTGAACGTAGACAATAATATTGCACTATAAGTATGTTATATGATAAGTATCATTACAGGAGCACACATATTATAATATACAAATTTACCAAAGTAACATAATGTACACCTTAAATTTACACACACCACAAACAAAAATGGTGCTAGGACAACTAGATATCCATTTCCAAAAGAGTAAAGTTTGACCTCTACTTCACACAATATTAAAAAACTTACTCAAAATGGATTAACAACCTAAATATAAGAGCTAAAGCTATGAAACTGTTAGAAGAAAATTAAAGGTAAATCTTCATTATCTGGAATGTGGCAATGGATTCTTTTTATATTATACCAAAAGCACAAGCAACAGAAGAAAAAATAGGTAAGTGGCACTTCATCAAAATTAAAAACTTTTGTGCATCCAAGGACATTATCAAGAAAGTGAAATGACAACCTACAGGATGGGAGAAAATATTTTCAAATCATAAATCTGATAAGGGTCTAGCATTCAGATTATATTAAAATTCTTACAATTCAAACCACCAAAGACAAACAAACCCAATTCAAAAATGAGCAAAGGATCTGAACAGCCATTTCTCCAAAGAAGAGATACAAATGGCCAATAAGCATAAGAAAAGATGCTTAACAACATTAGCCATTAGGAAAATGCAAAGCAAAACTAAATGAGGAAGTGAGAGAGTGGCATGGACTTATATATGCTACCAAATGTAAAATAGATAGTTAGTGGGAAGCAGCCACATAGCACAGGGAGATCAGCTCCGTGCTTTGTGACCACCTAGAGGGGTGGGGATAGGGAGGGTGGGAGGGAGACACAAGAGGGAGGAGATATGGGGATATATGTATATGTACAGCTGATTCACTTTGTTATAAAGGAGAAACTAACACACCATTGTAAAGCAATTATATTCCGATAAAGATGTTAAAAAAAAAAAGCAAAAATGGACAATAACAAGTGTTTGGGGAGGATGTGGAGAAACTGGAGCCCTTGTGCGTTGCTGGTGGGAATGTAAAACGGTACAGCTGCTGTGGAAAAGTCTGGCAGTTCCTCAAAACATTAAACATAGAATTACCCTATGATCCAGCAATTCTACTTTTAGGTATATACCCAAAAGAATTGGAAGCAGGTACTCAAAATATTCGTACGTGAATGTTCACAGAAGGACTATTCATAAAAAACAAAAGGTGGGAACAACTCAAATGTCCACCAATGGAAAAACAGATAAGATGTAATAGATACACAGAGTTGAATATTAGCCATTATTGAAAGGAATGAAGTACTGATACATGCTATAACTTGGATGAACCTCAAAAACATTAAACTAAGTGAAAGAAGCCAGACACAAAAGGTCACGTACTATACAATTCCATTTACATGAAACATCCAGAACAGGTAAATGCAGAGACAGAAAGCAGACTGGTGTTGCCAGGGGGAGGGGGAATAGGGAGTGACAGCTTAGTGGGTTTTCTTTTGGGGTGTTAAAAATATTTTGGAACTAGACAGAAGTGGTGGTTGTGCAATACTGTGACTATACTAAATGTACACTTTAAAATAGTTAATTTTATATTATATGAATTTATTCAACTGAATAAAAAGGGAAAGCTTTGCACAATCGCGCGCACGCACGTACACACACACACACACACACACGAAGAAAAAAGACACCAGGAAAGTACTAACTTGAGCTGGAATATTGAAAAAGGAAATATTTGTTTAGGACATCTCAAGTTTAACCTGACTACCAACCATCATGCAGCAGCTGCCAGCACCTATTCACGCAGATCTTTTATTTGGCTTTGAATGTCTAGTATTTTGACCTCCCTTTTTATTATAAAGCCTTGATGGTGGAAATAGCACTAAGTAGCCCAGATTCTTAGCACACATTAGCCTCTAGGCAAATGTCAACTTTCTTGCGCATCGATTTCCACACCTGGAAAATAAAGTATACCATAAGCCTTGACAGCACTGGTGTGACTATGAAATGAAGTAATGCATACAGGAATTGTTACTAAAATGAAAAAATGATTTTTAACTGTAAAATACTGTGACCTGCCCATCTAACAAAACTCATCTAGAGGTTGTAGTAAAAATACTGATATCCTAGGGCTTCCCTGGTGGCGCAGTGGTTGAGAGTCCGCCTGCCGATGCAGGGGACGCGGGTTCGTGCCCCGGTTTGGTAAGATCCTACATGCCGTGGAGCGGCTGGGCCCGTGAGCCATGGCCGCCGGGCCTGCGCGTCCGGAGCCTGTGCTCCGCAACGGGAGAGGCCACAGCAGTGAGAGGCCCGCGTACCACAAAAAAAATAATAATAATACTGATATCCTAGGAGAAAACTGCCTGTGCCAGCGTTTTGGTTTTATCACTTACTAGCTGCATCACTCTGCAAATTCTACTTCCTAGTCGCACTAAATTTTACTTCATAGGATTGCTATATGGATTCAATGAGAATAAATGTTAAAGTGCTTCATAAATTGTCAAAAAATTCTGGATGCAGGACAAGTACAAGCTAGCTACGGCACACCCAAATTTCTACATTGCTAACAAACTCCTAGGTGATGTGGATGCTGCTGGTCCATGGACCATATTCTGAGTCACAAGGGAGCAGAAGTCAGTGAAGGAGCCTGGGGGTTAGGCTCGGATAAGGAAGATGTAAGAAAACTTAGGCATGTGAGGAGAGACATCTAAATCAGGGTTTCTTAAGCTCAAAATTATTGACATTTTGGGCCAGACAGCTTTTTGTTTAGAGGGGACTATCCTGTACACTGTAGGATGTTTAGCAGCATCCCTGGCTTCTACTGGAGCATTCTCCCGAGACCAGTAGTCACAATCAAAAAGGTCTCTAGACACCAATGATTTAGATTCATCTCTAAGAAATGAAGGGAGAAGGGAAGGGTACCTCTTCCACTGAGAGAAAGAGGGATGCTGAAGGGGGGGGGGAAACCCCAAATATGAGACAGAGAGCTCTTAAGGTATCAGTAAGCTCAGTTAAGTAGAAAGGAAGGTTATCTATTTAGAAAGAGTGCAGGGAGAACTGAAAGTTTAAAAGATCAGGAAGAGAGTTCTAGAGAGTAATAGAAAGGATCTGACCCAAAACAATGGGTCCACTGACTAAGAAGTAGGATCAGGGATTTCCTGGGCTCCTTGGAGTCAGAAGTGCCTGGGTTCAGTCCTGGCTGTACCATTGACTAGCTTGGTGACCTTCGGCAAATTATTTAACAAGAAACAAGAAACTTTCCTGGAGTTGTGGTAAGTACTGAGATAATATATGTTAAATTCGGAGCACAGAGTGTGGCATATAGTACATGATCAATTAATGTTATCTACTACTATTATCAGCGTCATTATTTTCCTTGAAAAATGTTTCACTTGGCTATTGCTTTAAATTTCTTGGATGAAACAAAACACATGGAAAGATCTTGCCTGGTGAGGTGTTACTTGTTAATGTGTTTTATAAATTTACTAAAAGTACTGTATGAATAGGAACTGTTTGTAGCTGGAGGCATGAGAGTTGTGGAAGCCAACCAAGCACTGACTTACTGATGTGCCAAAAATCACAATTAATGAGACAAGGTAAAAGAGGGTGTAAAGCCAAAAAATCAAAAGAAAGCATTAAATTTTCACCGAAACTGACAGGTTTTCACAGGGCTTCAGTTAGCAGAATGTGTGAAGAGCCCTGGTATAGCTGCCAAGGACCACAGGTTTCTAAGAGCCAACCTGACTTCAAGTTGTTTAACCTACAATAACAGTAAACATTGTTGCTGGTTTTCATCTAAGTCAAGAATTGATTGAAAGAGTACTCTCTTTCAGACTCGAGTACATACTGAGAACATATTTCAAGAGTAATACATTTTTCTTGCACTCAAATCTTGGACGGCTATAATGGGTTCTGCCTGTTCCATGTACAAATGACCAATAATGGAAGGGAAGCATTCTAGGTTTTAAATAGATTGAGTGTCAGGGGAGGAGAGCTCCCCTCAATTACAGCAATTAAAGATCCTTTAAGGGCAAGGTAGAATGCTTCAGAGAATTCAAAACAGAGTCCATTCTAACATGAAACTTATGAAGATTAGGAAGAAGATATTAAAATCTTTCCTCTGAGATGTGAAAGGTAATTTCCTCATATAAGACTCCTTCAGCCTAGCCTGCTAACTTCAAGCATTTTACATTAGCAAAAACAAAAAGGGCAAACATTATGAAGCATTCCAAGCTTATCATCTGTCTGTATGGGGCGAATCACTGAGAAGAACGGTAAATGTCATCACTCTGCAGGTTGCCAGGAATCAGGGTCCTCCAGCTAGCCACAGCCACTGGAGTTCCAAAGCTTTCCAAAAATAGCTATGACTTATATACAAGTGTTCATCAAACACCTCACATATGAACTCTTAAACAGAGAGTGCTGAGACAATGGTCACCTGTCAAACTGCGGCAGAGGTAAATGCAGTTGCTGCTGACCAAAAGGCACATGGTGTCAACCAACGAATATAAATGACTTGCTCTCCCTTAAAATAGTCTCTTCTCCAAATCAACATGACTGTCTCAAAGCTAAGATTTTCCCACCTGTTTTTAACTCACTGTCCTAAAAACAAATAGAACTGATCTCTGAAACCAAAGAAAATCCTGACTCAGGTTCCAACAGACATTGGTAAACACCTAACAATTTTTCTATGACAAATCAGCACATGAAACACCATCTGCCTACTTTCATTTTTGAGTCCACGACCCGGAGGTATCTTTTACTACAGGAGTTTAAAAAGTAAGTGTGGTCACTTTACACACTATTGGTCTCCCGAGTGCCTGAAGAGGAAGAACAAAAAGGCATAAAAGGTTTCTCACGTGGAAGTATCTGACAGCTCTGTACTGTAAATATTTTATGAAATTCCTCACTTCCAAACTCGCATTTAAATACTTGGTACAGGGTTCCAATTCTGTCTTGAAACAGCTTAGCACTTGACGGGTGACGGGTAGTCTTAAGTTATAACATTCCAAAGTAACATTAGAAGACTTTCTCAAACTGCCCACTTCCCAAGTTTTTTTCGCACAGACATTAGCCGTTTGATTTTCTCTCAAACCAGTATTCTTTTACTCTCACCACCTTAGCCCAGAAATCCTCGTATTGATTTCAATCTTCTTAGATAATAGAAAAGGGAAAGCATTATCAGCATACCTTGTATTCATCGCGCTGTTCTGCTCCTCCCCCTTCCTTAAAAATCTAGAGCGATGAATGCAGTAATTGGGAAGGCTGCTTTCTGCTTAAAAAAATAGGGGTGTGTGTGGAAGGCATGAAGTGGTAACAAAGATCCCTGGTCTTTCACACAGTGTAGATAAATCCTGGCTTTAACTTAGATAACTTCCGTCTGCTTTAGACTCTTAGAACAGCACTGCTCTAAAACGGATTCGAAAACAAAAACAAAAACAAAAACAAAAACCACCAAAGCTGCCCCTTTCGGAAGTTTCTCACCCTTGGTCGGGGGCCAGGAGCGCTCTTCTTAGAGATCCCTGATGCAGACAGCCCACGTCCAGCCCTTTATATTTGATTTTCCAAATTAGCTAATCTCCCTCGAACTTCAGCCCGTCCCCGAACCCGAAAAGAGTCCTCAATCTCTGCGACCGAGCCTTGCAGAGACTTCACCCTCCTCCTCGAGCCCCAGGGCTCACCCCGGCAGGCGCGCCGTCCTCTCCCCAGCTGGGCCCGGGCGCCCTCCGCAGCCCCCTCCCGCCTGGCCCCGAGCCAGAGCCCCGCAGGCCCGCCCGCCCGCGCCCCGCGCCGCTCCCATCCCGGCCCCGCACCCCCTACTCCCGCGGGACCCGGAGCCAGCCCCCCGGCTCCCGCCCGCCGCCGCGGGGCCCACCGAGCCGTGGCGATCGGCTGCTCCGGCCGCGTCGTCCTGCTGCAGCTCCGCAGTCATGGCCGAGGCGCCCCTCCGCGGGTCACCCGCCTCCCGCCGCCGCGGCCAGCCCAGCCCCGCCGGAGGAGGAGGAGGAGGAGGAAGAGAAGAAGGAGGAGGAGGTGGAGAAGTAGGTCCCGCCTCCGCCCTCCGCCCTGCTAGGGCCCCGCCTCCGCCCCGCCGCGCACCGCCCCCGGCCTGCGCGCGCACGCCAAGCGCGCGGCCGAGGGCCGAGCCGCTCTCTGCGTGCTCCCGCATACGCCGGGATATGACCCGGCGCCGGTCACGTGACCCCGGCCCCGCCCGCGCCTAACGGTCAGCGTCTGCGCCCGAGCGGTGTGTTCCGGGCGGTTGACGACCAGGAAATGGTGTTGTGGAGTGTGGACCCTGTTTTCCCGAGTCTCCTTCTCTGCCGTCGTCCCTCAAACCTGCTCATTTCTAGGACTCACCACCGGCTCAAGACTCCTCACAGACGAGTTCAGGCTGCTCCGCATTTGGGGAACGCGTCTAGTGACCACGTAATAGAGGGTTTTCCACCTGGCGGTGGAGCCATTTCCAAGTCCAGTGACACGAAAAATTTATCATCCTTGAGAAAAGGAAAGGCAGAGGCTGAATGGAGTGGTCTGACGAGTAAAGCTAACCAAACGGACCAGAGCCTGTATTCACTGATGCTCAGGGAAGTGCCCTAACACCGACCTGGGCATGGGGAGCAAGAATTGCCCAGTTCCCATTTTAGATTTTATGGCGTTCAAACTAAAATTTTATAGGGTTTTAAGTTTGAGCCAGATGCTTATGATGGCACATTAAGCGCTAAGGTGCCCTCAATTGGGTTGTGTTTTCAACAATTTGATGGAAATTGTAACTGCTAAACCCTGTCTCACGTTATTCACATGTATCGCAGTGACAATCCACTTGGCATACTTTGGACTGGTCCAAATCTGTGTGGAGGCTGGGTAGGGAAGGGCCTCTTTTAGAGGGTAGTGCTTATCTGGTTGCCCTGGTCTAGCCCTTGGGCAGTACCTTATGTGGATGGTGGCCTTTCCTGTGCTCCTGGCATCGTCGTTGTCCATGTGATTGTAATGTTTCACCTGCAGGCATTTCTAGTCTGCATGGAAGCACAGCTTGAGGCATAAGGAAACAGGTACAGATCAGGTGCAGCTCCCATGGGAGACCTGATTAGCCTCAGGAGCCTAGACCACGACGGCTGCTACTTCCTTCACCTGGAGATTCAGGGGGTCCCCTTTCCCTGGCAGGTAAACTGGCAGCGTGATCATAATCTTCCACGTTCAGCGGCTATGTGTTTATGTCTGATGGTTGTAGGACTCTTTATGCTGTGGCTTTGACTTTTTTTTTTTTTTTCCTCCTGGGTAATCAAAACGTGTGTTCCTGGCCTCAACCTGGGGGTCATAGCAAAATAAGTTGATTTCTCAGTCCACTTTCTTTGCAGCATTGCATACTTCTACATTGCCAGAAAGCTCTATTTCCGTGTGTCTTTACCATGTCTCTGGAGCAACTCGTTTGCCTTTGCACATTCATTTTAGGAAATTGCTTATTTAATGTGTTTAAATGCGGTGGAAACCTATAACTCTTGTTTATGAAAATTTACTTAAAAGACCTCCAGAGACCTTCTACACCCATATATCTGAAAGAGGTATGCATAGCCATTTTGTAAATACAGGCCCCTGAGTTTTGATTAAGTGTCTTTCTGCTATATGGTTCTAAACAGGGCTCCAGATCTAATAAATTTGTTATAATCTGAGAGCCGTAGATCTGGTAAATCCTCTTAGCCCCCTTGAGTTTAACTACCACTTGGTCCTGGATGTGGTAATCAGCTAGAGACCCCCTGTCCAACCAGAGTATTTAATGAATATGTCATTGCTTGGCCATCAGTTGGCAATCTTCATGGTGATCAAATATAAAAAGTAGGTATCATGGAACGTCACTACAGAAAACCCCTTCTCATTTGTCCTTAAAACCAGACTTGAAGGCTCCAGAATAATTGCATTGTTCGTTGATAATCATTTCAAGAATATTCAGGAAAAAAATAAATAATAACAAGCAGTAGCAAATAATTGACTTGTTTAAAAAAGGAATCATTTCCAGAGTATTTTCCCAAAGAGAAAATTTCCTCTCCTGGAAAACTTCTTGTCCCAATGCTAAATTATTTTCTGAGTCAATGAATTTATATTTCTGCCTCTGATTTACCTCAATTCCAAAGTATAGTTTATTTTAATGAAATGATCCCATTTCAATGTTATTGAATACTGGTGTGGAGCTTGTGTGGGCTAAATGAGAATGAAGGGGAAATGTTAGGAAAGGAAAAAAGGGAAAAGAAAGCAATGGATACTTATATTTCTTCTCTGCTTCACTCCGTAAATAGTTTTGCCTCTAGCTTCAGAGCAACTGGATTTGAAAGCTGATGGCTGAGGCTGACTAACAGGTGTGACTGTTGTTTGAGCTATGGATTCCTTTCCAGGAATGATCTAGACAGGAATGTCCTTAGAGCCAACTTCTCAGCAGTTAGGAAAATGGCCTTTCTTACTATGGAGGAAAGAATATGGGTATTTCTGTTATAACCCCTAGATGAAAAAGTTAGATGATGTGTAAGGTTAAATATAGGTGTTAAAAAGGTTTCAGAAAAGGCTCTCTTTTGCTAGTTGAAAAACAAATGTGTTTCCAACTTTTCTGAAGTGTGTACTATAGGCAATGTATTTTGTGGAGAATTGAAACAACTTTCAATAAAGTTAATGAGTTCATTTTAATTTGAGAAATATTGGGCCCTGGTATTCAAAATAACAACATCAGGTTTCCTTCCTTTTGTTTCTCTAGAAAATATAGAGAAACACTAAAAAAACAAACAAAAAAACCTACTGAAATCTGTTTTCATGAAATACATGAAAACCTTAAACTCTGGGGATTCAATTTTCCTTTTATAAAAAAGTGAAAACAACTTTAGCCTCCAGATGGAAAGGTAAAAATAGACAATTAGAAATAAGTCCATTTTTGCAAACTTGATTTTTGACAACATTGTAACCTAGTGGGGATAAGATAGACTTTTAATAAATGGTCCTCAGTTCTTCATATAAAAATTAGTTTTGGACTATTACATTATAAACAAATGTAATGAAAGGCTTAAATGTAAAAAAGCAAAATTTAAAACTTTTGAGACACTTCATTGGGGAGTCTCTATCCTTAGGGCAGAGGAGAGCTTTCTTAAATCAGAGACAAAAGCACAGTCCATAAAAGAAAAGATTGATAACTTAAATTACATTAAAATTAAGAATTTTGCTTCATCAAAAGGTACCACAGGAAAAATGAAAATATCAACAGAGAGAAAATATTTACAATACATATAACTGGTAACATATTAGTATCTAGGACAAACCTCCGGTTTCATTTGGCATGATTAACATTGGGCCCAATAATTCTTTGTTGTGGAGGCTCAACTTATTAGATTCCAGTAGCTCTCCCCTGCCAAGTTGTAGGACCATTAAAAATGTCTCCAGGGCTTCCCTGGTGGCGCAGTGGTTGAGAGTCCGCCTGCCGATGCAGGGAAGACGGGTTCGTGCCCTGGTCCGGGAAGATCCCACATGCCGCGGAGCGGCTGGGCCCGTGAGCCATGGCCGCTGAGCCTGTGCGTCCGGAGCTTGTGCTCCGCAACGGGAGAGGCCACAACAGTGAGAGGCCCACATACCGCAAAAAAAAAAAAAAAAAAAAAAAAAAAAAAAATGTCTCCAGACATTGTCAAATGTTTCCTAAGGAGCAAATTCTCCTCCAGCTGAGAATCACATATCTAAACTAAGTGAAAAATGAAATAAGTCAGACAAAGACAGATACTGTACGTCAGGGGTCCCCAACCGGTCGCGGCCTGTTAAGAACCCGGCTACAGCAGGAGGTGAGTGGCGGGCAAGCGAACGAAGCTTCATCTGCCGCTCCCCATCGCGCCCCATCGCGCCCCATCGCTCGCATTACCGCCTGAACCAGCCCCACCCCCATCTGTGGAAAAATTGTCTTCCATGAAACCGGTCCCCGGTTCCAAAAAGGTTGGGGACCAGTGGTGTACATTATCACTTATATGTGGAATCTAAAAAATAAAACAAATGGATATAACAAAACAGAAACAGATTCAGATATAGAGAACACACAAGTGGCTACTAGCGGGGAGAGTGAAGAGAAGAGGGGCAAAAAAGGGGATTAAGAGATACAAACTACTATGTATAAAATAAATAAGCAACAAGGATATATTGTACAGCACAGGGAAATATAGCCATTATTTAGTAATAGCTTTAAATGGAGTACAATCTATTAAAATATTGAATCACTATGTTGTAAACCTGAATCTAACACAGTATTGTAAATCAACTATACTTCAGTTAAAGACATCTCAAGATGATTTTAGTCCTTTTCTAGGTATGGAAAAATGCAAGTCTGGGCTCACTGAAATTATTCCTCTGATATGCATCTTAACTGTCTAGGGCCAGTACCCTGTTTTCCTCCATCCTGAATTCCCCTCAGGGCACACCAGCAGGGGCTACAGTGGCTGATGGCTTTATGGCTGCAACACCCTTTGTTTACTGAAATGGCAGGTGGGACCTTCTTTTTCCACATGTGTCAAAGCTGGGGCCTTGCTACAGAAACCAAAAACATGACTTAGGATAAAAACCAGAAAGCCACCCAGGAAAAGCAAATAGAAACTTGTATAATGCAGCAAGTACTTGGACATAAATTGTGACTCCAGGTGACTTAATTTTTTTTTTCACTCAGGACCACCACTGAAGGAAAAGATCCTCCTCAAAATATCAGGATTTGAAGGAATAGATGAGGTAAAAGTAACTTATACAATTTTGCCTTTAGAAATGCAAATTTTTTAGTGATCTGATACTTGACTCTGGTAGGAAAAAAAATATTTTTAGAGGAAGTGTTAGCTAACAGTACTGAGCACTTACAGCCTAGGTGGTGTTCTGAGTGCTTTGCATATATGAACTCATTTTATCCTCACAAGTAAGTACTATTATTATTTACTACCTGCTTCACAGATAAGAAAACCACCACAGAAAGGTTAATTTGCCCAAAGTCTCTCTACTAATAAAGGTAGAGCCAGGATTCTAAGCTAAGCAATCTAGCTCTCTTTCGGTAGCCTGGGTAAAAGATAAGAAGATTCTGGCTTAGAGAAACCCAGTCTGGGAAAGATGAATAATTAGAGAAGAAACAGCCTCTAAAGACTTCTCTGAGGAGGTGCTATTTGAGTTGAGAAAGACAGGGAAGGCTGAGAGAAAGACAGTGGGAGTCCAGGCACTCAGAAGACCAGTTATAGTTGGGATAAACACAGGTCCCAGTTTGCCTGGTGCAATTCTGATTTACCCCTATTTTCCCCACATGATTATTAGTAGCTCCGCCTTCCTCAAACTTCCAGGTTTGGATGATAAATTACGTGTTCACCCTCCTTATGGAGCGTTTTATCCTGAACTTAATTTAAGCAGTGATCCTAGAAAATTTTACCGTAGTATTTCCCAAAGTCTTTCAGACTAGCTAAGTCTGATAAGCATGCATCATTCACAAGAATTTGTTTCATTTCTAAAGAACACAGCCAGAGGGAATAGAGGGTACCCTAGAATGAGTGAATTCCTTGCCTTGAGTTCATGCCCCTAAGGGACTGTAGCTTTTTCACTTTTGTAAGCCAACCTCTACTGGCACTTAAGGCCTAGGTGCCTCAAGGCCATCCCTGAAGAGATGGAGCTTTGTGGAGGGGAGTGGGGGCGGGGGGGGGGGCTAGCAGGTAATAATTGATGGTCTCTGCCAGAGGGGTAAAAGCTAAGGGCAGAAGTTGAATGGGGCTTTCGGTCCCAGTTGGAGGAAGAGTTTAGAATTTCAGACCTGAGGAGACAAAGGTAAGAACTCTGAAGCTCTGAAACAATTGTATTTATTGTCTCTTACACTTCTCCAGAGTAATCCATAGCAAGCAACTTAAAACCAAAGGAATGGGGTGCTGAATAGACTGTCTGGAATCCAACCATTTTTTTGTGAGGAGCTGCAGCCCTATAGAATGGGTGACAGTGTCTTTAGGGAGTACAGGTAAGTATTGCATTACTGGGGCCAGCAGATTAGAGTTGGTTTCTGCAAATCAAGGAGCTCTAGTACCAAGGAGTTAAAAAGATTTAGGAAAGTGTTTCAGCTTAAAATTGTTAGTCATGTTATTTGAAGTAGAGGATTCTCAACTTTTGTTCCTTCAGCTTTATGAAAGGATGAGCAGTGATCCCAATGACTATTATTTTATGCTAAATCTCATTATTCATTGGCAAGACAAAGAGAATGGGCTGAGGGCAAACCAACACTATGACTTGTTTCTGAATGAGCTGGTTCTGAGCTCATCTGATGAACATGAAAATATTGTGACATTATGAACTGACACTTGAATGTTTTGATTTTTACAAATGCTAAATATACATTCATTGCTCAAACTGGATAGGGTAGTTAAAGAACCCCTATTCCATCAGCCTGTGGACATTACCAAATAAGCCTACACCTTCAGAGCAAATTCTAGAGATTGCTTGAGAGATATTTCTTGAAGCAAAAGTTTGTTAAAGTGACAGTTTTGTTTCCTTTCTTGGTTAGCAGTATTTAGCCATACTAGAAAAGCTATGACATATCTTTTGCCTTTTCCATCCATGTACACATGTTAGTTTGCAATCTCTCTATTGGTAAAAACTAAAAATCTGAACCATTAAATGCTGTAAGATATCATCTTTGTCTTAAACTAAGCTACTAGAGCTGATTTTCTCTTTTAAAAATGACAGATTAAAAATAGTTTCATTTTTCTCATAAAGGAATTTATATTTTAAAGATTTATTTCTTATAGTTCTTATCTATTTTTACTTTCAGATTAAAAAATTAGTAATAATTAATCACTGTTATTTTTATGCTTATGTTCAGTCCACAGCACGTGATACTCATTTTCCTTCTATATTACTGATACGGTGTTGACTTTTAAAATAAACCTAAAAAGTGAATCAACCAAGAGTACTACTTCTGATGTGGAGGAATAAAATCTTAAAAAACCTATCCTCCAACAGATAACAGTTATAAACTCTGGACAAAATAAAAACAACTACTTGAAGGGTCTGAAAATTGAACATAGTTTTTAAAAGGGAATCAAAATGTGAAAGAAAGTTCTGAGAAGGGGCGTGTGCCCCATTTTTGCAGCATTACTCAGACAACAGACCACAATTTCAGCATGACAAGGATGGTTGAAGCACTTATAGAAAACCAACCAGGTTTCTGGACTGATAAATCATAAACTAGAGCTTGGGATATTTAAATACAGCCACTCAAAAGTGAGAAAGGGAATTGTGAAAAGGAGGTAAGTAGAGAAGAAGATCCCTGAGTTCTTGTGTAGACTCTGCCCAAGTCTCTGGCTGACTCTTATACCATAGACACAAAGCACCTCAAAAAGGACAAAAGAAATCATCTGAGATTTGAACTGTTACCCACCTTAGAAGAAACAGTTTGCAGTTTGAATATAACCAAGTTAATTCGCTGCTAAAACAAAAACAACACACACACACGGACGCCTCTCTCTCCTTTAGATGTAACAGAATCCAGAGTCTCAACAAAATAACATAATGTGCAACATACAATAAAAAATTACTCAATATATAAAGACCCAGGAAAATGTGACTCATTCTCAAGAGAAAAGACAATAGGCCAGATTAAATGTTGGAATTTTCAGATAAAAACATTAAAGTGTCTAGAACTACCATATGACCTAGCAATCCCACTCCTGGGCATATACCTAGAGAAAACCACAATTTGAAAAGATGCATGCACCCCAATGTTCATTGCAGCACTATTTACAGCAGCCAAGACATGGAAGCAAACTAAATGTCCACCAACAGAGGAATTGATAAAGAAATGTGGTACATAAATAAATGGAATACTACTCAGCCATATAAAAGAATGAAATAATGCCATTTGCAGCAACATGGATGGACCTAGAGATGGTCATACTGAGTGAAGTAAGTCAGAGAAAGACAAATATCATGTGATATTGCTTATATGTGGAATCTGGAAAAGAAGGGTACAAATGAACTTATTTACAAAACAGAAGTAGAGTCATGGAGACTCTACTTCTACTTTATATGTATATATTAGTGTGTATATGTCAATCCCAATCTCCCAATTTATCCCTCCTCCCCCTTATCCCCTGACATGGTTGCCAGGGGATAAGGGGGAGGAGGGATAAATTGGGAGTTTGGGATTGACATATACACACTAATATATATATAAAATAGATAACTAATAAGAACCTGCTGTGTAGCACAGGGAACTCTACTCAATACTCTGTAATGGCCTATATGGGAAAAGAATCTGAAAAAAAAAAAGAGTGGATATATGTATATGCATAACTGATTCACTTTGCTGTACACCTGAAACTAAAACAACATTGTAAATCAACTATACACCAATAAAAATTTTTTAAAAATTAAAGTGTCTATGATAACTATGCTTAATGAAGTAAAGGAAAACATACATGTAATAAATGAAAAACTGGAAAACCTCAACAGATAATTAGAAAATACAAACAAGAACCAAATGAAAAATTTAGAACTTAAAACATTCAGTATTTGAAATAAAGTAATTGAACTGGCTTTATAACAAGCTACATATTTTTATGTAAAGGAAAAACTATAATATTTTCACATGGAGTATATAAAACAGAATACATATGACAATAGCAGGGGCTAGTAAATTGAACTAAGTGATTGCAAGATTACTACATTTCATGGGAAGTTACAGTCCTAACGCTAAAAGTAGACTGTGAAAAGTTAAGAATGAATATTTTAATCCCTAGTGTAACCGCTAAGAAAATATGTAAAAGACATAGCTAAAAAGTCAATAGGTAATCTTAAATGGGAGTTAAAAAAAATCGAAAAGGAGGAACAAAAAAACCAGAAAAATATAGAAAACAAATCATAAAATGGGAAACCTAAATCCAACCATATCAATAATTACTTTAAATGGATCAAACATTCCAATCAAAGGCACAAATTAACAAAATAAAAGCAAGACCCAACTATGCTATACACAAGAGATGCACTTTAAATATAAAAACACATGTAAGTGGATTGGAAAAAAGGGGTGGAAAATGAACTGAATGTTTCTGTCCCCCTAAAATTCATATGTTGAAATCTTAACCCCCAATGTGATGGTATTAGGAAATGGGGCCTCTGGGAAAGTAATTAAGTCATGAGGGTAGAGCCCTCATGAATGAAATTAGTGCCCTTATAAAAGAGGCCCTAGAGAGATTTCTAGTCCTCTTTCTACCATATAAGGATACCAGAGAAGTTGGTATTCTGCCACCCAGAAGAGGGCCTTCACCAGAACTTGACCATGCTGGCACCCTGATCTTGGACATCGGTCCTCTAGAACTGTGAGAAATAAGTTTCTGTTATTTATAAGCCACCTAGTCTTTGGTATTCTGTTTTAGCAGCCCAAAATAATAAAGACATAGTGCAAAATAACCATAGGAAGGCTGGAGTGGCTATTAATATCAGACAAAATAGATCTCATTACACAGAGGGTCATTTTATACTGATGAAAGCATCAACTCATCAGGAAGCCATAATAATCATAAATGTGTATGCACCTAATAACAGAGCTTCAAAAATACATGAAGCAAAAATTGAAAGAATAAAATGGAGAAACAGGCAATTCTACAATAGTGGCAGGAGATTTTAACACCTTGCTGGAAGGGGTAGAACAAGAGACCACCCCCCACCAAAAAAAATCTGTAAAAATATAATCTGAACATACTGTCAACCACCCTGATCTAAGTGATATTCACAGAATGCTACATCCAACAATGACAGAATATACAGTCCTTTCAAGTGTACATGGTTCTTTCACAATAGTAAATCATATGCTATGCCATAAAACAACTCTCAATCAGAATGAAATTATTGAAATCATATATATGTATGTTCTTTGACCCAAACAAAATTAAACTAGAAATCAAAAGCAATGCAAAGTTTAGAAAACATCAAAAAATTTAAAACAACTCATTTCTAAATAATACAAGGCTCAGGAAAGAAATCACAAGAGAAATTAGAAAATATTTAAAACTGAAAAATAGTAAATATACAACATACCAAAATTTGTGCAATGTCACTTATGCAGTGCCTAGAGGAAATGTATTGTTTTAAATGCTTATGTTAGACAAAGAAGAAAGGTCTTAAATCAATGACCTACTGTTCCACTGTAACACAATAAACAAAGAGGAGCAAAGTAAAAAAGTAAGCGTAAGGAAGGAAATAATAAAGAGGATGACAATGAAATAGAAAACAGACAAAAGAAAGAAAATAACAAAGCCAAAATCTGGCTCACTGAAACATACTTTAGAAAACTGATAACCTCCTATGTTATCAACTGAATTGTGTTCCCCGAAAATTTGCACACTGAAGCTCTAATCCCTAATGTGACTATATTTGAAGACAGGACGTTGAAGGAGATAATTAAGATAAATGAGGTCATAAGAGTGGGGCCCTAATCCTATAGGACTGGTATCCTTATAGGAAGAGGAAGAGACACCAATGATGTATGTGTACAAATTCACATATGTTATGTGAAGACATAGCAAGAAGGAAGCAATCTATTAGCCAAGGAGTGAGGCCTCAGGAGAAACAAACTAGGCATACCTTGATCTTGCACTTCCAGATTACAGAAATATGAGAAAATATATTTCTGTTGTTTAAGCCACCCAGTCTATAGTATTTTGTTATGGCAGCCCTACAAGGGCTATGTAGGGACAGTGAGAAACTGGCCATCTGCAATCCAGGAAGTGAGCACCAGGAATCAATCACTTTGATCTTGGATTTCCCAGCCTCCAGAATTGTGGGAAATAAATTTCTACTGTTTAAGCCACCAAGTCCCTGCTATTTTTATTACAAGAAATAATAAAAATAGTCAGCCTAAGCTGACTAAGACAGATGGTAAGATTCAATAATTGTTATGTTGTTAATTCTTTCCAAATCGATCTACAGATTCAACATAATTTCATCAAAATCTCAGCAGGTTTTTTTTTTTTTTTTTTTTTTTTTTGCGTTACATGGGCCTCTCACTGTTGTGGCCTCTCCCGTTGCGGAGCACAGGCTCCGGACGCACAGGCTCAACAGCCATGGCTCACGGGCCCAGCTGCTCCGCGGCATGTGGGATCTTCCCAGACCGGGGCACGAACCCGTGTCCCCTGCATTGGCAGGCGGACTCTCAACCACTGCGCCACCAGGGAAGCCCACAGCAGGTTTTTTTAATAGAAATTGATAAGCTGATTCTAAAGCTTGTACAGGCATACCTCATTTATTGCACTTTGTTTTATTGTGCTTTGCAGATACTGTGTTTTAATACAAACTGAGTTTGTGGCAACCCTGCATCCAGGAAATCTATTGACACCATTTTTCCAACAGCCTTTGCTCACTTCATGTCTCTGTATCACATTTTGGTAATTCTCACAATATTGCAAATTTTTCATTATTATTATATTTGTTATGGTGATCTCTGATCAGTGATCTTTGATGTTACCATTGCAAAATGATTACAACTCACTAAAGGTTCAAATGATGGTTAGCAATTTTTTTAGCAATTAAGAATTTTAAAATTAAAGTGTATAAATTGTTTTTTTAGACATAATGCTACTGCACACTTAAGAGACTACAGTAGAGTGTAAATATAACTTGCATATGCACTAGGAAACCAAAAAATTCATGTGATTTTCTTTATTGTGATAGTCACTTTGTTGCGTTGTCTGGAACCAAACCCACATATCTCTGAGGTATGCCTGTATAGAAATGTGGAGGAGCTAGAATAACTAATATAATCTTGAAAAAGAACAACAAATTGGAGATCTTATACTGTATAATTTCAAGTCATGTGGTGTTGGCAAAAGGATATGCAGTGGCTCTCCCAGGGACAATTTTGTCCCGTAGGAGACATTTGGCAATGTGTGGAGGCATTTTTGGTTGTCACAATTAGGGGATCGATACTACAGGCATCTTATGAGTAGAGGTCAGGGACACTGCTAAATATCCTATAATGCACAGGACAAACTTCCCCACAACAAAGAATTATTTGGCTCAAGATGTCAATAGTGCTGAAATTGAGAAACCTTATGGTAGACAAATATGTCAACACAACAGCATAAGAGAGTCCAGAAACAAATTCACAGAGTCAATTGATTTTCAGAAAAGTGCTGATGCAATTCACTGGGAAAAGAAAAGTCTTTTCAATAAATGGTGATAAACAATGGATATTTGTATAGAAAAAATGAACCTTGACTTTAATCTTATATACAACAACTAATTCCACATCAGCCAAAGATCTAAATGTAATACTAAAATTTTAATGCTTCTAGAGACAAGACAACATAAGGGAATATCTTTTCTACCTAGATATAGGCAAACGTGTTTGACAGAACATGAAGTACGTTAAACGTAAAAGAAGAAATTGATAAATTGGATTTATCAAAATGAAAAATTTCTCCTCGTCAAAAAACTGTTAAGAAAATGAAAAGGTAAGCCACAGACCAGGAGAACACATTTGCAATACATATATCTTACAAGATTATTCATACCCTGATGTATAAAGAATGCCTACAAATCATTAAGAAAAAGCTCATTTTTAAAAGGGCAAAACACTTGAACAGATACTTTACAATAAGATATATGAATGTCCAATATATCATTAGTCACCAGGGAAATGCAAATTAAAACTACAATGTGATATTACACACAGCCACTAGAACAACTAAAATTTAAAGGACTTTATAAAGTGTTGGAAAAGATTTGAAGCAACCCAAACTCACATATAGATACAATGTGGGAGTATAAAATGGCAAAACCACTTTGGAAAACTGAGAGTTCCTTATATGTTAAACATACACCTATCTTAATACCCAGCAATCCATTTCCAGGTTTTTACCCAGGAGAAATGAAAAGTGTGCATCCATAAACAGACTTGTACAAGAATGTCCACAGTATCTTTATTCATAATAGTACCAACCTGGAAGTGACTGAAATGTTCATAAACAGAAGATTGGATAAACAAGTTGTGTAATATCCATATGATAAAATATCATTCAGCAATAAAAATCAAATAATTATTGTTATACATAACAACATATTTGAATTTCAAAAACACTTAATTGTGAAAAAGAAGCCTGGCACAAAAGAGTACATACTGTATATGATTCCATTTATATGAAATTCTAAAGGCAAAGATGTGTTAAACAGAACAGGAAAAGAACATGAAGGAAATTTTTGGAAATGTACTGTATCTTAATTGGGATATTGGTTACATGAATGTATACATTTTTCAAAATGCATCAGCCTGTACACTTAAGATCTGTGCATTTTAGCATATGTAAATTATTATCTCCATTTTACAGTAACAACAAAGCATAAAAAAGAAGAATTTAAAAGTTAAAGAATTAAAAAGTGAGCTGGCCAAACTGAGGGTAAAAACTAGAATAAAAGCCTTTTAAAAAACCATTTCCATAGGAATTCCCTGGTGGTCGAGTGGTTAGAACTCCATTCTTCCATTGCAGGAGGCACAGGTTCAATCCCTGGTCAGAGAACTAAGATTCCTGCATGCCATGCAGCATGGTCAAAAAAACAAAAACAAAAAAAACAACAAAAAAAAACCTGTTTCCAAAAATCACATGATCATATCAGTAGATGCAGAAAAGGCATTTGACAAAATCCAACATTCATTAATGATAAAAACTGTCAGTAAACTAGGAATAGAGGAAAACTTCATCAACTTGATAAACATTATCTACAAAACACTTACAGTTAACATCATACCAAGTGGTGAGAAACTCTAAACTTCCCAACAAAATCATATAGAAGGCAAGGATGTTCTCTCTCACCTTTCCTTTCAATAACATACTGGAAGCTCTAGCTAATGCAATAAGACAAGAAAAGGAAATAAATGTATATAGATTGGGAAGGAAGAAATAAATCTGACATGATCATCGATGTAGAAAATCCAAGTAATTGTCAAAAATACCTCCTGGAACTAATGTGTGATTATAACAAGGTTTCAGGACACTTGGTTAATATATAAAAGTTAATTACTTTCCTATATACCAGCAATGAACAAGTGGAATTAAAAGTTATAAACACAATACTATTTATATTAGCACTCCCTCCCTCCCAAATTAAATACTTAGGTATAAATCTAACAAAATATGTACTAGATTTACATGAGGAAAAATTAGAAAACTCTGATGAATTAAATCAAAGGAGATCTAAATAAATGTTGAGATAGTCCATGCTTGTAGATAGGAATGGTAAATATTGTCAAGATGTCAGTTATCTCCAATTTGATCTATAGATTCAATGGAATCCTAATCAAAATCCCAGCAAGTTATTTTGTGAATATCAACAAACTGATTATAAAGTTTATGTGGAGAGGCAAAAATTCCCAAAATAGCCAATACAATATTGAAAAAGAAAAAGTTGGAAGACTGACACTACCCAACATTAAGACTTAATATAAAGCTACAGTAATGAAGACAGTGTAGATTCAGAAAAAAAAATAGACAAATAGATCAATGGAATAAAATAGAGAGTGCAGAAAAATACCCACAAAAATATAGTCAACTGATCTTTGACAAAGGAGAAAAGGCCATACAATGGAGCAAAGGTACTCTTTACAATAAATAGTGCTGGAACAACTGGACATCCACACGCAAAGAAAAAAAAATCCTAACGCATGCCATACACTCTTCACAAAAAAGTACCAAAAATGGGTCACAGACCTAAATGTAAAACAAAACTATTAACTCCTGTACAATAACATAGGAGAAAACACAGATGACCTCAGGTACTTTTTAGATACAACATCAGAGTCACAGTTCATGAAAGAAATAATTGATAAACTGGACTTCATTAAAATTAAAACTGTTCTGTGAAAGACAATGTGAAGAGAATGAGAAGATAAGCCACAAACATGGAGAAAATATTTGCAGAATACATATTTAATAAAGGACTGTTATCCAGAATATGCAAAGAACTATTAAAACCCAACAATAAGAAGACAACCTGACTAAAAATGGGCCAAAGACCTTAACAGAAACCTCATCAAAGATATACAGATGACAAACAGGCATATGAAAATCTGCTCCACTTCATATGTCATCAGGGAAATGCAAATTAAAACAACAATGAGGTACCAGTACCTACCTATTAGAATGGTCAAAATCCAGAATAGTGGATCAAGATGGCGGAGTAGGAGGATGCGAAGCTCACCTCTCCCAAAAACATATCAA
Organism: Mesoplodon bidens; assembly: GCF_964165515.1. Taxonomy (NCBI): domain Eukaryota; kingdom Metazoa; phylum Chordata; class Mammalia; order Artiodactyla; family Ziphiidae; genus Mesoplodon; species Mesoplodon bidens. The sequence continues at coordinate 18,326,224 of NC_138164.1, read as the reverse complement.
AATATATCTATATGTGGAGCATCTCTCACTGCAGATAACATGAAGACTGGCAGAAAAGCTCTTCAACAACCAAGACTATAAAAAAAGATTCACATGTAGTCAGGTAGAAAGGGAGGAGAAGCAATTGGGTCAGGAACCACACTCCTAGCATGGGGACACAGAGGAGGAGGGGAATATCTTGGGCTTGGTGATCCTCCCTGGGGAGTGAGGGGTTCAAGTCACATTTTGGGCAACTCAGCCCTGGGGTCCAACAGCAGGAAGACAAGTCCCCTTAGCTGGTTTGAAAACCAGTGGAACTTACAGGAGGGCTGTAAGAAACCAAGACTCTGCTGTTTGGGAGTGCACACACACACACACTTGCTTACCCCCAGGAAGAGCATGGAGGCAGCAGGTTGAAAACTGCCTGGGCTCTGACCAACTTGCTGGGACCACCCCAGCATGCAACCCAGTCCATATCAGGCACCTGCTCTGGCCCCTCTTGCTCTGGCTCTGCTAGTGTGGAAGTGCTGTTGCCAAGGAGAGTGGGCACACTTAAAGGAAATGGAGCTGGCTCAGACGTAGCCCTCAGGACTTGCACTCCAGTCCCTTGAACCCCACTCCCATCCCTGAGAAGGCAGTGACTGCCATTGAGCAGAGGAGAAGCCCTGGCTTACACATGTCTCTGGCCCTAGCCCTTCCATCTCCAGCCCTACCTCCTACCAAGGTGGTAGTTGCCAGCATACCCTGGGGAAGATTTAGCCCATGATTGCTTCAGATTCAGCTCTTCCACTAAAGCCACTAGGCACAAGCAGACTATATAAGGATGCTCCCACACAAGGACACCCCTTCAAGACTGGGATAGGTAACCATTTCACCTAATTTCATAGAGACAGAGAAAGATAAGCAAAATGAGAAGACAATGGAATATGTTTCAAATGAAAGAACAAGAACCCTCACCCCCCAAAAGAACCCTAATGAAATAGAGATAAATACTGAATAATTTACCAAATAAAGAGCTCAAAGTAATAGTAATAAGAATGCTAACTGAACTTGGAAAGAGAATATATGAACACAGTGAGAATTTTAACAAGGAACTAAAAAGTATAGAAAAAGAAACAGACCTGAAGAATACAATAACTGAAATGAAAAATGCAGTAGAAGGAATTAACAGCAAACTAGGTGATACAGAAGGATAAATAAGCAATCTGAAAGACAGAATAATGGAAATCATCCAATCGGAATAGCAAAAAAAAAAAAATTAAAAATGAGGACTTTTAAGGGACCTATGGTACCATATCAAGCATACTAGAATTTGGATGGAGAAGAGAGAAAAGGATAGAAAATGTATTTGATGAAATCATTGCTGAAAACTTCTTGAAGATGAAGAAGGAAACAGATTTCCAGGTACAGGAATCACAGTGAGTCCCAAACAAGATGAACCCAAACAAAATGACACCAAGATGTACCATAATCAAAATGGCAAAAAGTTAATGATAAAGAGAGAATTTTAAATTCAGCAAGAGAAAAACAAAGAACCACATAAAAGGAACCCTCATAAAGCTATCAGCAGATTTTTCTGCAGAAACTTTGCAGGCCAGAAGGGTGTGGCATGATATATTTAGAGTGCTGGAAGGTAAAAACCTAAGCCCAGGATACTCTACCCAGCAAGGTTATCATTCAGAATTGAAGGAGAGATAAAGAGCTTCTCAGACAAGTAAAAAGTAAAAGATTTCATAAACACTAACCTGATCTTATAAGACATGTGAAAAGGTCTTCTTTAAGTGGAAAAAGGCTACAATAAGAAGTAAGAATTTATAGGAAAGAAAAATCCCACTAGTAAAGGCAAATATATGGTAAAGGCTGTGGATCAACCACTTAAAAAGCTAGTATGAAGATTGAAAGACAAAAATTTTAAAATCAACTATAACTACAATAAACAGTTAAGTGAAGGACACAAAGATGTAAACTATGACATCAACAACACAAAACATGGGGGAGGGGAGTAAAAAATGTAGATCTTTAGAAAGTGTTTGAACTTAAATGACTGCCAGTTTAAAAGAAGTGGATATAGTTATCAGTCAACATACATGAACCTTATGGTAACCACAAATAAAAAACCTTCACTAGATACACCAAAACTGGAGAAAAAGGAACACAAGCATAGTGCTAATGAAAATTGTCACACCACAAGGAAAAAGACTAAAAGAAGAAAATAACAGAAGAACTACAAACACAACCATAAAACAAGTAATAAAATGGCAAAAAGTACATATCTGTCAGTAATCACTTTGAATGTCGATGGACTAAATGCTCCAATCAAAAGACAAAGGGTGATTATCTTTGATAAAGGAGGCAGGAATGTACAGTGGAGAAAGGACAGCCTCTTCAATAAGTGGTGCTGGGAAAACTGGACAGGGACATGTAAAAGTATGAGATTAGATCACTCCCTAACACCATACACAAAAATAAGCTCAAAATGGATTAAAGACCTAAATGTAAGGCCAGACACTATCAAACTCTTAGAGGAAAACATAGGCAGAACACTCTATGACATAAATCACAGCAAGATCCTTTTTGACCCATCTCTTAGAGAAATGGAAATAAAGACAAAAATAAACACATGGGACCTAATGAAACTTCAAAGCTTTTGCACAGCAAAGGAAACCATAAACAAGACCAAAAGACAACCCTCAGAATGGGAGAAAATATTTTCAAATGAAGCAACTGACAAAGGATTAATCTCCTAAATTTATAAGCAGCTCATGCAGCTCAATAACAAAAAAACAAACAACCCAATCCAAAAATGGGCAGAAGACCTACATAGACATTTCTCCACAGAAGATATACAGACTGCCAACAAACACATGAAAGAATGCTCAACATCTTTAATCATTAGAGAAATGCAAATCAAAACTACAATGAGATATCATCTCACACCAGTCAGAATGGCCATCATCAAAAAATCTAGAAAAAATAAATGCTGGAGCGGATATGGAAAAAAGGGAACACTGTTGCACTGCTGGTGGGAATGAGAATTGGTACAGCCACTATGGAGAAGAGTATGGAGGTTCTTTAAAAAACTACAAATAGAACTACCATATGACCCAGCAATCCCATTACTGGCCATATACCCTGAGAAAACCATAATTCAAAAAGAGTCCTGTACCAAAATGTTCATAGCAGCCCTATTTACAATAGCCTGGAGATGGAAACAACCTAAGTGTCCATCATCAGATGAATGGATAAAGAAGATGTGGCACATATATACAATGGAATATTACTCAGCCATAAAAAGAAACGAAATTGAGCTATTTGTAATGAGGTGGATAGACCTAGAGTCTGTCACACAGAGTGAAGTAAGTCAGAAAGAGAAAGACAAATACTGTATGCTAACACATATATATGGAATTTAAGAAGAAAAAAATGTCATGAAGAACCTAGGGGTAAGACAGGAATAAAGCCACAGACCTACTAGAGAATTGACTTGAGGATATGGGGAGGGGGAAGGGTAAGCTGTGACAAAGTGAAAAAGAGGCATGGACATATATACACTACCAAACGTAAGGTAGATAGCTAGTGGGAAGCAGCCGCATAGCACAGGGAGATCAGCTCGGTGCTTTGTGACTGCCTGGAGGGGTGGGATAGGGAGGGTGGGAGGGAGACGCAAGAGGGAGGGGATATGGGAACAGATGTATAGGTATAACTGATGCACTTTGTTATAAAGCAGAAACTAATACACCATTGTTAAGCAACTATACTCCAATAAAGATGTAAAAAAAAAACTTTATAAGCATAAAAAAAAAAAAGACAAAGGGTGAGAGACATTAGCAACCAAGATGGCGGAGTAGAAGGACATGTGCTCACTCCCTCTTGCGAGAGCACCAGAATCACAACTAACCACTGAACAATCATCAACAGGAAGACACTGGAACTCACCAGAAAAGATACCGCACATCCAAAGACAAAGGAGAAGCCGCAATGAGATGGTAGGAGGAGTGCAATCACAATACAATCAAATCCCATAACTGCTGGGTGGGTGACTCACAGACTGGAGAACACTTATACCACAGAAGTCCACCCACTGGAGTGAAGGTTCTGAGCCCCACCTCAGGTACCCAACCTGGGATTCTGGCAATGGGAGGAGGAATTCCTAGAGAATCAGACTTAGAAGGCTAGTGGGACTTGATTGCAGCACTTCGACAGGACTGGGGGAAACAGCGACTCCACTCTTGGAGGCCACACACAAATTAGTGTGCACATAAGGACCCAAGGGAAGGAGCAGTGACCCCAGGGGAGGCTGAACCAGACCTACCTGGAGGGTTTCCTGCAGAGGAGGGCAGTGGCTGTGGCTCACCATGGGGACAAGGACACTGGGAGCAGAAGTTCTGGGAGGTACTCCTTGGCCTGAGCCCTCCCAGAGACTAACATTAGCCCCACCAAAGAGCCCAGGTAGGGTCCAGTGTTGGGTTGCCTCAGGCCAAACAACCAACAGGGAGGGAACCCAGCCCCACCCATCAGCAGTCAAATGGATTAAAGCTTCACTGAGCTCTACCCACCAGAGCAACAGTCAGCTCTACCCACCACCAGTCCCTCCCATCAGGAAACTTGCACAAGCCGCTTAGATTGCCTCATCCACCAGAGGGCAGACAGCAGAAGCAAGAAGAACTACAATCCTGCAGCCTGTGGAACAAAAAAACACATTCACAGAAAGATAGACAAGATGAAAAGGCAGAGGGCTATGTACCACATTAAGGAACAAGATAAAACCCCAGAAAAACAACTAAATGAAGTGGAGATAGGCAACCTTCCAGAAAAAGAATTCAGAATAATGATAGTGAAGGTGATCCAGGACCTCGGAAAAAGAATGGAGGCAAAGATTGAGAAAATGCAAGAAATGTTTAACAAAGACCTAGAAGAATTAAAGAGCAAGCAAACAGAGATGAACAATACAATAACTGAAATGAAAACTACACTAGAAGGAATCAACAGCAGAATAACTGAGGCAGAAGAATGGATAAGTGACCTGGAAGACAGAATGGTGGATAAGAAGGAAGTTTATAGCTATACAAGCCTACCAGAAAAACAAGAAAAATCTCAAATAAACAATCTAACCTTACACCTAAAGGAACTAGAGAAAGAGGAACAAATAAAACCCAAAGTTAGTGGAAGGAAAGAAATCATAAAGATCAGAGCAGAAATAAATGAAATAGAAACAAAGAAAACAATAGCAAAGATCAATAAAACTAAAAGCTGTTCTTTGAGAAGATAAACGAAATTGATAAACCATTAGCCAGACTCATCAAGAAAAAGAGGGAGAAGACCCAAATCAATAAAATTAGAAATGAAAAAGGAGAAGTTACAGCAGACACCACAGAAATACAAAGCATCCTAAGAGATTACTACAAGCAGCTCTATGCCAATAAAAAAAAGAAAACCTGGAAGAAATGGACAAATTCTTAGAAAGGTATAACCTTCCAAGACTGAACCAGGAAGAAAAGAAAATATGAACAGACGAATCACAAGTAATGAAATTGAAACTGTGATTAAAAATCTTCCAACAAACAAAAGTCCAGGACCAGATGGCTTCACAGGTGAATTCTATCAAACATTTAGAGAAGAGCTAACACCCATCCTTCTCAAACTCTTCCAAAAAAATGTGGAGGAAGGAACACTCCCAAACTCATTCTATGAGACCACCATCACCCTGATACCAAAACCAGACAAAGATACTACAAAAAAAAAGAAAATTACAGACCAATATCCCTGATGAATATAGATGCAAAAATCCTCGGGCTTCCCTGGTGGCGCAGTGGTTGAGAGTCCGCCTGCCGATGCAGGGGACACAGGTTCGTGCCCCGGTCCGGGAAGATCCCACATGCCACAGAGCGGCTAGGCCCGTGAGCCATGGCCACTGAGCCTGAGCATCTGGAGCCTGTGCTCCACAATGGGAGAGGCCACAACAGTGAGAGGCCCACATACCGTAAAAAAAAAAAAAAAAATCCTCAACAAAACACTAGCAAACAGAATCCAACAACACATTAAAAGGATCATACACCATGATCAAGTGGGATTTATCCCAGGGATGCAAGGATTCTTCAATATACTTAAATCAATCAATGAGATAAACCACATTAACAAATTAAAGAATAAAAACCATATGATCATCTCAATAGATGCCAAAAAAGCTTTTGACAAAATTCCGCACCCATTTATGATAAAAACTCTCCAGAAAGTGGGCATAGAGGGAACCTACCTCAACATAATAAAGGCCATATATGACAAACCCACAGCAAACATCATTCTCAATGGTGAAAAACTGAAAGCATTTCCTCTAAGATCAGGAACAAGACAAGGATGTCTACTCTCACCACTATCATTCAACATAGTTTTGGAAGTCCTAGCCACGGCAATCAGAGAAGAAAAAGAAATAAAAGGAATACAAATTGGAAAACAAGAAGTAAAATCATCACTGTTTGCAGATGACATGATACTCTACGTAGAGAATCCTAAAGATGCCACCAGAAAGCTACTAGAGCTAATCAATGAATTTGGTAAAGTTGCAGGATACAATATTAATGCACAGAAATCTTTTGCATTCCTATACACTAATGATGAAAAATCTGAAAGAGAAATTAAGGAAACAATCCCATTCACCATTGCAACAAAAAGAATAAAATACCTAGGAATAAACCTACCTAAGGAGGTAAAAGACCTGTACTTAGAAAAGTATAAGACACTGCTGAAAGAAATCAAAGATGACACAAACAGATGGAGGGATATACCATGTTCTTGGATTGGAAGACTCACTATTGTGAAAATGACTACACTACCCAAAGTAATCTACAGATTCAATGCAATCCCTATCAAATTACCAATGGCATTTTTTATGGAACTAGAACAAAACATCTTAAAATTTGTATGGAGACACAAAAGACCCACAATAGCCGAAACAGTCTTGAGGGAAAAAAACGGAGCTGGAGGAATCAGACTTCCTGACTTCAGACTATACTACAAAGCTACAGTAATCAAGACAATATGGTACTGGCACAAAAACAGAAACATAGATCAATGGAACAAGATAGAAAGCCCAGAGATAAACCCACACACCTATGGTCAACTAATCTATGACAAAGGAAGCAAGGATATACAATGGAGAAAAGACAGTCTCTTCAATAAGTGGTGCTGGAAAAACTGGACAGCTACATGTAAAAGAATGAAATTAGAACACTCCCTAACACCATACACAAAAATAAACTCAACGTGGATTAGAGACCTAAATGTAAGACCGGACACTATAAAACTCTTAGAGGAAAACATAGGAAGAACACTCTGTGACATAAATCACAGCAAGATCTTTTTTGATCCTCCTCCTAAAGTAATGGAAATAAAAACAAAAATAAACAAATGGGATCTAATGAAACTTCAAAGCTTTTGCACAGCAAGGGAAACCATAAACAAGACGAAAAGACAACCCTCAGAATGGGAGAAAATATTTGCAAATGAATCGATGGACAAAGGATTAATCTCCAAAATATATAAACAACTCATGCAGCTCAATATTAAAAAAGCAAACATCCCAGTCCAGAAATGGGCAGAAGACCTAAATAGACATTTCTCCAAAGAAGACTCACAGCTGGCCGAGAAGCACATGAAAAGCTGCTCCACATCACTAATTATTAGAGAAATGCAAATCAAAACTACAATGAGGTATCACCTCACACCAGTTAGAATGGGCATCATCAGAAAATCTACAAACAACAAATGCTGGAGAGGGTGTGGAGAAAAGGGAACTGTCTTGCACTGTTGATGGGAATGTAAATTGATACAGCCACTATGGAGAACAGTGTGGAGGTTCCTTAAAAAACTAAAAGTAGAATTACCATATGACCCAGCAATCCCACTACTTGGCATATATCCAGAGAAAACCATAATTCAAAAAGACACATGCTCCCCAAAGTTCATTGCAGCACTATTTACAATAGCCAGGTCATGGAAGCAACCTAAATGCCCGACAGACGAATGGATAAAGAAGATGTGGTACATATATACAATGGAATATTACTCAGCCATAAAAAGGAACGAAATTGGGTCATTTGTAGAGACGTGGATGGATCTAGAGACTGTCATACAGTGTGAAGTAAGGGAGAAAGAGAAAAACGAATATCGTATACTAATGCATATATGTGGAACCTAGAAAAATGGTACAGATGAACTGGCTTGCAGGGCAGGAATTGAGACACAGATGTAGAGAACAAACGTTTGGACACAAAGGGGGTAAAGTTGGAGGGAGGTGGTGGTGGTGGTGTGATGAATTGTGCAATTGGGATTGACATGTATACACTGATGTGTATAAAATTGATGACTAATAAGGACATGCTGTATAAAAAATAAATAAGGTAAAGTTCAAAACAAAAAAAAAGACAAAGGGTGGCTGATTCAATAATAATAATAATAATAATAAAAGATGAATCTATACACTGCTTACAAGAGACACTTCAGAGCTAAAGGCACACACAGACTCAAAGTGAGGTGATAGAAACAGGTATTCCATGCAAATGGAAATGCAAAGAAAGCTGAGGTAGCAGTACTCATATTAGACTAAGTAGACTTTGAAACAAGTCTATAACAATGGACAAAGAAGAACGTTACATAATCATAAAGGGATCAATACAAGAAGATATCATAACTTTTGTTAACGTATGTGCACTTAAGGTAAGATCACCTAAACTTATAAAGCAAGTGCTAATAGACATAAAGGGAAAAATAGAGAATTCAATTCAATTCAATTCAATACAATACAATAATAGTAGGGAATTTTAACACACCACTTACACCAATGGACAGATCATGCAGACAAAAAATCAATAAGGAAACAGTGGCCTTAATTGAGACATTAGACCAGTTGGACTTAATAGATATCTACAAGACATTCCATCCAAAACAGCAGAATACACATTCTTTTCAAGTGCACATGGTATGTTCTCTAGGATAGAACCCATGCTAAGCTACAAAGAAAAAGTCTCAACAAACTTAAGATGATAGAAATTATACTAAGTATCTTTTCTGACTAAAACTATATGAAACTAGAAATAAATTACAGGAAGAAAAAGTGGGGAAAATGCAAACATGTGGAGACTAAACAACATGCTACTAAAAAACTAATGGGTAAATAAAGAAATTAAAAGGAATCAGAAAATACCTCAAGACAAATGATAATAAACAACTTTCCAATATCTATGGGACACAGCAAAAGCAGTTTTAAGAGGGAAGTTTACAGTGATACATGCCTTCCTCAAGAAACAAGAAAAATCTCAAAGAAACAACCTAACCTACCATCTAAAGGAACTAGAAAAAGGAGAACAAAGCCCAACATTAGCAGAAGGAAGGAAATAATGAAGATCAGAGCAGAAAATCACATGATAGTATATACAGAACACCCTAAAATCTCCACCCCAAAACTATTAGAACTAATAAATGAATTCAGCAAGCTTGATGGATACAAGGTTAATATACAGAAATCTGTTGTCTTTCTATACAATAATAATCAACTATTAGAGAAAGCAAGAAAATAATCCCATTTAAAATTGCATCCAAAAGTATAAAACACTTAGGAATAAATTTAACCAAAGAGGCAAAGGACCTATACTCTGAAAACCATAAAATGTTAATGAAGGAGATTGAAGATGCTACAAAGAATTGGAAAGATATCCCATGTTCATGGATTATAAGAATTAATATTGTTAAAATATCCATACTAGGGAACTTCCCTGGTGGTCCAGTGATTATGACTTTGCCTTCCAATGCAGGGGGTGCGGGTTTGGTCCGTGGTCTGGAAGGTAAGATCCCACATGCCTCTTGGCCAAAAAAAGCCCAAAACATAAAACAGAAGCAATAATTGTAACAAATTCAATTTAAAAAAACACTTAAAAAAAAGTCCATACTACTCAAGGCAATCTACAGATTTAATGCAGTCCCTATTGAAATACCCATGACATTATCCACAAAACTAGAACAGATAATCCTAAAATTTATATGGAAGTACAAAAGACTCTGAATAGCCAAAGCAATATTTGGAAAAAAGAACAGAGCTGAAGTTGTCATGCTCCATCAATTCAGACTATACTACAAAGTTTCAGTAATAAAAACAGCATGGAACTGGCACGAAACAGATCTATTGATCAATGGAACTGAATAGAGAGCCCAGAAATAAACCCATGCATATATGGTCAATTAATCCATGACAAAGGTGGTAAAATACACAATGGGGAAAAGACAGTCTCTTCAACAAGTGGTGTTGGGAAAATTGGAGAGCTACACGTAAAATAATGCAATTAGAACACTTTCTCACACCATATACAAAAATAAGCTCAAAATGGATTAAAGACCTAAATGTAAGGCTAGAAACCATAAAACTCCTAGAAGAAAACATAGGCAGAACATTTTTTATATAAGTCATAGCAATATTTAATTCTTTTGGACCTGACTCCTCAGGCAAAGGAAACAAAAGTAAAAATAAGCAAATGGGACTTAATTAAACTTAAAGCTTTTGCACAGCAAAAAATACCATCAACAAAATGAAAAGACAACCTACTGAATGGGAGAAAATATTTTCACATGATATGTCTGATAAGGGGTTAATATCCAAAATATATAAACAGCTCATACAACTCAATATCAGAAAACAAAGAACCTGATCAGAATATAGGCAGAAGACCTGAACAGATATTTTTCCAAAGAAGTCATACAGATGGCCAACGAGCACAAGAAAAATTGCTCAGTGTCACCAGTTACCAGGGAAGTGCAAATCAAAATCACAATGAGATATCACCTCACACCTGTCAGAATGGCTATTATCAAAAAGACCACAAATAACAAATGTTGGTGAGGATGTGGAGAAAAGAGAACCCTCATAGACTGTTGGTGGGAATATAAATTGGTACAACCACTATGGAAAACAGTATGGTGGTTCCTCAAAAAACTAAAAATAGAAATACTATATGATACAGCAATTCTACTCCTGAAGAAAAAAAAGAAAGAAAATACTAATTCAAAAGATATATGCTTCCCTATGTTCATAGCAGCATTATTTACAATAGCTGAGATATGGAAGCAACTTAAGTGTCCATCAACATATGACTGGATAAAGAAGACATGGTGTATATATACAACAAAATAATTCTCGGCCATAAAAAAAGAATGAAAATTTGCCATTTGCAACAACATGGATGGACCTGTAGGGTATTATGCTTAGCGAAATAAGTCAGACAGAGAAAGACAAGTACTCTATGTTATCACTTATATGTGAAATCTAAAACATAGAACAAACAAATAAATACAACAAAACAGAAACAGACTCACAGAACAAACTAGTGGTGACCAGTGTGGAAAGGAATGAGGGCAGGGGCAAGATAGGGGTGAGGGATTAAGAGGTAGAAACTGTTATGTATAAGACAAATAAGATACAAAGATATGTTGCACAGCACAGGGAATATAGCCAATATCTTATAATAACATTAAATGGAGTATAATCTATAAAATATTGAATCACTTTGTTTTTCACCTGAAACTAATATTGTAAATCAATGATAAAAAAAATATCCAGAATACCACAGCACCAAATGCTGGTGAGGATGTGGAGCAACAGGAGTTCTCCTTCATTGCTGGTGGGAATCCAAAGTAGTAGAGCACTTTGGAAGACAGTTTGGCAGTTTCTTATAAAACTAAACATACTCTTATCATGCGATCCAGAAATTGTGTTCCTTGGTATTTATCAAGAGGAGTTGAAAATTATATCCATACTAAAACCTGTACACAATTGTTTATAGTAGTAATTATTCATAATAGCCAAAACTTGGAAGCAATTGAACTGTTTTTCAGTAGATGAATGGATAAACAAACTGTGGTACATCCAGACAATGGAAAATTATTCAGCACTAAAAGGCAATGAACTCTCAAGGCATGAAAAGACATGAAGGAACCTTAAATGCATATTCGTATGTGAAAAAAAGCCAATCTTAAATGGCTACATACTGCATGATTCAAACAATATGACATTCTGGAATAAAAAAACTATGGAGACAGTAAAAAGATCAGTGGTTGCCAAGGAGTTGGGGGAGGGGGCATAGGGGATAGCGAAGTACAGAGGATTTTTAGGGCAATGTAAATACTCTGTATTGTACCATAATGATTAATACATGTCACTCATTATGCATTTCTCCAAACTCATAGAATGTATAACATCAAGAGTAAAATGTAGGGCTTCCCCGGTGGCGCAGTGGTTGAGAGACCGTCTGCCAATGCGGGGGGACAGGGGTTCGTGCCCCGATCCTGGAAGATCCCGCATGCCGTGGAGCGGCTGGGCCCGTGAGCCATGGCCGCTGGGCCTGCGCGTCCGGAGCCTGTGCTCCGCAACAGGAGAGGCCACAACAGTGAGAGGCCCGCGTACCGCCAAAAAAAAAAGAGTGAAATGTAGTGTTAACTACGGACTTTGGGAAATTATGACATGTCAGTGTAGGTCTATCAATTGCAATAAATGCTGCACTTTGGTGGGGGATGTTGATAATATGGGAGGCTATGCGTGTGCTGAGTGGGGCACGGTGTGTATGAGAAATCTTTGTACCTTCCCCTTAATTTTGTTGGGAACCTAAATCTACTTTAAAAAATAAAGTCTTAATTTAAAAAAATAATGAAGCAAAAATTTAAAAACTCTATCCATACTGGTTTTAATAATAAGTTTATGTGCTGGGAACTTACCTATTTTTCTGAAGTGTGTAGCCTTAGATTTCCTCTGAGGGCTAATCATATAATTTGGAGTTAATTCAATCTCTAAGATTCTCTGAGAGTTATAAACTATGAATATGAAGGAGTTGGCATATTTAGCAATGACGGAGCACCCTAGAGTCTTTAGTTTGAAGGATCACACTCGACCTATTTCATCACAATCAATAAAAGTGAGTTGAATAAATAAATCAGCACACATTGTGATGGGCTGAACTGTGCTCCCACCAAATGTGTATGCTGAAGCCATTACTTCTAGTACCTCAGCATGTTACTATGTGGAGAATATGTGGTCAAGTCCTTCAAAGAGGTAATTAAGTTAAAATGGGGTCATTAGGGTGGCCCTTAGTTCAATATGACTGGGATCCTTATAAGAAAAGATTAGGACACAGAAACTTACACAGACCAAGGGGCAAGCAGATGAAGACACAGTGAGAAAGTAGCCACCTGCAAGCCAAGGAGAGAGGCCTCAGAAGAAACCACCCCTGTTGACGTCTTGATCTTAGATGTCCAGCTCCAGAAGTGTAAGAAAATAAATTATTTAAGCCCCACAGTCTGTGGTATTGTGTTATGACAGCCCCAGCAGACTAATATATACATATTCTATTTGACAAGCCTCATAGTGGAATTCAACAATCATGTACTGAACCTTCACTGTACCATTTTACTGTGCTCGATGGCAGCTGGATGATTAAGGCATAGCCTCTCTTCCTTAAGGGCCCTCTAGTTCAGTGAGGCAGACAAACATGGTGATGAAGAATGACTCCACACAGACTCAGAAATGTATACGCACTATCAGCCCGTATAATTTACCTAACAGAAAGTTATTCTGGGGCACAAACTTAGCACCTGGCCAAACTACCGTTGTTTTAACAAAGGCTTTTTAGTTGTAAGTAAGAGAAACCAGCACAAAGAAGCTCTAAGTAAAAAGGGGCGAGGAGGGCTTTTGTGGAAGCCACAGGGCAACTTGTTGGTAACATAGCTGGGCCACATGAGCACTGAAACCAACTCTTGGAGAGTCATCAGGAATCAGTTACTCTTCTCTTTGCTGCCACGTGATTTCTCATCCTTGATCTCTCTACAGGTCTGTTGTCTTCTCATTCTCTGTCGTCCAGTTGCTTCTCTGTGGAAATGGTGGAAATTGACATTTCCCCAGCCCCAGGTCCATGACACTTTCCCAGCCCCAGCACCACTAAGTTCTGGGAGAGAGTCTAGTGGTCCACTTGGACCAGATGTCCACCCCTTGTCCTATTGGCTTTGGTCAGAGTGGTTGGGAAAACAATACACACATGGCCATGGGAACTGGAGAAGGAGGCAATTATCAAAGAAGGGAAGTGTACACAGGGCAAATATCCTGACAGTTTCTTTTTACAAGCGTCAAAGTAGAATTCAATAATAATTGAATGAAGGGAAATTCATTCCATACATCTACAAGTGCATCTATTTGCACTGATTTAAACTTGTGATTTTCAGACCTGGTTGCACATCAGAGTCACCTGTGGAGTTTCAAAAGCATGCCAGTGCCTTGTTCCCTTTTACCTTAACATCAGAATCTGTGAAGTTGGGGCCCATGTAATCACTGTTGTGGGCTCTCCCGTTGTGGAGCACAGGCTCCGGATGCTCAGGCTCAGCGGCCATGACTCACTGGCCCAGCCGCTCCGCGGCATGTGGAATCCTCCCGGACTAGGGCACGAACCCGTGTCCCCTGCATCGGCAGGTGGACTCTCAACCACTGCGCCACCAGGGAAGCCCCCCATGTAATTTTTTTTTAAGTTTTTAAGCACTCCAATGATCCCAGTGTGCTGCCAGGGTTGCAAACTTCTTGTTTAGACTTCATGCCATTACAATTTAGACTTACGATTTTATGGTTTCATATCTCATTCTTTAATACTTAAGAATATTTATTTATTTGGTTGCGCCAGGTCTTAGTTGCAGGACACAAGATCTTCATTGCGGTCTGCAGGATCTTTCTTTTTTGTTGTTGTTGCTGCATGCAGGCTCTTAGTTGCAGCATGCAGGATCTAGTTCCCTGACCAGGGATCGAACCTGGGCCCCCTGCACTGGGAGCACACAGTCTTAACTGCTGGACCACCAGGGAAACCCCTTCATATATTATTCTTAAAAGATGTGATCAAGTTAGGAATCATGTGCCTCTCCTAAAATTTAAGGCAAAATCATCATTGAGTATTTTGGGGAGAGAAGAGCTTCCTTCAGGGTGGGGTAGTATTAATTTGCAGGTACCTTTTGTTTTATTTTAAAAAAATTGTTATTGGAGTGTAGTTGATTTACAATGTTGTGTTACTTTCAGGTGTGAAAGGTAGCTTTTTATATTTCTGTATGATTAGGCTCTGAAACAAAGTTGATCATCAGGTTCCTTAGAATGTAACAGTCTTCTGGAAAAATAAGAAACTTAGTATCTCCCACAAATCTTTGCTGACTCTTCAGTGGAAACCTTCAGTGATCTTCCCAGCTCTTCTCAGATCCCTTTTTACTGTTTCTGTGCTCCCTTATCTCAACTTCTATGTGCTATTGCTTCCAAATGCCAATACCTAGAACTTTCATAGAACTTTCCTTGGGCTACTAAAGTTTTGTCTGCCCAAGAAAAGAGCAGAAAATGCCTGGGAGTTCACTCCCTGTCACCCCTGCCCCCAGGCCCAAAGCCAATGACAGACAGGTGTGAGTATGCCACCAGGCTCCCTTACTGATGAACAAATTCTTAGTGTAGCTTTCTATCAGTTTCCCTGCAGTGTGAGGCTATAACGGTTGTTTTTCCTTAGCTATTTCTGTTGTGAGTACTTCTACAATAAACACGTGTTCACAAATCCTTATCTCAGGTATGTTTCAGGAAAACCCCATCTAAGACATTCAGCTTTATGGAATTTTATACTTTCTGTCTAACATTAAAATTCTATATGACTTTTAATAGTAATGTTTATAACTTTTCAGATAAGGAGCATCAAGGCTTTATTTATTCCTGCTCTTAGCAACAGAGTAGGGAAGTCACTGAGTCACTGGGAAACTCCCAGAAGCAAAGAGTTTGGAGGAACAAAAGTAAGTGAGCAGGGAGGAATTGGTTGACATTTGTAAGCAGAGTGGAAATAGATTAGACAGGTTGGTGTGAGTTGATGTTGGGGAATCTAAAGAGGGATGGTCAGAACAAAGAAAAAAGAGTGGTGACACGAATAGAGGTGGGACGTGACTTTCAAGTCATGTAAAAGTGCACTGTATAATAAAATAGAAAACAGCTTGGCGTTTTCTGGGGCTGCAGGTATGACAGCTGCCACAAGGCAGCGCTCTGATTACATTTACTTTGACTTCCAAGTAGCTTTCCCTTTTCCCACTCTGCAGTCTTTAAGGGCTCTGACTAGAGGTCTGTCACACTCCAGCCATAGTCAGCCAGCCTATTATTAGTGCCAAGCCTTCCTCCTGGCGCAATGACAGTGTAAATTTCAGCAATGGCAGAAAGGGGACAAATACAACTGTTGTGCATTTTAGAATAATTGCTACAGGCCATTTGGAGACAGCTTTATAACAACAGCCCTTATACAGACTTATACAGTATTTCACTTTTCCATTTTATTCTCTCCTCAACGCTTTTTAACACGAACTTATTAATCCACTCAACTCACGTGAATCTGGAATTATCTGCCTCCCAATTTTACACAGTGAGGCTTGCAGCTCCCTGGAAGGTACCATGCTCTTTCTTTTCTTTTAGTTTTTATTGGAGTATAATTGATTTACAATGTTGTGTCAGTTTCTGCTGTACAGCAAAGTGAATCAGTTATACATATACATATACCTACTCTTTTTTTAGATTCTTTTCCCATATAGGTCATTACAGTGTATTGAGTTCCCTGTGCTATACAGTAGGTCCTTATTAGTTATCTATTTTATATATAGTAGTGTGTACATGTCAATCCCAAACTCCCAGTTTATCCCTCCCCCCTGACCTTTCCCCTTTGGTTAACGATAGGTTTGATTTCTATGTCTGTGACTCTATTTCTGTTTTGTAAATAAGTTCATTTGTATCCTTTTTTTAGATTCCACATATAAGTGATATCATATGATATTTGTCTTTCTCTGTCTGACTTACTTCACTTAGTATGATCATCTCTAGGTCCATCCATGTTGCTGAAATGGCGTTATTTCATTCTATCATGCTCTTTCATCTCACCATCCAGCCTTTTCATATGCTATTCCTTCTGCTCTCCTAGTTCTCTCCTCACCTACCTATCTTTACCCAGCACAAATGTCACTTGTGAAAAGCCTCTCCTCACCTCACCCCAAATCTGGGCTCCATTTTTTTTTTTTACTTCTATTTTCCCCCACTTCACTCATCTGCTGGCATTTATCTCATTGTATTCTAGGTGTTTCTTACTTATTACCTCCACCCCAATTTCCTTGAACTCCCTTATCTTTATATCCCCAGTGTCTACCACAATTCTCCACAGAGTGAATGAATGAATGAATAAAGCAAGCTCTAAAAGATCAAAGCCCTTGCCCATCTTGAGTCCACAGCAGAGATAGAAATATCCAGAAATTTAGACCAAACCAGAATATCTTACTGGTTTCTGTGATTGACCGTATCCAGGCCTCTCCACAGAAGACTCCTAAATGAACCTAAATGGAAAAGTCCTGGGCTCTGCGGTGAGCCACAGGTCACAAGAGATTCCCCAGTGCTGGCACAGCAAGACTTGAAGGCTCATGATCTGTGCAGAAGGCCTGACCAGCATGGCATCATGTGTCAGACTATTTGCTTTACACTTCAGTCTAAGCAGCTTCCTGGAACTGCTGTCATTGGAGGAATACACAGAAGCAACAAGCTCCCAGGTCTACATTCCTCTGGCTTCTGGGGGGACATCTCACTCCTAGTGATCACAAGACTCCCGAATTTTAGGTACCCTCTGAGAGACTCAAAGAGAGGCATGAGCTTCCTTCATTTGTGTCCCATGTTTATCCTTTTCACGGCTTGCTGGCCGGTTCTGGAGCAAACTAAATAAAAGCAATCTTGATCTGAACCCAAGTCATTATTCTCACCATCCTTTTGAGATGGGTAGTGAAAAGATAGCATATTATATGTGGTTGTGAAAAAGCTAGGCCCTTCTTGGTGCCATCTTTCCTGCATCAACCAAAATCCTTTTCTGCCTGTTTGTTCATTCCTTCCTTCCTCTCCTCTTTCCATCCTTCTCAGACATTTAATGAACACTCACTAGGTACCAGGCTCTGTGCTGGAGATAGAAGGATGAATAGGATACAGTGCTCTGCCTTCAAGGAATCCACAGAATTCTGGAAGAGATAGGAAAGCAAACAGATAGTCATAACACACTTGAATTAAGTGCCGTAATGGAGGTGTCTATGAAGCCCTGTAAGTTCAAGGGAGTGGGCCCTGGGGTGCTAGTGGGCGTTTAGTAACCAGCTGGTCGGAGGAGACCTGATTTTTAGTATTTGCTGGTTCCCGTGTGGCAGATACTTCCGTCATGGCTGATTTCAAGCTACTAACCTGAACACAGAGTTGGGAAGGGCTGTACACAGTTGCGCCCCCCACCCCCCCTTTTTTTTTTTTTGGCTGTGCAGGGCTGCCTTCGGGATCTTAGTTCCCTGACCAGGGATTGAACCTGTGACCCCTGCAGTGGAAGCGCAGAGTCCTAACCACTGTACCACCAGGGAAGTCCCCACAGTTGGCCTTTTTGATGCAATAAGAGCCAGCTCCAGCATACCACCATGATTTCTGCCTTGTGAGATCCTGAGCAGAGAATATATCCCTGCTGTGCCTGGGCTTCTGACCTACAGAACTTTGAGCTCAAAAATGAGCTTTGTTTTAAGCTGCTGTGTGGTAATTTGTTATGCAACCATAGAAAACTAAACAGAGCCTATTATACCCTTTTTACAGTTGTGAAAACTGAGGCTTAGAAACAGTAAGCAATTTGACCAAGGCCATGAGCATCTAGCAAGTGATGGAGCTGGGAGGCAAAATGAGGTTTGTCTGACTCCAAAGCCTGGAACCTTAGCTCCTATATTCTCATGGAAAACAATGTCACATAACCACGAAAGGCCAGGGTCATGGCGGACCATATTTCTTTGTTTCTTTGTTTATTTTTAGGGACCAGAAAATGTGCATTATTACTAAAAAATGAAATCCTGTGCCAGAAAAAAAAGCAAATGTTCAATGGAACTTTGAACTTGAAGTGGTACCCAAGTGGTTACCTTGATATTTATTTCAGAAGACAATGCTATGGAATAAAAGATATTTCATATGGGACTCTACTCATTAAATAAAAGAAATTTCATATGGGACTCTACTCATTAAATATTTGAGTTTGGCTAGGGTGTCCATTTCTGCTTTTCTCCTCCAGCCTGACCAGATGTGCTCAGAAAATTTGGTTCTCCCTGAATATGTACATCTGTCAAAATTCCTGTCAATTTTAGCACTACTGCCAAGGGAGTGAACAAAGAGAGTTAGCGATTAACTTCAAAGAACTTTGTTGGAGAGGAATAAAGATATTTAAGGCCTATTTTGTCAACTAATTGCATTTGCATATTTATGGGATTTACTGATATAGCGGTAATTAAAAACTATTTAGTAGTCTTAAAGGACACATAACTCAGTTGCTGTTTGCATAATAAACACTTCCTTATTATGTTTGCATAATAAACACCTCCCCCTGCTTCTTCCAAAAAACTGGTCCGAGAGGTGTCATATCTTACTTGGAAATAATGGAAAAACAAAGTGCAAGGGCTCATGGGAATGTGGAGAGCGGACTTCTGAAATAAATATATTTCTAGGTACTCTCTTAATGTTAGGCCTGGCCTGAACTGCTCTCAGAGAACGGCAGATTCAAACTTCAGATTAATAAGTCTTTTTTTTCCCAGGTGATATTTAAGAAGCCTGAATGCTTATCCCCTGACAATTCCATTTTCCTTACTTTAATACCCTGATCTGTTTGAAGGGTCTGAACAGGGTTCACCCTGCATTCATCCTTCCTAAAGAGATGTCTAAGGGGGGGTGAAATCTTTGACTAATGGATTGCAAGAAATAATGTGAGTAAACAGTATTGAATTTAAGGAGTTGTGAAGAGACGGTTTTCATGGAAAATTAAAGGTTGAGCAAGGGACAGACACCAAATGTAAAGGCACTGAGTATATAAGCTAAACCTAGACAGGACAGTAAGGTTGGGAAAAGAAAGCTCTGAGCCATCTGGTTGTGCAGAGCAGGGCGATCAAGATCTGTATATAAACTACTTTGAAGACAAGTCACTCACACAAACCTTTCTTGTCTTTGCAAAATTCATCAGCCAATAAAGAGCTGTAATGGGCAGGATCACCAGACTGTTGTTAAATTAGCTAATGAAGGTCGTAATGTACCTGTATTACACGTCATTAGCAGTGGCCTTCCAGTAACAGATGGGTATATGAGAAAGTGAGCCGGAAGGGAGGGCAAGCGTGTCCCAGGAGGTCTGACTTAGAGTCATGGCTTACTAAAATGTGTGGCAAGAAGATAATGTTGATTACCATCTCAATTAAACCTTTGCATAAAGGCAAGCTTCTGTGTTACCTGCCCACAAAGAAAAATGGTCTGCTGCCTGCTTGCCTTTCTCCTGTCCTAATTCATCTCATAGGTAGAAGCCAACAATTCAAAGCATTGATGGGATTTTGATGGCGGAGTCAGTCCTTCATGATCTTACCTCTTGATGAAGCCCTATTTATTTTTCTACCCTATCTCAATGGTATTTCTCAAACTTTCCATAACTTTGTATCCAATTTCCTCTACCAGGTTATATTTCTTTTTTTACTTTTTCTTCTGAAAAAGTAAAAGTATTTTCAAATGCCCAGCAAAACTGGAAGCACAGGAAGTAGAAAGAACTCTCCACCCCCACCAGCCATGTGAGAGTTTGTTGCCAACATGATGACCCTTCACCTGTGATTACTTAGAGCATTATTCTTACAAACAAGGACATTATTTTACATAATCTCAATATAATCAAAATTAGGAATTCAACATTGCTATATTACCACCATCTAATCCACAGACCCCATTTGAGTTTCACCAGTTCTCTCCAAAATATGACAAAAGGATCCACTGCAGAATCACACATTGCACTGAGTTGTCATGCCTCTTTAATCTCCTTCTGTTTGATACAGTTTCTTTAACTTTCATATCCTTGACACTTTTGAAGATTACACGCCTGCTGTTTTGTAGAATGTCCCACAATATGGGGTTTCCTACTGGATAGATTCAAGTTATGAATTTTTGGCAGGATGATAACAGAAGGGCTGCTGCGTCTTCTCAAATCTCATGGTGCACAACTCCCGTAACTGGTGATGCTAATTTTCATCATTTGATTAAGGTGTTGTCTGCCAGACTTCTCCACTGAAAGATTTTTTTAAATTAATTAATTAATTAATTTTTGGCTGTGTTGGGTCTTCTCTAGTTGCAGCGAGCGGGGGCTACTCTTTGTTGCGGTGCACGGGCTTCTCATTGTGGTGGCTTCTCTTGTTGCAAAGCATGGGCTCTAGGCGTGCGGGCTTTAGTAATTGTGGTGTGCGGGCTCAGTAGTTGTGGCACACGAGCTTAGTTGCTCCGCGGCATGTGGGATCTTCCTGGACCAAGGTTTGAACCTGTGTCCTTTGCCTTGGCAGGTGGATTCTTAACCACTGCACCACCAGGGAAGTCCTGAAAGATTTTTAAAAATCTTTGTATTTAATAAGTATTTTGTGTTAATGTCCTGTTCCTCATCAAACTTTTGCCAACTAGTTTTTATCACCCATTGATGTTTCTTTTGTGAATTAATTATCACTATAAAGATTCCATTATTTCTTCTACATTTATTTATTAGTTGGCAATTCTAATTTAAGGGGAAAGTTTCCTCTTCTTCCCATTCATCTCTTTATTTAAATCAGGATGGACTCATGGATTGTTATTCTACTTCATGAGTTATAATTCTTTGCCATCATTATTGATTTTGATGCTTGAATCATCACAGATTTGGCCAGTGGGAGCCCCTTCAAGCTGACTCTGTCCTTTTATCCTGTCCCCATGATTCTTTTAGCACTTCTTTACTTTGTGATACAAGGAGGCATTCTAGGCTCTTTTTCTACTTTCCTGCCCTGGCCCTGGCATCACGCATTTCTCCATTTCTTCCTTGTAGGTATGTATGCTATTTAGAGACCAAGATCTGGGTGTTAGGTGTACTCATTTTTGTTGGGCTGTTCCTGCTCTCAGGCGCTCTAGTGGACAGAGCTAGGAACATATGCATGTATGAACACGTGTACACACACGCTTACATTTGTATGTATTTCTATATTTAGCTACATGTATCGAAAACCAAGAGTTCACTCTGATACTTCCAAAACCAACTCAACACTACAGGGTTCATCCTAGTTTTCTCCCTTTCCATATTTGTAACTGCTTTCACTAACATCTATATTTTACTGGTAGATGAAAATTAAAAAGAGAGCTTCATGGATTCTAAACAAAGGGACCAAATGATTAGGAGAACAGGTATCAGGTATATACTTCCCCACCCTCAGTTTGTTCTGTGAAAACTTATCTCAAACCTGTACCTCTACATTCCATCTATAGTAAAAAGTGGGCAGATGTTGGAAATGGTATGAAATTTAATTTTTGTTTCTAGAGCATCTAGGGGTCTACCAATACAAGATAGAGTTATGTGGAATGATGCATCTTTTTCCTTAATAATGAAAAGTGAATGGGGCTCAATCAAAAAGTGAAAAAAAAAACAGTTTCTATTGAGCAATGTTAAACTTTAGTAGTTTCCATCTTCAGTAAGCCTAGACGCATTCTCTCTTATGTAGTTACTTTCTGAATTGTGGGCAGTGAGAATTTAAGAAGCATTTCTATTTATCAAAAATCAATGTTTCTTTTAATGAAAGGGGCCTAGGAGAAACAAAAGGCACTCTTCCCACTGTACTGTTAGCAGTTGCTCTTCATTTGACAATACCAGGTTTCCATTAGCTTAGTGTAATTCAAGAGTCCAATAATCATAGTCAAATGCTGAAGATGTTACTGCATAAGTCTGATTTAGATCAGCTATTTGGATCTCAATTATTAATGAAATTAGTGTCCTAAATGTCAGCAAGACCACTGCCTTAGGTAAAGGCTGTAAAGGAAATCACATTAGTGTGGAATTTCCCCTCCTTAGGGGCTCCTCTTAGATTACATTATTCACTTAGCTATCTCCTGTCAGGGAAATTGAAATGTTGGCCAAGATCTGATCCTGGGGCAGAACCAAATGGAGAAGTTAAGAGGTATTGCAATGGCATCAATTCCAAAACATTTGTGTGGTGCTGGTACTGCCTTTGGTCCCATTTAGTGTTTACAAAATAGCACCAGCAAGGACAGCATAAACTGGCAAACAGAGAAGAACGGAATGGAAAGGAGGTCTTTTAGGAAAGATTGAGTGGCATTCCATCCAATAGGCAAGTTTGTGTTTCTCATCTTCTGGAGGTGGCTGGGGAACACTGGCAAGTTCAATGGCCCCTCTGTGGTCCTTGGTCCTGGTGGCCGCCTCAGGTGAATCTTTTAATGATATTACTAGGCTTTGAATATTAACGCCTAGAAGCTAGAGACATGGTTTTCTACGTTGTGCTGTATAACTCATCACAAGTGTTTGTTTTTATTTACCATCTGTAAAATGTCAGTCCTGTGAAGCTACATGGAGACCAACAATTTGTTACAACTTTGCTCCTACAATTATAGATGTATATACACATAGGGTCACACAGTGGGGCTTTACACATGGCTGAAAATATGCTCTGAAATGTTATAATTGTCTGATAAAATTTCTGCTTCCTTAGAAATCAAGCTTTCTTTACAACAATTGACATTGAGAGTTTGGGGTATTCTCTTTCAGATTTACTTTTATGTCTGAATAGTATATTTTTATTATCCAAAGTAGTCTTGGCTTTTAGTAGCCCAGGGAGAGAGTCCCTTGGATCCATCATAGCTACAGAAACCTGGATGTCATTTTGGTATTAGGGGCTTTACATCCAGCTGTACAAAGTCTGTGTAGGTGATGAGTGTTTCTCTAAAGACGAGCTCTATAAACTTGCATGTTTTGAGTCTACAATTCCCCTTAAAAATACTTTAGAAACTAATATGTGTGTGTGTATATATATATATATATATGTTTTCTTTCCCTAAATTTCTGAAACTAAAATTCCATAGTGCCAGTATTAACTCTACTAAATTGAGCCATTTGAATAGGATACAATTGGTTCTTAGAAAGTATACACAAATCAAAAATTTATGTTTATGCTGGTGTTTCCCAACACCCCATTTTCTTGAGGGTTCTTCTAGAGCTCGTATCTGAATTTCCATGTCTTAAAATATAACTGAAAGTGGAATGAGTCAATTATGGAGACGATGAAGGAATTTGGTAGCCAAGCAGCTGGCAATGATTTTTTTATTGGGTAGAGAAGAAAAATAGCCACTTATCATTAAAGTATAAAAATGCTGGGTGTTGAACTTAAAGGATAAAAGCATATCTTAATTATAAAAATGAAAACAGAGGGAATTTCATTAAATGTCAAATGGGTTTCTTAGCAGAAAATAATTGTGAACATTAAACTAAGAAAGATAAAATAGAAAAATGAAGGTTTGAAAACAGAAGAAATTCTTCTTAATGATTTCTCTTTCTAATATTTTGCATTGTGCTTGATTTTTGCTCTAACTGTGGCAGAGAAAGTGTTTTAATAGTGTCCCGTAATCAGTGCTTGACCATAAATCATACTGAGAACATTTGTTGCAGAAAAATTCATGCTTTGGAATTTTTACTGGTTTAATATCAAGATGATTTGTAAACATTAAAGCCCTGAACCAACCACCAATTCACCGCTGCACCCAGGAGACAGTGTTGTAAGGTAGGAGGCCTGGATTAGAAGCATCTAGTTCCTGCCACTCTACTCACCAGCCATGTGACCCCAGGCAAGTCAATTAACCTCTTAGAGACTCTGTTTCCCTGTAAGTTAACTGTTTATTTTGTGTATTCATGAAGACCGAATAAGATAGCATTATGAAATTGTAAGGTGCAATGCAAATGTAAGATATCACTGACCTGAAAACACACAAATGGCAGTCCAGTGGCTAAGACTCCGTGCTCCCAATGCAGGGGACCCAGGTTCGGTCCCTGGTCAGGGAACAAATCCCACAGGCAGCAACTAAGGGTTCACATGATGCAACTAAAAGGTCCCGAGCGCCGCAACTAAGCCCCGGCACAGCCAAATAAATAAATATTTTTTAAAAACCCACAAGCACAGAAAATAACAATGAGCTGTTTCTGTCCAAAAATGTACAACATGCGACTCTTCCTTTTTTTTTCGGTATGCAGGTCTCTCACTGTTGTGGCCTCTCCCGTTGTGGAACACAGGCTCTGGACGTGCAGGCTCAGTGGCCATGGCTCACGGGCCCAACCGCTCTGCAGCATGTGGGATCTTCCCGGACCGGGGCATGAACCCGTATCCCCTGCATCGGCAGGCGGACTCTCAACCACTGCACCACCAGGGAAGCCCACAACTCTTCCTTTTGAAGGGTTACTCACTGCTGTTCCTAGTATTCTCAGGGAACCAGTTCAGGGTAGTGCCAGAGTAAGAGCTTGACCTTTGCATCCAGATCAGTCTTGTTTAAATTCCGGCCTCCTCACTTACAAGCTGTGTGATCTTCAGTGGTCCTAACCTCACTAGGCCTAGAGTCCCTCACCTGTAAGTGACCCTTCACGGGGCTGTAGAGTACCTATTCTTGTAGAAGTTAAATGAGATAATTCATGTAAAGGGCTCTTAGCCCAGTGCCTGGCACACAGCAAATTATTTAATCAGTATTAGGTATTCAGTAGTACCATGCCCCCAAACCTCTGTTTCCTTGTAACATCTCAGATATATGTATTGCTACCAACCAGGTTTCTTGGCCTTCCTTAATCAATAGAAATTGATAAGAGGCCAGACAAGAAGTTCAGGCAAGGCTCTATTGGGACCCCTACTATAGCAGGGAGGGGCAAAAACAAGTAACAGGTTCCCTTGCTTGCTCCTTGAGGTGGGACGAGCTGGTTCCTTACATGGGGTGAGGGTAGGGGTGTGTCCAGGGGTCCAGCCAGAGGGGAGGCTTAGGTGGTCTGCCCACCCCCTTGGTGGTGCTGTGTGCAGGGGCATGTGCAGTACCCTGCTTTTGCTCCCTGCTCTTCAGAAGTGGCAGTTGGGTTTTTTTGGTCTTTTTGTATCTTGTTGTCCATAATTTGCCCTAACTGCACATGCACGCAGTTATTTTTAGTCCCTTTAATTTCTTTGTATTTTGCTTCTTAAGGAGACGTTTGTCCAGGTGTAAGCATTGCAACAAAGGGTCCTAGGTCCCAGGTCCCAGCCTGTCTCCGTCTCATTCTCTTATAATCCTAAAGGTGGCATACTTACTAAAGCAAAAAGAGCTCTTTTCATCAAGGTGCACAGAACATTCTAAGATAGGCGTGTGTGTAACTCGTTGAAATAAGGAAAACAATGGAATAATTCTATTGTATTCTTATCTTTTCTAAATCCCTCTTCACCAAAAGTGCTTCACAGCTCAGTGCCTCACACATTCTACTTTCCAGAAATTTCATAGGTGAATTATTTGAAGCTGATTATTAGCATTCAAGGAGGCAGAGCTAGTGAGGACTCTTTCCTGGGTCTGTTGACAGTTTCCATCAGTGTCTGTTGAAACATCACCGAACTGTGAGTCATTTAGTGCTTGTGTGAATGTCACATTAGCTTTCAAGGGGCATAATTTACTGTTAATTAATGGTCACTTAAATCCTTAATCTCTCTCCTCTAATTGATCTTTCTCCTCAGGCAAATTTGCACTCATAGTAGAAATGTAATTTATTATTTCTTCCCATTTTAAACAAAGAACTCTTTCCCTCTGTAGTTTATTTAAGCATACTTCCATTCGCTTCTGATTTTTCTCCAATCATTGCCTGCTTCGCTTTTGTTCCTATTTCCAGCTTCCAGAACATTCTCTTTTTACCCAAAGACTTTGACACATTCTAGAAAGTATGTGTTTATCCATAGGGGACCTATGGATTGTTTCCTAGAAAAGGTATCAGAGGGGAATTTGAATCTCCATGAACAGAGGGTATAGGGAACACATATTCACTTCTCAGAATTATGTCTTAACTCTGTCTCAAGTGGTTTCCTGTATTCAAACAGGCACATTTCAATGGTTCCGCAACTGGGACTTGAATTGGGAGCTTCCAAGGGAGGTAAGAGTGAACTTGCCCGAAGCGAAGTTCTCAGGAAAAGCACCAGACCAGCTTTGCTTTGGGCTCCAGAAATCTCTCCCCACAGCGTCCGCCAGCAAGAAACAGTCTCAGGTAGAGAGATTCACAGCACATTTTTTGAAGCCCTCAGTTCACAAAAACTAAAGATGATGCCTGATGCGAGCCACCCACCTTAGTCCCGCACGCCAGAATAGCTGTTGCCACTTCTGGCGTCTTGTCGGGTGAATAGTTAGGGAGTTAAAATGCTAATTAGATTCCCAGTTCAGATGGTAATGAAAGTGAATATTCCACTGCCCACAATGAGTCTGGAATTGCACCTCCAGCACCGTTGTTAGCATTTTGGTCACACTGACATTGATAAATATAGAAATTGCTGCCTGCGGCAGCAAGTGACACAACATCATTCATAAAGAGATGGGTATAAACAGGATTGTCGCATCGGGAGAGGATATCTCATTTACAGTTTCCTGCTGGATCCTGCGTACCTTCAGCAGCTCATCAAAATAACCATCAAAACCGCTGAGAGCCGAGGTGAATTCACGTGCAGGACACTACAGATAGATTTCACTCAGGCGCTGTTGGCGGGAGGTGTGCAATTTGCTTCAGTCCAATGACTTAGCAAAGCTTTGAATCCCCCAGGGGCCGGCAAAGCTGGTGAACAAAATATCTTTTTGCAATTCTGAGAAAGCCCTCACAGATTCGTCACTTCCAATTGCTGGTGCTCATTTCTCTTGCTTGCTTTCCCCTGGCCTTCCTGGCCTCAACACCAATCACGGCTCCTCTACAAATCAAGATTCCTGGGTCGTAGGAAATGGTTGTTCCCTGGAACCACAGAGAATTTTCCCAAAATGAAGATCTCATTTTCTGACAAGTGCATTTTAAGGCAGAGTGAGAGAACAGATATATTTTTGAGGAGAAAAATATGAATTGGAATCTCACTAATCCCATTATTCAGAAATCCACACAAATCTTTGTGTTCAACTGTTTTGTCCATGTTTCTGCTTGGGCTTTCTATGTGATTTTGAATTACGAGTGGAAAATCAAAAGAAAAATCCAAAGAGGAAGTTAAATGTTGGCTAAGTGCATAGGAAGCTTTCTCCTATGTACCGGGAGGGGGTGATACAGGAAAAAAGAAAGGATGTTGTCTCCAATATGCAAGATTGTTGTAAAAATGGAACTGTAGGTGAAAGTTTGCATCCTCAGAGATGGGGTTGATTTATTTATCTTTACAATGAGATTTCTCCATTGGGCACTTAGACCATCAGCTTACTTTACTTTTTTTCTTTTTCTTTTTTTTTTTTTTTTGCTTTTTAATTGAAGTATAGTTCATTTACAATGTTTCAGGTGTACAGCAAAGTGATTCAGTTATAGACACACACACACACACGTATTCTTTTTCAGATTATTTTTCATTGTAGGTTATTATAGGATATTGAATATAGTTCCCTGTGCTATGCAGTAGGTCCTTGTTGTTTATTTTATATACAGTAGTGTGTATCTGTTAATCCCAAATTTCTAATTTATCCCTTCCCCCTCTTTCCAGTTTGGTAACCATAAGTTTATTTTCTATGTCATCAGCTTACTTTAAATAAGTGTCTGCCAATAAGCCCGCTAGTTGGCTGTGAACTTAAGCAGTTCGGATGAGCTGAAAACCATATCCTGCTAGGAGCCACTGAGTCCTGAGCAGTCTGAAGTGTCCTAAAGATGCTAAGTTCCTTTTATTTTCATAAATGATGAAAACGATGATAGTTTTCTTTTTCAGGAATCCTGACCATAGATACCCCTCATCCCAGGAGTTCTGCTCTGCATCATCTCACCAAGCAGCTATTACAGAAATATCACAAGGAAGTGAGGCCAGTTCACAACTGGACCCAGGCCACCACAGTATACCTGGATGT
Source organism: Mesoplodon bidens (assembly GCF_964165515.1). Taxonomy (NCBI): domain Eukaryota; kingdom Metazoa; phylum Chordata; class Mammalia; order Artiodactyla; family Ziphiidae; genus Mesoplodon; species Mesoplodon bidens. Next base: position 18,297,312 of record NC_138164.1, on the reverse strand, counting down.
GTTTGTCCACGCCGTGTTGGATGTGGTAAGGACCATCTTACCATCTCCTAGTCCCATCATTATTTTGTAAAACTACCTGCTGTTTATGCAGGGGTCTAGGAGAAGTTTTATTCTTGAAACTCTCGTTGAGCTGATAGAGAAGTTGTGCTAGACTCAGCAGTGAGCCTGGGGTAAATATTTATTAGGCAAATCATGCTTTCTAGCCCCCAACTTACATTGTAAGGACAGATAGTCTAGAAATAGGAATTTCACAGAAATAAGATGTTTTAAGAATTGTGGTCATAGGTCACAGAACATATTTTATGAGCATTGCTGAAACCAAAAATGGCAATAGGTACTATTTTCTATGGTTCACATTTCTTAGTGATAGTAGTAGGTTTATGAAACAACTTCTACAACTTACTGCCTGAAATTTTAAAAGAGGGAAAAAAGTGCCTTGCTATCCTGAGCTTTTACAGGAATTTATACCTAAGATATTTGCTAAGGGTAGTGGGAAGATTTGTTTATTAAAGCGCATCTTTCCTACTATGTCTGAAAAATGGGTTGTTGTGGGTATTAAATGAGGAAGTGCATGTAAAGCAGTCAGCAGAGGTCTTAGGAAACCCTCAGTGATGGCCCGTATAATTATCTCTGCTTCTTCTTTCTCCTTTTTCTTAATTACAAAGTCTTCCATATCAATAGATCCCAAATTTCTTTTGATTTCTTTTAAAAGCAGACTTTACTGAGCTTGTTTGTTAAAGTAGTTTAATAATTGTTTTTCAATTTAGTTCTCAAAACTTTTTTTCCAACTGAGGTATAATATACAGATATTGAAATGCACAGTATGAGTTTTGATAATTGCATGCACACACATAATCCATATCCCTATCAATACGTCAAACATTTCCATCACCCCAGAAAGATCCCCTATTTCCTTCCCAGTCAATCATCATCCCCTCCATCCACAAGGACAACCACTGTTCTGATTTCTTTCATCATAGATTATTTTTGCCAATTCTAGAACTTCATAAGAATGAACTTTTACTGTATGTACCCTACTGTGCCTGGATTTTTCACTCAGCATAATGCTTTTGAGCTCCATTCATGTTGTTGTGCATATCAGTAGTTTTTCTTTTTTATTGATAAGTAGTATTTGGTTATGGCTATACCATGACTTGTTTATCCATTCTCCTGTTGATAGGCATATGGGTTGTTTCCAGTTTTAGTGTATTATGAATAAAGCTGCTGTGAACATTTCTGTACAAGTATTTTGGTGTATATATGTTTTTATATCTCTTCAGTAAAACCTAGAAGTGGAATAACTGCCACTTCTCATAGGATAGATGTACATTTAATGAGAAACTGCCAGACTGATTTACAAAGTGGTTGTACATTGTATACTCCCGCCTATCAGCTATGAGAGTTCCCATTTCCCCACATCTTCACCAACATTAGGTGTTATCAGTCTTTTTAATTTTAGCCATTCTGGTAAGTGTATAGGGATATTTCATTATGATTTTTCTTTATACTTCCCATGACTAATAATTAGGGGCTCTTTTTTTTATGTGTTTATTGGCCACTTATATATCTTTCTTTGTGAAGTACCCGTTTAAGTCTTTTCCTATTTTTTATTGTGTTGGTTGTATTTTTATTATAGATTTATAGGGATTGCTTATATATTCTGGACACAAGTCCTTTGTCATCTATGTATTGCAAATGTTTATTCTCAGTCTGTGGCTTGCTTACTCATTTTCCTAATGGGTCTTATGATGGACAGAAATTTTTAAATTTAATGAAGTCCATTTTTTTACCAGTTCTTTATTTATGGTTAGTGTTTTCTGGGTACTGTCTAAGAAATCTTTGCTACTACAAGTTTACCAAAATATTTTCCTATATTTTCTTTCAGAAGATTTATAGTTTTTAGTTCCTTAGATTTAGTTCTGTGATCTTGAGAATTAATTTTTGTAATGGTGTGAGGCATAGTTCAAAGTTTTTTGCTGTTGTTTTGTGTTTTGTTTTGTTTTGTTTTTGTTCTTGCATTTAGAAAGGATTTTTTCCAACACCATTTTTTCAAAAGTCTTTCCTTTCCCCGTTGAATTGCTTTGATGTCTTGGCTGAAAAGGAAGTTAACTTATAAGTGTCAGACTATCTGTTATCTTGAAATCAGATAGTGTAAGTCCTTGAACTTTGTTCTTCATTTTTAAGATAGTTTGGCTTTTTAGAACCTTTGTACTTCTACATAAATTTTATATTCATTTTGTCACACTTCATTAAAAAAAAAAACTGCTGGGAGTTTGCTTGGCATGCTGTAGGACCCACAGAGAAATTTAGGGGAGAATTGACATTTACCAATACTGAGTTTTCCAGTCTTTGAATATGGTATGTCTCTCCATTTATTTGGGTCTTCAGCAGTGTTTTATAATTTTAAATGTAGAAGTTTTATACGTATTTCCGTTAAAGTTATCCCAAAGTATTTTTGATGTGGCTATAAATATTACTTAAAAATTTAAATGTTCCAGTTATTTGTTGTCATTATAAAGAAATAAGATTCATTTTGTATGTTGACTTTGTGTCCTGTAACCTTGCAAAATTCACTTACTAATTCTAGTAGTTTTTCAGATTAATATTTTCTACATATACAATCATTTCATCTGCAAATAGTTTTACTTCTTTCTTTTTTAATCTGTGTGCCCTTTATTCTTCTTGTCTTATTGCATTGCCTAAGACCTCTACTACAGTGTTAATGGAAGTGGTGAGAGCAGACATTTTTATTTGTTTCCATTCTTACAGAAAAATCTTTCACCATTAAGTGTGATGTTAGCTATAGATTTTTCATAGATGATCTTTATCAGATTGAAAAAGTCCCCTCCTATTTTCTATGTGCTGAGAGATATTTTAAAAATCATGAATGATACTAAATTACATCAAAGTTTTTCTCAATTTGAATGATCATATGATTTTTCTGTTTTATGCAGTTAATATGGTAAATTATTTTTGATTGATTTTCAAATGTTAAACCACCCCTGCATTCCTAGAGTAAACTCTACTTGATCTTGATATATTATCCTTTTTATATATTTCTGGATTTGAATTCCTACTTATTGTAGGTTGCATCTATGTTAATGAGGAGTATTGGGCTATAGTTTTATTTCTTGTAAGGTATTTGTCTGGTTTTGGTGTCAGGGTTATGCTGGCCTTATAAAACTAGTTGAAAAGTGTTCCCTCCTCAGTTTCCTGAAGGAATTGTGTAACATGGATAATTTCCTTCCCTAATGTTTGATAAAATTCACCAGTAAAACTATCTGGGACTGGAGTTTTCTTTGTGGGAAGGTATTTAAATATAAATTCAATTTCATTAATATATATAGGAATATTCAAATTTTCTATTTCTTCTTGTGTGCATTTTGGTAATTTGTATTTTTCGAGGAATTTGTCTATTTCATCAAAGTTGCAAATTTATTTGTTCATAATATTCTCTTTTAATTCTTTTAATGCCCAAAGGATCTCCAGTGATACTGCCTCTTTCATTCCTCATATTGGTAATTTGTGTTTTCTCTTATTTTCCCTTGACCAATATTGCCAAATGTTTATCAATTTATTTCTTTAAAGAACCAAATATTGGTTTTGAATTTTCATTATTGTTTTCTATTTCACTGATATCCACTCTTATCTTTATTTCCTTTCTTCTACTTACTGTGTACTTAATTTGTTCTTCTTTATCTTGTTTCCTAAAGTGGAAAGTTATATCATTGATTTTAAACCTTTTTTCTTTTATAATTTTAGCATTTAAAGTTATAAGTTTTCCCCCAAGCACTAATTTAACTGCATCCTATGAAATTTTGATGCATTTTACAATTTGAGGTATAAATTATATAGACTGAAACTCATCTTTTTAAAAAAGATTTATTTATTATTTATTTTATTTATTTTTGGCTGCATCAGGTCTTAGTTGTGGCATGCAGGATCTTCATAGAGGCATGCAGGATCTTTTGTTGCAGTGTGTGGGCTTCTCTCTAGTTGTGGCATGTGGGTTTTCACTTCTCTAGTTGTGCTGCATAGGCTCCAGGGTGCCTGGGCTCTGTAGTTGTGGTGCATGGTCTTAGTTACCCCGCGGCATGTGGGGTTTTAGTTCCCTGACCAGGGACCAAACCTGCATCCCCTGCAATGTAAGGGGGATTCTTTACTCCTGTACCACCAGGGAAGTCCCTGAAACTCATCTGTTTTAAGACAGTCCCCTCCCCCTAGCCCCAGTCTCTGGCAACCACAGATTTTCTTTTTTTCTCCCTATAGTTTTGCCTTTCTAGAATGTCATATAAATGGAATCATATTGTATTTTATTCTTTGTTTTTGGCTTCTTTCACTTAGAATAATGCCTTTGAGAGCTATCAGTGTTGTGTTGTTGCTTATATCAGTAGTAGTATTCTATTGTACAAATGTACTGCAATTTGTTTACTTATTTACCAGTTGGACATGTGATGTGGGTTGTTTCTAACTTGGAGCAATTATGAAAAAAGTCACTATAAACATTCGCATATGCTTTCACTTCTGTTGGATAAATACTTAGGTGTGGGATTGCTGTGTTGTATAAGTCTATGTTTAACTTTATAAGAAACTGCTAAACTGTTTTCCAAAGTGGCTGTGTTATTTTGCATTCCACCTGCAATGTCTGAGAGTTTCAGTTCCTCCACATGATTGCCAACATTTGATATTGTCAACCTCTTTAAATTTTAACCATTCTAGTAGATTTGTCACCACAAAGTAAATTTGTGATATCTCGATGTGGTTTTAAACTTTCATTTCACTAAAAACTAATGATGTTGAACATCTTTCCATGAGCTTACTTGTCAACTGTATATCTTTTAAAATAGAGTATTCACTCAAATCTTTTACTTTTTAAAAAATAGTGTTGTTTATTACCTTATTATTGAGTTACAGAAGTTCTTTATATAGTTTTGGTCTATTTTTGGATTCTATTCTGTCCAACTAATCAATATTTCTCCTTACACCAATACACTGTCAATTACTGTGCATTACAGAAGTCTTGAAATCAGATAGTGTGAGTCTTCCAAACATATTCCTCTGTTTTAAAATTGTTTTTGACTCTTCTAGGCACTTTGCATTTCCATATAAACTTAAGAAAATTCATCAATTTCTATTTTAAAGACTATCAGATTTTTGCTGAGATTGCATTAAATCTATAGATCAATTTAAGGAGAATCAACATCTTAACAATAAGCTTCCAATCCATGACAATAGTGTATCTCTCCATTTGTTTAGTTCTTTAATTTCTTTGCATAATGTTTAGTGTTTTTCAGTGTTCTGCACATATCTGGTTAAATTTATCCCTAAGTATTTCACATTTTTGATGCTATTATAAATGATATTTTTTGATAAGAAAGAATTAAAATTTTAATAATATAAATGTATTTTAATTTTGGGTCTCTGTTACTTGCTAGCATACAAAAATATAACTGATTTGTATATATTGGCCTTGATCTTGTGACCCTGCCATCTCATTAATTTTTGAGTCTTCTTTGTAGATTCTTTCAAATTTTCTCTGTAGAAGATCATGTTGTCTGCGAATAATGAAAGCTGTATATCTTTCTTTCCAATCTTTATAGCTTTTCTTTCCTTTTATTGCCTACCGCCCTGACTCGAACCTCTAGTGCAATGTTGAATAGAAGGGTGCATTCTTTTATAAATGTAAATTCAATAAATGTGTTTATAGTATTGTTAAAATCTCCTATAACAATTTTATTGTCCAGTTGTTCTATTAATTTCATAGAGAGGGGTATAACAATCCCCAATTATAATTGTGGTTTGTCTATTTCTCTGCCCTGTTATTAGATGCATATGCATTTAAGATTGTATGTCTTCTTAACAAACAGAACCTTTTACCATTATAAAATACCCTTCTTTATCTCTGGTAATATTCTTTTTCTTGAAGTTTTTTTCTTGCTTACTTTTTGCATGGTATGTATTTTGCCATCTTTTTATTTTCAATTTCTGTGGTACTCAAAGTAATCTCTTAGACAGAGCATATAGTTTGGTCTTTCATTTTGTTAAACTTTTTATTTTGAAATAACTATAAATTTACAGGGAGTTGCTAATAAATTTATAGGGAGGTTCTGTGCACCCTTCACCCATTGCCCCCCAATGTTAACATCTTGCATAAATACAGTACAGTATCAGTACTAGAAAATGGACTTTGGTGCTTATTCAAATTTCTCCAGTGCATGTGTGTGTATGTTTCTCTATAATTTTATCATATGTGTAGCTTTGTGTAACCACCACTACCACCACATCAAGCTACACAATCATCATCACAGGGCTCCCTGGTACTGTTCCTTTACAGCCGCAATCCTTTCTCCCCTCTAACCCTTAGCCCCTGGCAACCAATAAATCCCTTCTCTATCTTTATAATTCTGTTATCTCAAGAATATTATATAAATGGAATCATGTAGTATCTTACCTTTGAGGTTGGCTTCTTTCATTCAGTGTAATTCCCTTCAGGTTCATCCAAGTTGTTGTGTGTATCAATAGTTCACTCTTTTTTGTTGCTGAGTAGTATTCGAGGGTATTGCTATTTTAACCTGTAAATCTATGCATTTTAATGGAAGTGTTTTGTCCATTTACCAATACCATCTTGCTATTTGTTTTCTAGCTGTCTCATCTGTTTTCTGTTTTCTGCTCTTCTTATCCTGCCTTATTTTGGATAAATTAAATATTTTTTAATATTTGATTTTAGTTCCTCTAAAATAAAATTAGCTTTTTTGCAATCCCTCTGTGTATTGTTTTTAGATGTTATTTTAGGGATTTCCATACCCATCATTAACTTAATACAATGTACTTAGAATTAACATTATTACGCTTCATATAAAATGTACAAATCTTACAACAGTAAAATTCTATCTACCTGTTCCCCTTACATTTACATACATAATACGCCCTACAATACAATGTTATCTTAATGTACTTAAAAAAATAATTCAATAATTTCTCTTTAATTTATTTTAATGGAGGTGCTTCTCTATGTTAATATCTTAGTGCTGCACTATGAATCATAGACTCTGATTTTTTGACTGAGACTCAGGTATTGAAATTGATGAAAAATACTTTAAAACTGAAAGTATAAATTTTCTGTTATAACACGGTTTAAATTATTTTTTATCTAATGAAGTTATTTTAGCATAATTTTCCTCGAGCTTAGATAAACCCCTACTCATTATTTCTTCATAAGCATGTATATTTATTTATTTATTTTTAACATCTTTATTGGAGTATAATTGCTTTACAATGGTGCGTTCGTTTCTGCTGTATAACAAAGTGAATCAGCTATACATATACATACATCCCCATATCTCCTCCCTCTTGCATCTCCCTCCCACCCTCCCTATCGTACCCCCCTAGGTGGACACAAAGCACGGAGCTGATCTCCCTGTGCTATGCGGCCATAAGTAGGTACATTTAAATGAAACACAAAAAATCCTCCTTTTAACACACAATTTCACTTTTCTCAGCTTTATTTTCCCACTCACACTAGTAAAAGTACTATATCTAAGATCCTAGAAAATACTGTTTAATTAAATGCCAGAAAACACCCACCCTTACTCTCCAAAAGACCTAGTCTTACACAAACCTTCAGTAGAAAACTCCTTTAAATGTCTTTTCTATTTGGATGTTGAACTAGAATTTTGGAGACAATTTTCTGGGGCTGCATCTTCACTTACTTAAGAGATATTAGTCCTTGCTATTTAGTTGCCAGTGGGTTATTACATCTATATTGTTTATCGGACATTGTCCAATGGGAAAAGCTTGATTTGAATAAAGACACGATATGAACTATGTTATATGAAACTCCAGGGAAGAGATAGAATCAGCCTTGAGTTAAGAGCTGAAGACAGATTTCTAGGTCTCTCCTCATTCTTGTACTTTCTGACTTCATATTGGTGAAAGTGAAGTAGAATTGCTCAGGCTTTCCTTTAGAGGCTTATTTGGAGATAAAGAAAAGGAATAAAGTCTTTATATTACTAATTCCCTTGGAACAACTGCATCAAATTGAAAGTTTTAATCTAACTCTTTCTTCTTACCCCAATAAAAGAAAATAAAATTATATCCCTTATGGTGGGTAAGGAGAACACCATTATTTTTTCAAAGATATGATTTTCTCCACTGTTGTGAAATATACTAATTTTTTACAAGAATATGTTAGACATATTTTATTGGATATGGAAAACTTGCCTTCAGAAATATGGAAAAATCTTATATTCCATCCCTCTAATTTTATCCCTATCTACTGTCTTAACTTTATCTTCTACATGTACTCAATGCTACAGTGAACCTGAACTTTTTGTTTCCTGCCTATATGCTGTTAATTCTGCTATTTCCTCCACTGAATGTGTTTTCCTCTTCATTTGCCATCTATCAAATATTACAGTCCTCAAATCTAGCTCCTAAGAGAAATTTTCCTCAATTCTCCAAACTGACAGCAATGTCTCCCTCTTTTGAATCCAACGAAGTATGTATATTTCTTAATGCCCATAGTTAATTGTTAAAATGTCACATACACTAATGGCTACTTGAGGGAAGGATTTTCTAACTCATAGTCCTATTTCCCACAATATGCAGCATAGTATATCTTACTTCAAAGCTACTGGGTAGATATTTGTCTAACCAATTAATTAAGATATGTGAGTACAATTCTAGGGTTGTCTTTATGAGTGACTCAGTCTAATATACTTTGCAAATGTCTCTATTACATTCAGGTGGGCTGTTCCTAAAGTTTGTTCCAGAGGCAGGGCTGGTTTGAAGGACTTGATGAAAATCACTCACAAATTCTGCTCAGACAAGGACACTCCCAATGTGAATAGATAACTTGTTGGATGCATCTACCAGCAGCTGAAGCACTGGCAACTTTTGTTTGGAGTGAAGAGCTTTCAGCCCAGCTTTCATCAGTGCACCTCCCTTCCGTTATGTTTTGCCTCCTGTTCTGTTTACATGAAAGACTACAGTCTTGTCTTAGAATTTCTGGGTATTATGTGTACCTTAGGGAAATCTGATTACAGAGATAATCTACTAACAGGGAAGAGTTTCCATTTGTTTCTATTGAGTTTTGTCAATTCGGAATCCAAGATTCCTTTGTATTCCAGTCCATTGACTAGAGCCTCCCAGCCAGACGTTGAGGCATCTGTTTCTATAGTCTTTGGAACTGGGAAAGATAAATAAGAACGTGCGGGAATTATCTGTATATTTGCTAACCACCAATTTAGATCTAAATAGACTCCCTCTGTTAGGAAGACTAATGAATTCCAATTCTCTGAAATATCCTTTGCTTTTAACAAGCAAGATGGAAGGCATCTAAAGAAAAAAATAAAAGAAAGAGATGCACAGAGGGAAAAGCTGTGAATAATGCCACCAGAGAACCAATTATGTTCACCAGCTGGCATTGAGAAACTTGTTTCCCTTGACAAAAAAAAAAGACTTCAGTTTTAGCCTCAAACTTCTTTTTGACGTTGTGTTCTTTAGGGCTGAATGACAAATCCTCCCAGACACCCACGTAAGATATTAGGGAAAAAAGTCTTAACATTATTGTTACGTGTAACATGACAAAGAGCTTGGCAGGAAGAGAAAAACAAGCGAAGGCATCAACATGGCAGTTAATAAGAACCAACTAGATAAAATGACAGTGAAAATGAAACATTAATACGTAGAGACCTTCCTCCCCAGCCACATGACTGAGTCAACGAGTTATGTTCACAACTTGACATGACAGTGATAAAGAAACTGGTTGGGACATTTCATAGATGTAAAAGTATATTTGTTATGAAAGAGTAGCTAAAAGCTATATTTCTCAGTAATAGAAACAACATTTTGTACTTTTTCCCCTGTTAAGGGGGGACCCTCTTTGATTGCAGCTAAGCCTAGAACTGTGCCTTTTGTGTGTTAGTGGGTGAGATATGATCTATTTCAGGCTCTCTCAGCCAGTAAAACTTGGAAGAAAGTGGTGTCACCCAATCTTGGGCTCTCAGTAGAGGTCTTTTTTTAACTGCCCTGAGCCCCTCAGAGCCAATCTTGGCTGGGAGTCCTCTCTGTACCTCCTCCAAGCTGTTTCTTGGGGAAATACTTGTGAATTCAGTGTTTTCGTTTTGTACAGTCAGTCCTCCATATCCGTTTTGTATTTGCAGATTGAACCAACTGTGCCTCGAAAATATATTTAAAAAAGAATTCCAGAGACTTCCCTGGTGGCTCAGTGGTTAAGAATCCGCCAGCCAATGCAGGGGACAAGGGTTCGATCCCTGGTCCGGGAAGATTCCACATGCTGCGGAGCAACTAAGCCCGTGTGCCGCAACTATTGAGCCCATGTGCCACAGTTACTGAAGCCCACGTGCCTAGAGCCCGCGGTCTGCAACAAGAAAAGCCACTGCAATGAGAAGCCTGGGCACCACAACAAAGAGTAGCCCCTGCTCTCTGCAACTAGAGAAAGCCCGCACGCAGCAACAAAGACCCAAGGCAGCCAAAAATAACTAAATAAAATAAATAAATTTATTTTTAAAAATTCCAGAAAGTTCCAAAAAGCAAAACTTGAATTTACCATGCTTCAACAACTATTTACGTAGCATTTCATTGTATTGGGTATTATGAGTAATCTAGAGATGATTTAAAGTATACTGGAGGATGTATGACTGATTCACTTTGTTATAAAGCAGAAACTAATTAAAAAAATAAATAAATAAACTTAAAAAAAAAATAAAGTATACTGGAGGATGTGTGTAGGTTATATGCAAGTACTTCTCCATTTTATACATAAGGGTCTTGAGCATCTATAGATTTTGGTATCTGAGGGGGTTCTGGAGCCAATCCCACATGGATACTGAGGGACAACTGTATACCATTTTAAAACCTGCCTTTCTCAAGTGTCTATTTGAAGTTCATAGAAATCTGCAGAGCAAGTTCACTCAGGCTAACCTTTGCTGAACCACTGAAGTAGAGTCCCTCTGTATCTGTGCACAATCCCTTTTTTCTCAAGGTACCTAGAAATGTTTATTCAATAGCAACTTGCTTTTTTGATTGCAAAAAGGGGGAACTTTAAAAAGTGTATTGTTTCTCTTTCAAATGATGCCATCCTGTGTACACCTGTATAGTCTGAGCACTACACAATTCCAGGTGCACCCCCCGCAAGAAGTAAATATCAATGGCTCCTCCCTACCCCCCACCCAACCTGGATTGAAGAGAGTGGTAGTCTTGACCCTATGCACAAAGATTATATATTTTTGATGTGATTGGATAACTGACTGGATAATTAATTTAATATACTTTGTTCTGGGGAGGAAAATGGAGCTGTTATTGCTTTCATGCCATAACTCCCCAATTCTATTATTTTACTGAAATTGGTATTACGCTTAATATTACAGAAATACAAATGTTATTTAAATGACTCCTTAGCTTTGAACCAAAATCAGTAAGGAAGTGTTTTACACATTTTATTTCACATGTTTTCATCTTGGATTTTTCATGCCTCTTATTCTCTTTGAAGGATACAATTGGAAAGGAATGGTTTCATCAGTAGTTTGTACCAGCCTTCTTACTTATACATTCCCTGAAACATCTTCAAAAATGGTTTCCTGGGACTACCCTGGCAGTCCAATTGTTAAGCTTCCATGCTTCCACTACTGGGGGCACGGGTTCGATCCCCAATCAGGGAAATAAAATCCCGCATGCCACACGGCGTGGCCAAAAAATAATGATTTTCTTTTTCTTTATTAATACATTTTTTAAATGGCAGTTCTATTGAGATACAACACAACCACAAAACTCATCCATTTAAAGTGTATAATTCAGGGCTTCCCTGGTGGCGCAGTTGTGGAGAGTCCACCTGCCGATGCAGGGGACGCGGGTTCGTGCCCCGGTCCGGGAAGATCCCACATGCCGCGGAGCGGCTGGGCCCATGAGCCATGGCCGCTGAGCCTGCGCGTCCGGAGCCTGTGTTCTGCAACGGGAGAGGCCACAACAGTGAGAGGCCCGCGTACCGCAAAAAAGAAAAAAACAAAACAAATAAAGTGTATAATTCAGTGGTTGCAGTATATTCACAGAGCTGTGCAACCATCACCACTATCTAATTTCAGAGCATTTCATCACTTCCAAAGATTTCATACCATTAGCAGCCGCATCCTGCACCCCACCCCCACCGGCCCTAGGCAAACACTAATCTACTTTTTAAGTTTTCTTTTGATGTGGACCATTTTTTAAAAAGTCTTCATTGAATTTGTCACAATATTGCTTCTGTTCTATGTTTTGTAGTTTTTTTATTTTTGGCTGCAAGGCATGTGGGATCTTAGCTGCCCAACCAGGGATCAGACCTTCACTCCCTGCATTGGAAGGTGAAGTCTTAACCACTGGACTGCCAGGGAAGTCCCACTAATCTACTTTTTATCTCTATAGATTTGCCTATTCCAGACATTTCATATAAATGGTATCATACAATAAATGGCCTCTTGTGATTGAATTCTTTCATTTAGCGTAATGTCTTCAAGTTTCATCCATGTTGCAGCATGTATGAACTTGCTACTTTTTAGTGCTGGAAAATATTCTATTGAATGGATATGTACCACATTTTGTTTATCCATTCATCAGTTGATGGACATTGGGTTATTTCTACTTTTTGGCTGCTATGAACAATCCTGTACAAGTTTGCTTTTTTTCCTGTACACACTGTGTATGTGTGTGTACTTCTGTTTTCAAGAGTCTTGGTTATTTACTTAGGAGTGCAGTTGCTAGGTCCTATGGTAACTCTATATTTAACATTCTGAGGAACTACCATACTGTTTTGCAAAGTGGCTGCACCATTTTATAATCCCACTAGTAATGTAGGGGAGCTCTAATTTGTCTACATTTTCCCAACACTTATTTTCTGTCTTTTTAATTTTATCCGTCCTAGTGGGGTGAAGTGGTATCTCATTGTGGTTTTGATTTGCATTTCCCTAATAACTAATGATGTCGAGCATCTTTTCAAGTGTTAAATGGCCACATTTATATATCTCCCTTGGAGAAATATCTATTCAAGTCCTTTGCTTATTTTAAAATTATTAATTTTGTTTGTGGTAAACTACACATAATTTAAAATTTCCATCTTAACCTTTTTTAAGTGTACAGTTCAATGGCATTAAGTACATGCTCATTGTTGTACAAACATCACCACTGTCCATCTCCAGAACTCTTCATCTTCCAAAACTGAAACCCTGCAGTCATTAAACACCAGCTCCCCATTTCCCATTCCCCAGCCCCTGGCAACCATCATTCTACTTTCTGTCTCTATGAATTTGACTAGTCTAGGTACTTAGACTATATATAGTGGAATCATAAAATATTTGTCCTTTTTTTTTTTTTGGCGGTACACGGGCCTCTCACTGTTGTGGCCTCTCCCGTTGCGGAGCACAGGCTCCGGACACACAGGCCCAGTGGCCATGGCTCACGGGCCCAGCCACTCCATGGCATGTGGGATCTTCCCAGACCGGGGCACGAACCGGTGTCCCCTGCATCAGCAGGTGGACTCTCAACCACTGCGCCACCAGGGAAGCCCTATTTGTCCTTTTGTGACTGGCTTATTTGTGACTTTGCATAGTGTCTTCAAGGTTCATCCATGTTGTAGCATGTGTCAGAATTTCCTTCCTTTTAAAGACTAAATAATATTACATTGCATATATAATACCACATTTTGTTCATCCATTCATCCACTGAGGGACACTTGGGTTGCTTCCACCCCTTGGCTATTGTGAATAATGAACATGGATGTACAAATATCTGTCCAAGTCCCTGCTTTCAATTCTTTTGGGTAAATGCCGAGGAGAGGAATTTTTGGACCATGTAGTAATTCTATTTTTAAGTTTTTAGGAACTGCCATACTGTTTTCCATAGCAGCTGCACCATTTTACATTCCCAACAATAGTGCACAAGAATTCCAATTATCCTCACCAACACTTATTTTCTGCTTTAAAAAAAAATAGTAGCCATCCTAATGAGAGTGAAATGGTATTTCATTGTGGTTTTGGTTTATATTTCCCTAATGATTAGAGATTACATCAGCCAGCTCCAACTGCCATAACAAATACCATAGACTGGGTGGCTTAAACAACAGAAATTTATTTCTCACAGTTCTGGAGGCTGGGCAGTTCAAGATCAAAGTTCCAGACAATTTGGTTCCTAGTAAGAGCTCTCCTCCTGGCTTGCAGATGGCTGCCTTCTCACTGTGTCCTCACAGGGAGGAGAAAGAGAGATCATTCTCTCTTCCTCTCTTTCTAAGGTCACCAATCCTATTGGATGATAGCCCCACCCTTTTGACCTCATTTAACCTTAATTATCTCCTAAAAGTCGTATCTCCAAATACAGTCACATATGAATTTTGGAAGAACACAGTTTGGTCCATAACTGTGATGTTGAGCATATTTTCATGTATTTATTGGCCATTTGTATATCTACTTTGGACAAATGTGTATCCAAGTCTTTTGTCCACTCTTAAATAAGGATATTGGTTTTGTTTTCAGTTGTAGAAGTTCTTTAATATTCAGGATAATAACCCTTTATCAGATATAGGATCCACAAATGTTTTCTTCCATTCCATGAGTTGCCTTCTCACTCTGTTGACTGTGTCATTTTTTTTTTTTTTTTTTTTTTTTTGCGGTATGTGGGCCTCTCATTGTTGTGGCCTCTCCCATTGCGGAGCACAGTCTCCGGACACGCAGGCTCAACGGCCATGGCTCACAGGCCCAGCCGCTCCACGGCATGTGGGATCATCCCGGACCGGGGAACGAACCCGTGTCCCCTGCATCAGCAGGCGGACTCTCAACCACTGCACCACCAGGGAAGCCCTGGCTGTGTCCTTTGATGCTCATTTTTAAATTGGGTTATTTATCTTTTTATTGTTGAGTTGTAAGAGTTCTTTATATATTCTGGATACAAGCCCCTTACTAGGTATATGATTTGCAAATATTTTCTCCCATACTGTGGGTTGTCATTTGACTTCCTGATGATGTCCTTTCAAACACAAAAGTTTTAACTTTTGATGAAGTCCCATTTACTTTTTCTTTTGCTGCTTGTGCTTGTGGTGTCATATCTAAGAAATTATTGCCTAATTCAAAGTCATGACGTTTACTCCTATGTTTTGTTCTAAGAGTTTTATAGTTTTAGCTCTTACATTTTGGTTTATGATCCATTTTGAGTTAATGCTTGCATATGGTATGAGGTATTCCTTTTCTTTTGATCCCTAAGAACACAATCATTTTAGTATGTTTTTACTAGATTCAATATGAAAAAAAATTAGTAAAGTGGGTTTTTTTGTTTGTTTGGGGAGATCTTTTTTTTTTAATCACTGACTCATTACAGACGTGGGAAACCACATCTATTTATATCACCAAAAATATACCTCACTTGGATTAAGCTCATTCAGTCTGTTTTATAAGCAGAGAAATCCAAGCATAAGGTAACAACAGGAATGGCTGCCAATGGCAGTTGTGATAACACTCATTGAAAGATTATGAATAACATCTTGATTACAAATAAAAGCGTGGTCTCATCTTTTTAGTCCAAAATTGACTACGACTACATATCATCTTTTAGTCTGATTAATGGCAGAGTAACAATTAGAGTAGGAAAGAGATTAGCAAATCATTTAAGATGTCAAGTGCAGTTAGTGTGTCATTTTATCATAGATAATATAGTAAAGCTCATAGCGACAGGTGTATGTAACAAATAAGAACTGAAAATACTCAGATATTGAAGAGCCAAGTTAATGTTTCTAAAATCAGCATTATTTCATTGGATTTGATTTTCTTCCTCTGAATTGTCATACTGTTGAATTGGGCTTTGACTTAGTGACACTCTAAGATTTGGTGTGGATGTTCTTTTTGCTTTGCAGGATGCACAGAATCAAAAATTAAAGACAAGTGTATGGTATCGTGAGGTAAAAGATTATGTTTTCTTCCATGCATGCTGGACTCCTGAATTCGATCTGTTGCAAGATGTAATTATTCGAAGAACTAGATACTATCTTGTGTTTCTAGTTCTTTATGTCTGCAGCAGACCTGATTTATTAGAATCTGAGTAAGATACATGGCTGTGGTTTCTGGTTGGGGCAACCCTCTTTAGGAGTTGAATGGAAAGTCTTCTTCCCTGACAGATAGAACCAATGGGCTGATCAATTGAGTTATTCATCCGAATCCCTCTCCAGTTCTGTGATGAGATTGACATTGCCCCTTTGTGATGTTTCCTTTTTGGCTACGGGTTTGGGATGATGAGTTTTTATCCTGGAACTCCAGCATGTTTGATGAGATTAGAGAGATCTCCCTACCCCTAAGTGCCGTCTGGGCTCCTGATATCATCATAAATGAGTTGTAAGTGTACTGGGGTGTGTTTCTGTGGGGTTTAGACTGCTTAGAATATTCAGGCTGGTTGCTGCTTCCTTTAAGTCATTGTTACTATTTTTTGTTTCTCAACTTGAAGAAGAGCATACTGTTGGGAATATTCAGGTTAGAAGTACCATGAGTTGACGTCATTTAAGATACAGATTTGATTGCTAATGCTTGATGTTACTCATGGATTATGTCTGTGTGTGTGTGTGTGTGTGTGTTTGTTTTATACATTTACTTATTTATTTATATTTTTTATTTTTGGCTGCATTGGGTCTTTGTTGTTGCGCATGGGCTTTCTTTAGTTGAGGGCAGCGGGGGCTACTCTTCGTTGCGGTGCATGAGCTTCTCTCATTGCAGTGGCTTCTCTTGTTGCAGAGCACGGGCTCTAGGCATGCGGGCTTCTGTAGTTGTGGCATGCAGGCTCAGTAGTTGTGGCGCACAGGCTTAGTTGCTCCACAGCATGTGGGATCTTCCCGGACCAGGGCTCAAACCCATGTGCCCTGCATTGGCAGAAGGATTCTTAACAACTGCAACACCAGGGAAGTCCTGTGTCTGTGTTTTAACATTAGCAAGTGAGTTGATTTATAAGGCTGTCATTGCTGAACCCACCTTTGCCAGGGTGGCTATCTCATGTAAAGTGTGATTCTGTCTTTGCACTTCTAGGCTAGTCTTGGGTGTTACGGTCACTATCATCTCATAATCAGTTCTGCTTGTGTATTGGAATGACTAAAGCCCTTTCTGTAACAAAGATCTTTTGTGTTTCATATAGTGTGGACATTGAAAGATCACCTGATCTTCCCTATGTTTACGTGAACTCATCTGGGACCATTAAGCACTCTAAGCCCATCCAACTAGTCACTGCATGCAGTTTAGAGACATACGCTTTTCCATTCGATATCCAGAATTGCAGCCTAACCTTCAATAGCATTCTGCACACAGCTAAGCCATGAGAGGTGTAGCCTGCTAGTGGGCAAACACACTTGTGCTGGGTTGGCACACATAGGTGAAATTATTATATTATGCTGTCCCTCAGGTCTATTTTATTTTTGCACATAACTGACTTTTTATAAATCTAAATCTCTTCTTGCAGTTATTTGGCTCCCGCTGTAATTCAGACTAAGTACAGTATTGTGCCCAGAGATATTGCCCTTTGCTGCTGTTGGTTTGAAAATACAATATTAGGCCTCTACTGCCATTGAGAATGTTATAGAAGTCTCATTTTATAGACAATGGAGTACAAACCCTCAGTTCATAGCTGCTTTTTTTCATGACAGAAAGTTTTTATCCCCCATCCCTACCCCTAATTCAAAATGGTATATTGAACCCCATCTCCATAAGACTGTCCATGTGGGGACAGGAGTAAAAAGGAAGGATTTGAATTGAGAGTTGGAAAAGTGGTTTAATATTGGTGCCTCTCTCCATGGGAAGTCAACTGTTTCTGTTGTTTTCAGTGGAAGATGTAGACCTGGCCTTCCTGAGAAGCAGAGAAGACATTACACATGACCAAAAAGCATTTTTGAATGACAATGAGTGGGAACTTCCTTCTGTGTCCTCAACGTACAACATCCTGCAGAGCAGCGCTGGAGATTTTGCACAGATTCAGTTGAATGTAAGTCCTCCCCCTTCCTGTCCCTGTTGCCCACTTCTCTGCAGTCTTTCACCTTCTCTATTGGGCTGAGGAGTCTCTCTCCTGCATCTTCTCATTCGTTACCACCTAAGTACAGGAGATTCCAATGGTTCCAACATCCACTTGCATTTTGGCATTTCAGAGACCAGAGATTCAGCCATAGGTCCTGGACTCCTGCTGTAGCTATTCCATATGTGAATATAAAGAGAAGGGTTTTCAGACAGAGACCTGAACCAGCCACTACAGCAGGAATCTTCAAGCCTTTCAATACATGTAACATCCTCACTTTTAATTGCTACTGAAAGAGAGAGAAAAAAAACCCCACAAACAACAGCAACAAAAAATTGGGAGAAGAGTGTCTCTTCAACATGAATGTCCTGTTTGCAATTGAGTAAATTATTAATTAATCCCAGACTCAAATGCATAAAATTATCATATTATTAACTTGAGTATCTTGAGGGATTAGCTAACAAATCATCTGCAGGATCCACAGAGACCACTGGTGGTTTCCGGATCAGAGAGAACAACTACTCTAGAACGACGTGATAAGAACAGGAACTTCTCAGATGTGCCACCGGGAATGCCCTTGGCTGCACTGTTCCTGGGGAAATTTGTCCAGCAGACACCTCGGAGGCAGTTGGAGCAGGACAGTGAAGCCTGATACTTTGCAGCAAGTTTCTGCAGCCGGCAGACTTGTCATTAGTATTCAGCCCTGCTTTTCTGCACAAAGTCAGATGGTGGTGGGACCTGGGGGCAGTGGGAGGGTCTTTCATGCCAGGTAATCTGATTGAAAAGTAGAGACTACAGACAGGTCAGGATTGCACAGATGAATTCACACAGATGAAGTCTCCTGGAAACAAACCTTTTGAATAGGAAGGAAAAGTCAGACTAGACTAAGGTGCTATGGTTACAATGGATAATCATATGCTAAAGGGAGTGGTGGGGATGAAATAAGCGATTATTAAGGGCACAGAAGTCCTCCATTGGTTAAAAGGTGTGGTATGCAGCTTTCTAGCAATGCTCTTGTTAAATCAAGGCCTCTTAGACACAGCTGTGATTTGAACCTGACTAATGTATAACGCCGGGCATGAGCTAATCCCAATTCATACCTTCCTTGAGGTAGGGCTTGGGTTCTTGCCTATCCTGCTTGGTTTTTATTAAAGCTTTCATTGTGGCTTGTTTGTCCACTTTTTTACCAAGAGAAAGGGAGGGGAAAAAGAAAGCTTTTTTAATTTCAATGAGTTTCTTGGCTAAGAGTAAACACCTCATTAATTTTAAAGATATCAGCCCGCAAACATTATTAATGCAGCCCGAATAATGGAGAGCATTAAAGGGAAATGTGAGGGTGTAGCACATGCAAGGTGGAACACAGTCACCTATCAAGCACTCTGGAGAACGCTGCACACACCATTACCTACACTGCATGGAGGAGACAAAGATGGGAGACAGGGCAGGTAAACAGGAGTGTGTGTTCCCAAGTGCACAAACTCATTCTCTCCATAGAGCAGCCATTATTTGTAGTTACATGTCACCCTTTACCCTAAATATTAATTGCCTTCTCAACAGTGGCAAGAGGTTTTCTTTTTTTACTTTATTTATTTATTTGTTTGTTTGTTTGTTTTTGGCTGTGTTGGGTCTTCGTTGCTGTGCGCAGGCTCTTCTCTAGTTGCATCGAGTGAAGGCTACTCTTTGTTGCTGCACGTGGGCTTCTCATCATGGTGGCTTCTCTTGTTGCAGAGCACGGGCTCTAGGTGTGCGGGCTTCAGTAGTTGTGGCACATGGGCTCAGTAGTTGTAGCTCGTGCACGGGCTTAGTTGCTCCGCAGCATGTGGGATCTTCCCGGACCAGGGCTCAAACCCATGTCCCCTGCATTGGCAAGCAGATTCTTAACCACTACGCCACCAGGGAAGTCCTGGCAAGAGGTTTGCTATGTCCTAGCTCCATGTTAAATATGATGAACAGAGGTGTAAAAGATTGTTAAAGGGAGGAGACGATCTCCTCCCTGGATCTCAGGGACCAAGGTCCCATTCCTTTGTTGTCTTCACTGCCACCCTTCTTTTCCATTCAGTGTTTACATTGAGTGGGGCTGGAGGGGACATCAATGCGAGATTTCATGCTCTTGGAACTTCTCCCTGGGGACCTTTGCCCTGGGGGTTAAGGTTGGTTATCTAGCAGGCTGGCTTCCACCCTGGCCCTCGGGAACAGAGTAGGGAAAGAATCCTGAGAAGAGCCACAGATCGTGTTTGGTAAGGCAGGGAGCCAGACTCAGGAGCATTCCTGCAACTTTGGAAGACAAAGTAGATTGAATGACTCTCCAGTTCAGTTCTTTGTCCCCCTTGACCTCTTTCAGCCTCCCTGACTCCCTATTCCCACTATGTGCACCGTGTCTGCTCATGTTCTCCTACTCTGTGCCAGACATCCTACTCTGAATTTAGCAATCAAGTCACCCTGGTGTCCTTCAACGACCTTTAGCCAATAATGTGAAATTCAGAGCCCAGTTCCATGCCAACAATGGGCTGCCAGGGTCCTGACAGCAAAGGGCCAGCTCCCTCTTGATCTAATCACCTCCTATGTCCAAGTCCAGGCTAGGTGGGGCAGGCAGGAGGAACAAAGATCTATTCTAAGTATGTCATCAGCCTGGGCCTGATGTACATGCTGCCATTGATACTGAACCAAAGGCTCCGGATGCCCCATTAGTTACGGCTAACGTGCAATCCTGTCTGCAGCTCCAGGATATGTATTGTTGATCAGAGGACACCGCTGACACTTTGGAGTCAGGCTGCATTCCATAGGGGGCCCAGAGCACAGGCACCTCTGCCTACCAGGATGTCTGTGTGCAGACTGGCACCCCATCCAGCAGCCATAGGAGGGAAGGTTTCCTCCAATACATTGTCAGAGGTGCTGGTTCCCAGAAACAGCAGGATGAACATTTGATTTCTATATGGTAGTGTTTTGTTTCTTTTTTGTTTGTTAAAGAATGAGGGTAGAAGTGAGAGGCAGTAGAAATAAAATTTGAGAACTCATGCTGGATAGAAAAGGGCGGACCGTTGTGGGAACTAAAGTGAGCCCAACCACAGATGTCCTCTCACTGACTAAATGTTCATGCGGTCAGAATTGGGAGGCCCACAGGGGACTCCTAGAAAAATGCAGAGGGGCATCTGGGAAAGAAAGGCGCCTTGTTTACCCTCATTTTCAGATATAATTTTCCTTTCTAGAGTAGGGTAGATTAATTTCGTTGAGATATCCATTGAATGCAGCTCAGAAACTTGATAGAAGATCCTTCTAAGCTCTATTAGGTCACTCCAGAGAGAGAGAGAAAGAGAGGAGAGAGACAACACACACATAGATAGATAGATAGATAGATAGATAGATAGATAGATAGATAGAGAATTTAGACCCCTAGAAACCTTTCCAGGGTCACTCAAGTAACCCTGGAATCTCGGACTTTCTGCTAATACAACCCGACCCATGGTCTAGATCCAAGAAACTCTCATTCTTGTGCAAGGATCTTACTTAAATGGCCGCAACTTTCCTATTCTTTCTGAATTGGGAATGTTAGGAGGGGCTTGGGAGAGGAGGAAAATGGGCTTCTGTATGAAGCTTGAGTCTGGGCGTCAAAATTCCAACTATGTTATAAAGATGGTCATGCAAAATTGAGTACTGGTGAGGTCTACCATCAAGAAGGCAATTAGAGGCTAACCTTGGGGCCTATTCCATCTCCAAGGAGCTCTCCACATACACATTCTGAATTAGATTGATCTCTTTCATTAACATCAATAGGCTCCAAATACCTTTGTGTACTTATTATTACCTGGCTTTAATGGATAATGAAATTGTGGCATAATATTGCTAACACCTGAAGGGTGTCTAATGGAGAATACGGACTGAAACCAAAGTGCTTTTTCTTCCCCTTCTGTGGAATTTAAAGGCACCAGCTCCTTTAGTCCATTAGAAATGATGGGCTCTAGGTAGGGGCAGTTCTGCAGAGAGTGGTGTCTCACTGAGTTGGTGACATACTGTCCCCTGGCATACAGGGGTCACTGCCTGACATGACCTACCTCTCTAGGTGACCCTCAGAACACTGACCTTAAGACAAGAGCCCCCCTTTGGGCTCACTCCACTCTCCCACCCTACTGGAGCTAAAAGAAGCATTATTAACAGACTCTAATACAGCTCAGTGAACACCTTTTGTGCTCTTATCATGCACCAAGCTCAGTGCTGAGCACTGAGGACACAAGCATGAATAAAACAAGACTCTTGGTTCCTATCAAGGGCCTCAAAATCTACCCAGGGAGACATGGTAACAGTAACCACAAAACCAAGCACTGACTCCAAATCAGGCACTGTTTTAAGAGGTCATACTGTAACCCTCACATCTCCATGAGATGTAGCCTCTAAGGATCCACATTTTTACAAGTGTTTGAATTGGGGTGCAGAGAAGTTAAATATCTTAACCAAAGTTATAGGGTGACTGGTGGAGCCTGGACTTGACTCCAGAAACTATGTGCCTAATCCTATATGATGGTGACACACAACTAAAGATAAGCAGTAATATTCCAGTCCAGTCTGTGGCATCCTTCCACTGTGTGTTACTGGCCAAGTCGCCTGTATTAGTTTCTAAGGGTTGCTATAACAAAGTACCACTTTAAAACAATAGAAATTTCTTCTCTCACGGTTCTGGAGGTCAGAAATCTGACATCAAGATGTTGGCAGTGTTGGTTCCTTCTGGGCACTCTGAGGGAGAGACTGCTCCATGCCTCTCCCTTAGCTTTTGGTGGTTGCTAGCAATCTTTGGCTTTCCTTGGCTTGTAGACATATTGCTCCAATGCCTGCCTCTATCTTTACATGGCATTATCCTTTGTATGGATACAAAGGATATCCATTTTTTCTTCTTCTTACAAGGACATCAGTCATATTGGGTTAAGGGCCCACCCTACTCCATATGACCTCACCTTAACTAATTTCATCTGCAATGATCCCATTTCCAAATAAGGTCATATCCTGAGCTTCTGGAAGGACACGAATTTTGGGGGACATTATTCAACCCAGTACCATCTGCCACCCTCTGACTCCCCCAAATTCATGTCTGTCCCATGTGCAAAATATAGACGCCCTATCCCAACATCCCCAAATGTCTTAACCCATTCCAGTACTGATTCTAAGACCAGAATATCACCTAAACATAAACTCAGAAAGTCCCAAATCTTGTCATCAAATCAAGTATAGACCCTTGGTATGGTCCATTCTGGGGCAAACTTCGATCTGCAGACTTGTGAAATATCTAACCATCAGAATCTGGTTCGTGATCCCATAAGACGTGGGTTGGGGGTTGGGGGGGCAAGAGTAGAGACCTGTCCTGTCACCAGGTCTAACTCTATCATTTAGGATAGTGCCTGATACTCTGTTCATGCTCAATTCATGTTTCTTGATCGGGGGAACAAAGGGCTTTGAGGATCAAAGGAGATCATGAAAACAAAACATTTCTGAAAACTGTGGGATAAAATCAGAGTTTCTTTAGGCTGCATTGGGCTTGTAGAGAAAATTAGTCTAGTCCATAGGTAACATTGCCCCCAGATCAACTTAAAGGAAAAGGTGGGTCCTTTGTGCTTGAAGAAAACCAAAACTGTAGGAATTATTTGACCTGTCTTAGGAATTGGAACATCCTTGCTAAAAGGCAGAAAAATGGCTAAGGTAGTTCTGGAGGGTCTATCTAGTTTTACGATTTTACAAGCCAAACATAGACATAGAGCTTTCTGCTTTATGTCACAGCCCAAGCTAATTGTCCACCCCTGTACCTACCTGTTTACTTTCACCTATTGTTGATAGTCAGTGAGGAGTATCCTCACAACAGGGCAGGCTACATGCTTTGTGGGGCCTCCTGCAAAGTGAAAATGCAGGGCCCCTTGTTTAAAAATTATTAAGAATCTCAAAATGGCACAAAGCCAAGCATGGGCCCATCTCAGTGCAGGGCTCCTTGTGACTGCATGAAGCTGGCCTGCCTCTCAGCCTCTTAGCTCTTGCCACGCCTCTCCCGTGGCACCTTGGGGAGCATGAGGTTTGGTGAAACTGCACTTTCCTGGGAACCAGGGACCCTAAGGAGCCACACTGCCCGTCTTTGGTTCTGTCCCAGATTTCCATTCACTCTCTGCATCAGCCTCTGGGTGGAGAAGAGTCATCTCAGCACGTGCTATTTACACAGAAACTTTATTTAAAGAGTACAACAACCAATCTCAATTGTACCCAAGATGCTTGGCAAGGGAAAAATCAAGGCATGGAGAGGTTCGATACCATCCAGAATCACTTAAACCAGCACATCAAATTGAGAGGCTTGGAAACTCTGCTGTTCCTTTGACTCTAAGTCTGAGCTCTTTTTGCTTAACCAACATGCCTACTGGTACTTTTCTTTAGGGTGGTATTCTTATTCCTTTCTGTAATATCCACCATGAAGTCTCTGGTGCTGTTCCCACTTCTACCCTCCAGAGACAGCAGTCTTGGTGGCCCCCATCTCCCCATATGGCCAGATCACCAACAGCCCAGGTGGGGCTCACAACACAAGAGCCCCTGTGGACTCTGGCCCCTTGACTCCCTTCCCCCTGCACCTCTTAACCACGGCGATGTCTGTCACAGCACAATGAAGGGAGTAGAAAGGTGCAGGTTGATGACAGGTCATGGTTTTCCTTGTTGACTGCACTTGGGTAAAAATGTATTTTAACCAAATGATTGCAAAGCAGTGAGTGTCACTCTGGTTTAAATATTTGCAGCCAGTTATGTCTCATGTGAAAGACAATAACCAGACTACAATCCACTGAATGGCTCTGGTCTGCAGAACTCCACTGAGTCAGGACATGCTTCCAGACCCAAAGGCGGGGGAGGCCCTGCTCTCACCAGCAAGGTGACATCTGGTCTCACCCAGCCAGACTCTTCGCCCACCACCTTCTGCTCTTTCCCTGGTCTCTGCCCTGGCTCCCGTCTATGTGATCCTCATCCAGAGAGGGAGGCAGAGGTGAGAGAGAAGACCCTGAACTCAGCTCAGAGGTCTGATGAGACCAAGAGTAGGCTGTATGGGAAAGAGCACAGGGCTTGGAACCAGAAGATGTGGGAGCACATCCCAGCTCTGCCACTTACTCAGCTTACTTAGGGGGCTGAGCTTTATTTTTAAAGATCTATAAAGTGGGGATGCTCTATTACCTCCCAACAAACTGACAGTGAAGAGTGAATAAATCACATCCTATGTGAAAAAGTGTCTAGCACACTATCTGACACATAGAAATCATTCAGCTGTTTGGTGAATCAGAGAAATGGGAGATTTCAGACATTATTTTTTTCCAAATCTAACAGCAACATGGCCCAGAACATTCATTTGTTCAGTAAACATTTATCGAATACCCACTGTAAGATAGGTATTATTTCTGGCCCCATGAAGGATTAAAAAATGCCATTTTCACCCTCAAACGGTCATTGCAAAGCAGTAAGTGTCTGATGGGGGAAACAGCCCTGTCATATCATAGTTTCTCTCCAGGAAAGATGAGAATAGATTTTGTGTTAATTACAGACATCTCCTATTCCCATCCCAGAGAAGCTAGGTATAACAAAATGGCAACAGCAATCATTGTAATTTTATGAGTCTTAAATTACCAGCTAAAAAACCTGCTCAGCAGCTCTCTGCCCAGCCGTGCTGCAGGTCCTGCTGGGTATCTGCAGTTGCCCCCACCTCACATCTACTTTTGCTCCTGGAGGCTGGTCTACGGCCTGTAGAGTTGGGACTCCTGGTCATGTTTGGCCAATAGCAGGCAGGGGAGACAGTGGCAGGAGATTGGAAGGAGGGGGAGAGTGAGTGGGGCATTTATCTCTCCATTTCTCCCCACCCCACGGTGTCTCCACCAGCTGGCTGTGCTCCTAAGAGGAAGCCACAAGTCCAACCAGCTTTCTGTCCCCTCAAGTTCTAACCACATTCCCGGTCTTTGGTCCTTCAGGCCTAAGGGTAGGAACAGCTGACGCAGTCCCCCAAATCCCTGGGGCACTGTCCTCTTCCTTGTGCTTTCTCTATGTCCTGCCCACACTTTGTCAAGCTCTCCTCTACTTTCCCAGTTTAACTGTGCTATTTGTTCCTAACCAGACTCTGACAGATACACAAGTACTAAAGTGTTTGCATTCCAGGTAAGAAGAGAGACTAAAGCAAAACCAATACAATATATTGCAAACTAAATGGTTTAAAAAGAAGGATTATGGTGTAAAACCTGGTTTTAAAACAGTTTCTCTTTACCAGTTATGTGAATTTGGACAAGCAATTTAATCTCTAGGAATCTTAGTTTCCCGGTTTGTAAAATGGAAATAATAATACCCAGCCCTGTGAGAGAGTGGTAGTGTATATATGGACATATATACAGTACCAAATGTAAAATAGATAGATAGTGGGAAGCAGGCACATAGCACAGGGAGATCAGCTCGGTGCTATGTGACCAGCTAGAAGGGTGGGATAGGGAGGGTGGGAGGGAGGGAGATGCAAGAGGGAAGAGATATGGGGATATATGTATATGTATAACTGATTCACTTCGTTAAAAAGCAGAAACTAACACAGCATTGTAAAGCAATTATACTCCAATAAAATCGTTAAAAAAAATAATAATAATACCCAGCCCTCAGAGCAGCCCTCAGAGTTGTTGTGAGGATTAAATAAGACAAATCATATGAAACACTCATTCCAGTGCCTGGCATAGAGCAAGTGCTAAATAAATGGTAGCTTCTTCTTATAATGATTAATAATATTAATATTAGTTCTATGTAAAAGCTTAAAGGATTTTTTTCTATTTTCTAAACCGCAAGATAATCTCCTATTCTAAACTACATAGACTTCTCATATTTTGCAGAAATGTTGGGATGGCAGAAAGTGTTCTTGGCTAGGGGTTTGGCCAAACATTTGTCCATTGGCTTAGACCCTCTTGTCAACAGATTCCTCATCCCTGTCCAGGTGACTCGCAGGCGCCCACTGGTCTATGTTGTGAGCCTGCTGATTCCCAGCATCTTCCTAATGCTCGTGGACCTGGGGAGCTTCTATCTCCCACCCACCTGCCACGCCAGGATTGTGTTCAAGACCAGCGTGCTGGTGGGCTACACCGTCTTCAGGGTTAACATGTCTGATGAGGTGCCGAAGAGCGCAGTGACCACCCCTCTAATTGGTAAGCAGCTCTGGGGTCGCTAGGTACCTGTCTTGCATTACTTCTGTCCAAGATCTGATGTTGCCTTTCAGATGGGGAAGGAAGAGGCCCAGAGACCCTTGCTAACTCCACCTCCTCTGGCTCCTTCCCTCAGGGCTCTTCTTCATGGTCTGCATGGCCTTCTTGGTCCTCAGCTTATCCAAGTCCATCCTGTTGGTCAAATTCCTCCATGATGAGCAGTGCAGCCGGCGGGAGTGGACCTTCTTGTGCCTTCGAGGGGACACCGATGTGGAAGGGCCTAGAATGGATCCCTGGGCCCAGCTCACTGGGGTAACAGGTTTGTGAGAAGCCTTGAGGTCCCTGCCTGGTTCTGCTTTATCACCCTCAGCCTTAGTTCCCATGGGTGGAGCACCAGGCCGTCTTGAGTTAGCTGTATAAAAAAATGGAAACACCTGCTTCTTAACCTCGCCCTGCATATTACATTACCTCCCTGGAGACTGAAGACCATCTCCTGCTGGCTTCCCAGAAAGCCACGTGTCAGCCTAGGGATCAGGGCCTCAGTCCCCTTAGCTTGTTTTATTTTCCAGTTTGGAGCCATTGACTCCAGAATAGCAGAGTGCGTGCATGTGCACGTGTGTGCACACACACACAAATAGTTTGTATACATTTGGGATCTGATCGCTTAATGTGCAAAAGTATACAAATCATCCCAGTGTTCCCTTTGGCAACACATATACTAACACTGGAATGATACAGAGGTTAGCATGGCCCCTGTGCAAGGATGACATGCAAAGTCATGAAGCAGTCCACATTTTCACTGTATCCTTGAAAGTTGCCAAGAGAGTACATTCCAAAAGTTCTCATCACAAGAACAAAAATTTTAACTGTGTGGTGATGGATATTACCTAGACTTATTGTGGTGAGCATTTCACAATATATACAAACATTGAATCATTATGTTGTATGCTTGAAACTAATATAATATGTCAATTATACCTCAATTAAAAAAAAAAAGAACCATTCCAGCCCCTAAAGCTCTAAGTCAATGTGGGCTGGCTGCTAGCTCAGAAAAATCTCCCAGATAGATGTAGCCTCGACACCCTACTTACACAACACCCTACTTGCTGTGTTCTCCAGGGGTTCCTTCAGCGCAGTCTTGCCTCCCCTCAGCAGGTAAAGAGAGGGTCCCCAATCCTAACTAACCCACTGCCCAGTTTTGCCCACCACCTTTCTTGAATGTTGAGGTCATCGGCTTCAATGGGAAGGCGGGGGGAGCCTTGGTAGCCCCTGGCTCACCTAGAGTGTCTTCCTCTCATGGAAAGCCCCCCATCTGTCAGGAGCACCAGGCCCAGCCATGGACCCTGAGGGAAGTCTGGTCCCAGCTTCAATCAATCAGCAGCTACTTCCAGACCCAGGACCAGGTGGACCGACAGGAGGCTGAGTGGCTGGCCCTCCTGGAATGCTTTGACCGATTGCTCTTCCAAAGCTATCTTGTTGTGCTGGGGTTCTACACCATCACCCTGTGTTCCCTCTGGGTGCTGTGGAGTGGCTTATGAAGACCCAAGTTTGCTGGTCTCCATCAATGTGTTTGCATGGCACTTGGGGAAGGCTGAAAAGTTTTTGTGGGGATATTGGAAGGGGACAAATGATGGGGTAAAAAGTTCTCCAGCCCCCGTTGCCTCTTTTCATTCAGCCCAGGGATGCACATCATCGAATTAGCTATTGAATGACCCAGAAGTAATGCATTCATGATGAAAATGCATAAACAGTACGAGGTATCCAGTGAAAAGTAATCCTGCCCTCTTACCCAGTCCACTCCCCGGAAGTAACCACCGTTAGCAACCTCTTTCAGAAAATTTCTAGCACATGCAAGCATACATGTGTGTTTAAAGGGTTTTTTAAAAGGTGTAAGAGCACTCCATCTCCCAGTCTTGTCTTGGTCACTTATTCAGTCAGTCGTTCAACAAAACTTGCATTGAATGTTAAGTCCTAGGCCTCGTGTTAGGCACACCAGAGAGTACAAAATAAGTCCGTTTCAGATAGTTCTTCACTTGACTTGATCCCTGAGGAACCTTGTTCCAACCAGAACACAAAGTTCCCACCTTATCTATATCCTGGAGCTCTTGTTCCCTTAATCCCAGGTGAGTATATCTTCCCCTGTGCCTTCTCAGCAGTGCATTCCTATTGGAGGGGATCCAGATCTAGCACAACATTTCATCAACATGCACCATGTGTAAGGCACTGAGCTGGGAGATAGGCTTAATGCATGGCCCTTGGGTTCAAGGAGTTTATTATAATCTGCTATCCTTGTATTAGTCTGCTCTGGCTGCCATAACAAAATAACACAGACTGGGTGGCTTAAACAGAGATTGATTTTCTCAAAGTTCTGAAGGCTGGAAGTCCAAGATCAAGGTGTTGGTAAGGCTGATTTCTTCTGAGGCCTCTCTCCCTGGCTTGTAGATAGCTGCCTTCTTCCTGTGGTTCTTTTCTTGATACATATGTGTCCAAATTTCCTCTTCTTCTATGGACACTAGTCACACTGGACCAGGGCCCACCCTAATGAACTCATGTAACCCTAACTACTTCTTTAAAGGCCCCGTTTCTAAATACAGTCCCACTGTGAAGTATTGGGGGTTAGGACTTCAACATACGAATTCTGGGGGGACACGATTCAGCCTATAACACTCACATGATTGTGGAGGCTTGGCAAATCCATAATCTGTAGAGTATTCTGGCAGGCTAGAGACTCAGGAAAGAATTGCAGTTTGTGTTCATAGGCGGTCTGCTGGCTGGATTTTC
Source organism: Mesoplodon bidens (assembly GCF_964165515.1). NCBI lineage: Eukaryota > Metazoa > Chordata > Mammalia > Artiodactyla > Ziphiidae > Mesoplodon > Mesoplodon bidens. The sequence continues at coordinate 18,267,352 of NC_138164.1, read as the reverse complement.
TCTTCTTCTGGAGAGGTTGGTCTTTTTCTGTTAGGGCCTTCAAATGATTGGATGAAGCTCACTCACATTCTGGAGGACAATCTGTTTTACTCAAAGTCTACTGGTTTAAAGACTTTAAACATCTAAGAGATACCTTCACAGAAACATCAAGAATAATGTTTGAACAAATATCTGTGGCCCAGCCAAGTTGACACACAAAATTAGCCATCAGAGTCCTGATGGCCCCTTAGGTCCCCATCTGTGCCCACAGCCATCTCTCCAGATAGAAGAGCCCTGATCACCTTGCACTTGGGTAACTAATCAACTTCTGGTTCATTCTCCTCAGTAGCCAATTCTGTACTGATTATCCTATCTTATGGCAGTTCCTGTGGCCTCATAACCTGAATCCTAAGATTAGAATTCAAGCCTTCCACAAAGTTTCCCTCCCCTTATATTTAACTTTCTTCATTTCTCATTGCTTTCTATTACAGAACCTTCAATCTAGCCAAGCCAGCCTGCCTACCATCCTGCTCAGGAAGGGGTTCACTTCCATCTAAGCCTCTGTTTCTAGTTGGCACAGTCTTCTTCTGTTTCACCAATCTGTAGGTCCCTGTCTAAGGACCTGGCTCAAAGAACAGCCTTCCTCCCCGCCCCCCTTACCACCTGATCACCCCATGACTCTGTCCTCTCTCCTCTAACTTCAGACTTACATTATCCCCTATCCTTCTCCCCTTGAATGTTTCATGGCTCTGTGTGTGTGTGTGTGTGTGTGTGTGTGTGTGTGTGTGTGTATCGCTTGTCAAATAGATCGCACACTCCTAAAACAGAAGTCTAGTTTTCTATTTCTAGGTCATCCTCATCTCTGCCCAGGTCCATACAGAGTTTTTTTCATGGTGATTCTGCCATAACTATTGCAGAGAAACTCATTCTAGCTCATGGCTGATGGTAGACACATTTCTACCATCTACCAGTGTGTTTCTCCAAGTCTGAGGGACTGAATCTGCCCAGGGTCAGACACCCAGTCCCTCAGCATCCCTCACTCAGGACAACCACCAGGATTTGGTGGGTAGAAGAACACAGTGTGCTGAGGGTAAGGCATTACTCCTAACACTGCTTACAGAGGACTGCTGTTTGCTGGGAACTTTTTCCAGCACTAAAATTGCCTTTAAAAAAATCTGCCCCCCATCCCCCCAAAGGAAAAGAATTTAAATTCAAACAGCCTTTACCCGCATCCTCCCTCTCTCATTACCTCCCAGTTAGTGCTCAACGCCAATTGTCCATGAAATTCCGCTGCTGCTGTTAATGAAATGAGGAGCATAAGAAGTTTGTGAACAGGAAGTGTCCATGCAAACGTCCACCTGTTTCCCTCCTCGCTTCCTACTTCCTGCTCCTGGTCTCCTCTGCCTTGACCTGCTCAGTTAGCCTCTAAATTGATCCCAAATCTTTCTTCACTGTCTGGGTTATTAGAAAAGGAAAAGATCTGCGGTGAGGTCCCCACTACAGAGTCTCCTTCCTTTCCACCTCTGTCTTGGAGAAAGCAGCTGACTTTGCTCCTGACTCCATCACTACCTAGCCAGGGGAGCTTGAGACTGACCTCTCAGAGCTTCGGCTTACCCTGTTTGACATCGGGGCTGCTTATACTTATTCTACCCATATCACAGAATTTTGAGGATCAGAATGAAGCAATGTATTCAAGAGTACTTGGAAAAGTAAATCATATATTGCAAAATAAAAAGATCTGCCTGCTGTCAACAGACGGATTCCATTCTTTAGTCTTTGCTGTGAGGTCCTCTTCCAGCTACCTCTATCAGAATCCATTTATGGACTGGATTCCCCAGAAGGGCCTTTATTCCAGAATCCAAAGGCCAAGGGCTGAAGCCACCATATGCCTCCTTGTCAGGAACTTGGGCTGCGGGCCGGGCGAGGGGTGAGGGTGGGTGCTGCCCAAGGGACTTCCCATTTCACTTCCCATGCAGCTCACCTTGGCTTCCTCCCTAGGGAATATCTCCCAGCCTCTCTATGTCCGCAGGCCTTCAGAAGTGAAGCCTGGCTGCTGAGCCAGGCCCCAGTGTGTGGACCTCCTCTGTCCAAGTGCCAAGTGGCCCTGATGTCAACATGGCAGCCAGGGACTCATTCTAAGCCCTGGGTCAGGTCTGCATCCTGAAGCAAAGCTATCATTAGCGAATGGCACTAGAGCCCTCCTCCTGGAATAGTGTCCCTCGGCAATGGGACGAAGATAGGGCACCAGCAACCCTTACTTACAGAGCAGCATTAGTTCAGCCTCTCCAAGTGTTTATACCTTTCATGATTCCCATTTCATAGAGGGAGGAAACTGAGGAACAGAGCAAAAATGGGATTTTCCCAGCTGTGAATGCTCCTCCATCTGCTGTTTCCCAGAATCTCAGGTAGTTTCAGCACTCACCAAGAAATCACAGCTCCAGTTCTGGGGACTTCACTAACATCTAGAATAAAGAGTTAGTTAAGCACAGCCCCTGGCTAGACAGGCAGCCCTCTCTTTGTCATTATATCCAGAAAAACCTCCAAGTGCTGCTGCTACACTCTCCCACAGTCTCTGCAGCCTGTTGGATGGCCAATAATTCGATGGTACAGGTCTCACTTTCCTCCCAAGACATCCCCACCTCCTTCTCCAGTTGTCCTAGAGGAGAGGAGCTGTGTGGTTAAGGATGCTGAGCCCCTCGCCTCTTACATCTCCATGACTCAGCCAGTCTCCCGGGGTCCAGCTTTAAGCCTCTAGGGGCCAGACCCATAAATGAACCAAAGAGCCATCCTGCAGGCAGCCAGCCTGAAGCTGCCCGAAGGCATTAGTTCTCCCCTCGGTAAAGTCCCAAGGCTTCCAGGGCCCTCTCACTTCTCAGGGATCTAATTATATTTTTAAAGGCAAGGTTAGTAGGAAGGGGTGGAACTTAAATTTTTACCCTACCCTGTGGCTCTGAGGTTCCAGAAAACTTCAGGTCTTGGGTTTTCTTTTTTCTTTCTTTCTTTCTTTTTTTTTTAAATTGAAGTATAGTTGATTTACAATGTTGTACCAATCTCTGCTGTACAGCAAAGTTATACATATATAGACTTTCTTTTTTAAAATATTCTTTTCCATTATGATTTATCCCAGGAGATTGGATATAGTTCCCTGTGCTCTACGGCGGGACCTTGTTGTTTATCCATTGTGAATGTAATACTTTGCATCTGCCAACCCAAAACTCACAGTGCATCCCTCTCCCTCCCCCCTCTCCCCCTCCCCCTTGACAACCACAAGTCTGATCTCTATGTCTGTGAGTCTGTTTCTAGGTCTTGGGTTTTAAGACCAGTTCCCAGATGGTGGGTGGTCACCCCAGGGCAGGGACAGCAGTTCCTGTGTCCCCTCCAGGAAGGCTGTGCCTCCCTCCCTGCAACCCCATCTGTGCCCCAGGGCCCATTTCAGGCGTTGCCCTGTCCGGTTCCCCAGCTCACACTCCATCTCAGCAGCCAGAAGCTCTTAGTCCTGAATTATTCAACTGGGAGACAGTAAGAGATTCACAATTAGCTGAGCACCAGCATGGAGACTTTTAGGAGCTGCCACGCCCCCAGCACACTCCGTTGGCATGCGGAATTGAAATGACCCATGCCAGTGATTAGATTAGGGGCTGAAGCCGCCCAGCGTTCCACTCCAGCCCCTCCCTGTCCTGTCAGGGGGGTGATGTAGTTAAGTTTGTGCTTCATTTGGCAGAGGCCATAAAGTGGGAATTGCAGCCAGGCTTTCTGCTGGGCAGGAGGGGACTGCTGGGCAGTAGGTGGGCTCGATAGCAGGCAGTAGAGCCGGGGTGGGGAGCCCTTTCCTCGCCCTTTACCTCACCTTCTACCTCTCCCCAAGCCTAGTGCCAGGCTCCAAAGACATGGGGCCCACAAGGGCCTAGCAGGATTATCAGCCCTAATTGGTGTCACTAGGGACAGACCTGCATGGGGATGACCAGCCCCCCGCCCAGTCTTCTTGCTCATCCTCTTTGGAAAGCTCCAGGCCGAGAGCAAGGGAGTTGAGCAGCTGTTGGTAGGGCTTTCCCTCCGCATCTCCCTGGTCAATCTTGGCTTCTCAGCTCTTCCCCATATGAACCTCCCTCTGTCTCTGTCCCATCTGCCTCCTCCTGGGTGCTGACACCACAGGCTTTGAGGTCAGAAATGTTCAGTTGTTCCATGATAGCATGGTTACTCAGAGCTGACATAGCTTTGGTCTCAGTGCAGACAGAGGCTGCCTGGAGTACTGTCTTGAGACAGGTTTTTTGGACAGAGGCAGGCTCTGCGGGAAAGAATGCTGTGATCAATTAGTGATGTCTGCCACAGGCAAGAGAAGGGTTAGAGGACAAGCAGAGCTAGTGTTCATTGAGGGTTTTGCCATGTGCCAAGCACTGTGCTGAGTGCTTAGGAGGTATTAGTCTAGGACCCCTAGAGAGCAGGGGCGTTATTGTGTTCACTGCTGTATTTCCAGTGCCTACAGCAGTGCCTGGCACACTGTAAACACTCAATCAATATGTCAATATGTGTTGCATGAACCACACTGGGTTCAAATTCCGGCTTTGTCACTTATTAGCTATGTGATTTGGGGCAAGTCATTTAAACTCTGTGCCTCAGTTTCCTCATCTATACAATGTGATTAATATTAAACCTAGCTTATAGACTTATTATGAGAATTAAATGAGTTACTACATGTAGAAAAGTGTCTGACACTTGCAAAGTCTTTGATTGAATGAAAGTCTTTATCTTTAGTATCAATATCCCCATTTCACAAGTAATCATATCACTGATATTTGTGCCAGACACCTTTCTAAGTGCTCTCTGTCTACAATCTCATTGGACAGATAATATAAAAATGAATAAACAGAGACCTCAATGAAAAGCAAGTTGGGAAGTCAGAAGGAGGAGTTCTCACACCGTGGATGATAGCAGAGCCCTACAGGAAGAAGAAAAACTTTCTCTTCTAGGCTGGCAGGAGCTCAACCAATGAACAGCCACTATGCTTTGAACTCTCAATTCCTCCAATGGATTCCAAGTTTACTATAGCCCTCCCAGCTTCCTTTCCCCCTCTATAGAAGAGTTCTCCTCTCTTTGTTGCACAAGACTTATACATGGCTCACCATGCTTGCAGACCCCAAATTACAATTCTTTGCTGATCCTGATAAACCCATGTACTGCTGAAGAAATAACTGTCTATTTGTTTAAGGTCAATGATAGATAGATAATACTATGGTTATTATGAGGATTATATATATTATGAGATGCATATATAATGAGATAGTATCTACAGTGTCACTTGGTATCTGAGGGGGATTGGTTCCGGGACCCCACCCCCTTGGATACCAAAATCTGTAAATGCTCAAGTGTCTTACAGTCAGTCCTCTGTATCTGCAGGTTCCACATCCATAGATACAGAAGGCTGACTGTATAATCCTCATAATAACCCTAGTATTATCATTCCCATTTCAGTTAAAGAAACTGAAGCACAGAGAAGTTAAGTAAGTTGCCCAAGATCATTAAGCTAGCAAGTGACAAAGCTAGCATTCAAATCTTAAGAGTCTGGGTCCAGATTCTTGGGCTCTCTGCTAAAGTCAGACACACTCTGGCTCCAGAGCTTACACCCTTGACCATTACTTTTTAAAAGAAGCTTAAATTTGCCAACCTTATATATAAATAGAGGAAGGACCAGTGTTAGAAGTTGGAAGTTTGAATTCCAACTCCACCGCTCATTGGGTTCATGACCTTGGCAAGTTATCTCAGAATGTCAACTTTTTTCTCATCTGTAAATTCTGAGAAAGAGCTCTTTTGCTGAGGTGCTGTGAAGATTGAAATAGGATTTATGAAATTCGGGGTTCAGTGTCTTGCATTGGAGGCAATGAGAATGATATATGCTACTACTATTATTATTTTTATTACTATTATTATTAATCTTTCCACAGGGCTGTTATGAGAGCAGAGATCATATACATAATAATGCTATGAAAATTCTAAAGATGTCCTACTCAGAGCATTGTCCCTGCAGCAGCAGCAGCAGCAGCAACAGTACCGGGAACTGGTTAGAAATACAGAATCTTGGGCTCTAAATTGGAATCTGAACTCTAACCAGATCCCAGATGATTCACTTGCTTATAACAGTTGGAGAAGCGTGGATCTAAAGAATGATGAAGGGAAAGGGGGACGGTCTGAGTTTTGGGAAGGGGACACACAGGAGTCCCAGGAGCTGGGGCTTCTCGGGCAGTACAGCGTCACGTGGAGCCTGCCTCTGCTACCAGGGCAGCCGGGCCCCCCAGGCACCTGCCAATCACTGCACTCCACTCGGTAATCTGCCCTCCCCACAACCAGAGCAGCCAAGCACTCAGTGCAGCTGGGTGGCTGAATTACAGGCTGTGGGCAGATGCCGGAGATGACTCTGTGTATGCTGTCCAAAGAGAGAGGGCAGTGAAGGGAAGAGAAAGCCCCTTCCACTGTCCTCCTTCCTCTGACAGCAGACACCCTCTTTTTTGGAGAACCAAGCTGCCGATACCAACCATCAGGTGGCCCCTTTCCCCCAGAGCCCACTCGCCGTGGAGCAAACTCAATGCAGCAAACTCCTGAGCCCTCCTGCCGACCAGGTCATGGCCACAGTATCTCCAAGGACCTCCATTGTGTGAATCCTTCCCCTCACAGGAGGGGTTTCCTCTAACGGATTGGCCTCTGACAGATGGAGCAGGCTTGTTCACCCAAATCCTCGCCACTCCCCAGAGCTTGGCGCCTCAGAACACCTGCGACCAGAGCTGCAGTCGCCCTAACCGTATCTGGCATGTAATCACAGGCCCGCACAGAGTAGGGCACTGGGAATTCCGGATGAAGGAACATGTGCTCCAGTTTCCCCAGAAGGCATCCGGCCAAGCTGCAGTGGGGCAAGCGCTTTGCTGCCATCTTGTATCAAAGCGCCGGGCCCCGGGGGTGGGGACGGGAAGAGCCCCAGGTGACAAGGTGCGCCGTGCTGCAGTCACCGCTCATTGCCTGCCTTCCAGAGGTGCCAGTTCTGGGAGGAGGTGACGCTCAAGTGGAGATGAAGCTCTGCTCCCCACCCAGGTCTCCCTGCCACCATGTCTCAGCCCCAGTTGTGGGGGGGGGGATGAAAGCTCTCTCCAACTCCCAGACCTTCCCTGGCTGGTGATAGTTCAAACACCCATTAGGTTTTATGGGGCACTGATTCCAAGTGATGGCTCTGGGGCTGCACTCCAAGACCTTAGGTCTCCCTGCATCCTGCTAATCCTTCTGGACATTTGGCCTGTTTCTCCCTCACCCTCTGCCCTCTTGCCTTTCAGCCACCATGACACTCTGCCTACTCCCTGAACTTGACCCTTGAGGGTAACTGAGCAGAGCTCAGGCTTGTCACTGTGGCTTTGTAAATCTGGGGTCCCCTGCACTGCCTCTTTGAGCAGCAGGGTGTGTGTGTGTGTGTGTGTGTGTGTGTGTGTGTGTGTGAGTTTGAGGGAGTCACTCAAATTTGGAAGGGAATTAGACCATCTCGTTCAAAGCTCTCATTTTGTAGATGAGGCTGGGAGAAAATAACAATAAACCAGAGATAGTGATAAAGATGATGGTAGTGATACTGATTACTGACAGCTACCACCTATGGGATACTCACTAAACGTGAGAACTTCCCATATTGCACATAAGTTAGTCCTCCTGATAATCTTACAGGGTCGGGTAAATTTACAGATACAGAAACAGAGGCCCAGAGAGGTTAAATAACTTGCTTAACATCACAGTGAGTAAGAGAAAGAGTAGAATTTGAGCTTAGGATTATCTGACTTAACACCTATTAGCTTGAGTATCTAGATGTCAGTATCTAGGTGCATCTAGTATCTCTAGAGTTTAGGGAGGTGGTGATGATAACCGGGGCCCTCCCTGTCGCAGGGAGCTGTGGCAGAGTTAAATCAGCTCCTGAGGGGGTGGAAGCTGCAAACATGAGGGGTTATTATTCTCAAGTGCAGAGCCCAGAGGAGAGCTGGGGTCTTCTGTTTCCCAATGCAGTGCGCCTCCCCGAGGTTAACCCTGCTGGGAGAGAGGCCCTGCCCCCCTGTCGTCATGTTAGAAGATGCACACACCGTCCTGGACTAGAATCCTGAGGACCCCCTGTGCTCCCCTGCCCAGGTTGAAGAGAATCTGGTGCGAAGGGTAGGGGAAAGGGTCAGATATGGGGCTGGGCTACCGCAGGTCAAGTCAGGATGGGCCAGGTCCAGATTTAAGGGGGAGGCTAAGAAGGCTGGCCTTGTGGTGTGACAAGCCATGCTGCTCTGGGGAAGTGTTGGAGCTAGTTGGGGCTGGAGTAGAGGGTGCAGGGCTTAGGGGTGCCCAGGGCTGGGAGCCTTCTCTTTCAAAGAAAATATAGAAGATGATGGGGAGAGAGTCATCCAGGGCTAAATTCAAATCCTGGCTCCATCATTTAATGACTCTGTGACCTCAGAAAAGTTAAATAATTCTCTGAGCCTCAGTTTACCCATCTGTAAAATATGGATACTTCTGCGAAAAATGCCATTGGTAATTTGCTAGAGAAATGTAAATCAAAACCACAATGAGGTATCACCTCACACCGGTCAGAATGGCCATCACCAAAAAAATCTACAAACAATAAATGCTGGAGAGGGTGTGGAGAAAAGGGAACCTTGTTGCATTGTTGGTGGGAATGTCAATTGATACAACCACTATGGAGAACAGTATGGAAATTCCTTAAAAAACTACAAATAGAACTACCATACGACCCAGCAATCCCACTCCTGGGCATATACCCTGAGGAAACGATAATTCAAAACGGGTCATGTACCACAATGTTCACTGCAGCACTCTTTACAATAGCCAGGACATGAAAGCAACCTAAATGTCCATCAACAGATGAATGGATAAAGAAGATGTGGCACCTATATAAAATGGAATATTACTCAGCCATAAAAGGAAATGAAATTGAGTTATTTGTAGTGATGTGGATGGACTTAGAGTCTGTCATACAGAGTGAAGTAAGTCAGAAAGAGAAAAACAAATACCGTATGCTAACACATATACATGGAATCTAAAAAAAAAAAAAGGTTCTGAAGAAGGTAGGGGTGGGACAGGAATAAAGACGCAGTCGTAGAGAATGGACTTAAGGACTCGGGGAGGGGGAAGGGTAAGCTGGGACGAAGTGAGTGAGTGGCATTGACATATATACACTACCAAATGTAAAACAGATAGCTAGTGGGAAGAAGCCGCATAGCACAGGGAGATCAGCTCAGTGCTTTGTGACCACCTAGAAGGGTGGGATAGGGAGGGTGGGAGGGAGACGCCAGAGGGAGGGGATATGGGGATATAAGTGTAAGTATAGCTGATTCACTCTGTTATACGACAGAAACTAACACAACAATGTAAAGCAATTATACTCCAATAAAGATGTTAAAAAAAAGATAATTCCTCAGAAAATACTAATAACAATATATTAAGACTCTAATCTTCCCGGAAACAAGAGGATGGATAAAAAGGCCACTCCAGTTCCTTCCTTGATAGGAATTAGAATTCAAGTAAGAGAGAAATTTAAGCCAAAACATCTCCATCCCCAGGCCCAGCTCTGGGGTGTCCAGATGGACTAATGGCCACTCACTAGGAATAAGGTGCCTTCTCTGGTCCCTTCCTTCCTGGAATTTAGTAATTCTTTTGAGTGAGAGAGAAATTTAAGCCAAATGACCTTCTGTCCCCAGGTCTAGATCTTGGGTGACCAGATGGACTGACCCATAACCAGCCCCATTAAGGCCTGGCCTTTGTTACTAGCTTGTTAATTCTAGATGCACTTTCCAGGACCTTCTACCTTGGAGACGTTTCTCTGTTTTGGGGGCACAGAAGAAGAGATTCCATCTCAAGGAGCTGAAAAAGCTAGAATTTGATGGAAATTTAGGGAAAAGGGAAGGGGAAAAGTTTCATCTTTAGGAAGGAGACATATTCAAGAGGCTGGAATACCCCCTTCTTGGATCTTTGCTAGGACTTGAGAGAGACCTCCATCTTTCTTTGCCAGAAGGACCCTGCCTGTGCTGCTGTTTCCCACACCCATGACCCCACCACCACCACCATGGACTGTGTGAAGGATTACCAGCTCCCTTGTGAAAACAAGTCCCTGATCTCTGAAGTTTAGCAACAGGAGGATGGCCAGGCAGGCGAGGCAGTGGGACCAAGCAGCCCACCGTGGTCCCTTGGGTTTCACTGTTCTCACTGCTTCTCTCTCAGACCGTCGCTGCTGCTACAACACTGGCCTAATCAGTAGTAAACTCCCCTTCCTTCTCCTCCCCTTAGCGTGGAGGAAGAAGGTGGGGCATTCTGTATTGAGTACATATTAAGGGAAGAGACGAGGGAAGTAAGCAAAGGGATACATGAAGACTGAGACAGTCTTGTAGGGCACAGGGCACTCATTCCTCCTCGACTTAGTGTCCCAAAATAGCTTCATAGAGTCCCAGAAAGAACAGCATAACTTCACAGGCCCCTTGCCTGGGTGTCTTCATTCCTACTTCTTGCCTGTCTGCATGTGGAATGTGGCAATATAAGCAGCCACCTCCTAGGAACAAACCCTTGGTCATCTTGACCTTTGGGGGTCAATATTGAGAGAAAAAGCCCCAATGTATCACTTACTTCAGAATCTCCATCCTGTCTGGTTGGAGGGCTAGAAAAAAGCCTTTTCCTCAGGTGGCAAGACAAGAAATAACCCCATCCTTCTAATGAAGCCTCACCTCATGCACCCAGACTCTACAGAGTAATATCAGACTCCAAAAACTCTAGCATCACGTCCATACCATGAGGAGGGGCTACAGAGTTCACCAGTTCCACATTTACTGTGCAGCCCATACCTGACATTTACAGAGCTTAGCTGGGACCAGGATGATAGAGTGCAGTGTTTCTGAATCCATTTTGTAGTGGGGAAAATAGTACGCTTAACAGTCCATTAAGTTATCATATATTCTACTTATGACACGCCTCAATAAAAATATCTTTAATTAGCAGACTTGTGAGCCTACCCTTTCAACAAAGCCAATCAAGGCAAGAATGTGGACCCCCATGCATTCCCGGGATTGGAGCCAGAGTCCAATCAGCCTGGGTCTAAATCCAGAGATGCCCTGGGATTCAGTGCAATCAGGTGGTTAAAAGCCCAGGCTTCCGAGTCTATAAGACTTAATACCATGTTCTCCACTTATTGGCTATGTAAGGTTGCTTAACTTCTCTGTGCCTCAATCTCCTCACTGGCAATATGGAAATAATATCTTCTTCATAGGAAGTAAGGATTAAATATGATAAAGAGCTTAGCACAGTGCCTGGCACATAGTATGCTTGACAAATAGCAGGTACTGTTGGTGGAGTGGTGTGGAACCAGGTCATTCCAAGGACCGGTGCCTTATTAGAGAACAGGTTATGATGAGACCTGATGGGACATCGAGGAAAGAAAAACCCAGAGAGGAGAGACCCTCCAGTGTCTGAAGACACTGTTGCTCTCCTCTCCTTCCTATAAAGGCCACTGCTGCCTTTTTGGGCAGGGGAACTAGGAAAACTGATCCTCCTAGTTTCCACCCTCTCCATGAATAGACAACCCCTAAGTTGTTCAGCCTCCAGGCCAGGATGTGTCAGGTCCCTGGCACTGGGTGGTAGAAAGGCTGCCCCCATGCCACCCCCAGAGCAAAGAGAGGTGGGTCTCATAGGGGCCTCGGGAACGAGAACCAAGCCTGGGTGTCCAACCAATGGGCTTCGTGAATCTCTCTCCTCAAGGTGTTTGGGGAAGATAAAGCTCTATCTCCCATTTAGCACCATAATGAGAAACCATAGGCTTCCCCCAGCCCTCCTCTAGCCAGTGGGCCTCTAGTGGGGCCAGATGTTACTACAGGTTGCAGAATTTTTATAGGTTTGTAGGTTTTAAAAGATCGGGTTCTTCAGTGGTAAAAGTTTTACAGACCAGTAAAAAATCTACTGGTGGAGATGGGAAGCACACAGCTGTAATGGGAAGGGCTGGAACCAAGCGTCTGGAGGAGCTCAGCTCCATCCATAAGTAGCTTTGGGAACTGAGGCAAGTCCTGGAGGCTCTCTGGGCTCTGTGTTTTAACCTGGAAAATGGGAGCAAGAAAAGTGGTAAAGGACTATGTCACGGGACAGCATCATGAATGGGTGGAAAGCTCCAAGCACACATGTGAACACAGTCCTCCTTCCCATGGTTCTGGGAGCATCTGGACACAAAGGAAGGCCTACAGGCCCTACAGCCTCCGAGCATTTCATTACCCACACTGGATGGCTGCCATCTGTGTGTCTGCCTCCCTGGGAGGAGCCTGGCCGTCTGCAGGCAGAGCTCAGGAATCAAATTAGCCAGGCCTCTGCTTTTCCCTCATCCCCACTGGCCAAGGAGAGTTCATCAAGGCCTCACACTAATTCTTATCTTGTTTTAAAGGGGCAAAAGTGACTCCACAGTTTCATCGGAAGCAATTTACACCCCGCCACTGGCCACGGCTCCAACTCCCCTTGTCTGTTGTGCCATCAAGTCCATTAATTTCTTCAAGGGAAACTTGATTGCTGCTCCATCAGAGAGACGCACAGGCAATACATCTCCATTGGAGGCCGTGGCCTGCCCGACTCGCTCTAATTCTGTTACCTAAGAAGCTAATTCTCTAATGCACACGCTGGGCAGAAGACATCCTCTTCCCTCCCTAACACAATTGGGCAGTCCCAGAGGGTCCCAGGAGCCACTGCAGGAATGAAAGCTTGGGGTCCATGGCACAGGGTCTCCAGGCTTCCTTACTGTCCCCGAGATGGTCCACCGCAGTATGGAGAGCCCATTGCCCAGATTCCCATTCGGGGGGCGTCAGCCACATTCAGGCCACCTGGGGCTCACGGCTCAGCCCCTTCTTGCTGCCTCTGCTTCCTCCTTTCCCCTCCTCTTTCTTCTCTTCTTTTCCTCCTTCTTTGCCTCTATTTGTCCCCCTCCTTCCTTGCCTTTCACTTCTATTTTCCTCTTCCTTCTCAGTTTCCTACCAAGTTTTCTTTCTCTTCTCGTCTTCCTTTTCTGCTTCTTTTTACTTTTTTTTTTTTTGCCGTACGCGGGCCTCTCACTCTTGCGGCCTCTCCCGTTGCGGAGCACAGGCTCCGGACGCGCAGGCTCAGCGGCCATGGCTCACGGGCCCAGCCGCTCCGCGGCATGTGGGATCTTCCCGGACCGGGGCACGAACCCGTGTCCCCTGCATCGGCAGGCGGACTCTCAACCACTGCGCCACCAGGGAAGCCCTCTTTTTACTTTTTTACCTCCCCCTTCTCTTTCTCCAGATCCCCCCTTTCTATAGTTTACCTTCTGTTTCTTTTCATCTTCCTCTTGTCCCTTTTTTTCCTCCAGCTTTGGTGCTGGCCCTTTTAGATCAAGGTCAGTGTCTAATGCTCCTTCCTGGCTCTCTGTCTCTGGAGGATTTGGCTCAGTGGAAGGAATGGGCCCCAGGCCACGTTGGCCTGGGCTTGGAGCAAAATACAGCAGGGCGGGGGGTGCCTCATGTTTACACACCGGGAGCCCCAAGGATACAGAATGGGACATTCTGTATCCTTGTGTGTGTGTGTGTGTGTGTGTGTGGCAGGGGAGCAGTTAAATGTGTATTTGCCCTTTAATGATAATGCCCAGTCACCTGTTTAGCTAGGGGCACTGTGTCACCTGTGGAGTTAAAGCACGGTCCTCCTGCTTCTCGGACCCCACCCCACCCTGCCCCAGCCCGATGCTACCGACGGGCATAAGTGAAGGCAGCAGCCTAAAGCACCTCCCAGCGGACGGGCTGCACCCTTGCTCCAGGAGCTCCTGCAGCCCCCTGTCATGAAGTTGCTCCTTGGCCAGGCCACCTGGCTGAATGGGTGGACTGAGCTCTGGCCGCATGACATCAGCCGGGAGGGCTCCCCTCTCACTGGCTCCCTCTTCTTCCTTCCCCGCCCTGAAACCTGATCCAGCTGAAGGATTGATGGCAGGAAAACTTGGCGGCTTCCCAGCCCTGGTGGCCGGGGCGGTGCGAGGCTGCGGCCTCCGAAGGTGCAGGGAGCAGCCAGCTGGGAGAGGCAGGCTGGCTGGGACGTGAGGCTGGCAGAGCGCAGGCAGGCTGGTCCTCAGCAGGGCTCACCCTGAAGGCCACTCGAGGCACCCGACCCCGCGAGAAGCTCACCATGCTGCTGTGGGGGCCGCGGGCACTGCTTGCCTTGCTTCTTCCCACGCTCCTGGCCCAGGGAGAAGGTAAGGAGACCGTGGGAAAGCACGCAGGACCTGGCTGGCAGCTACAGAGGTGGGAGAGGGGACGCTTGGCCCCTCCAAAAGTTGAGGGGAAGAGGGTTTTGGAGTGGGTGGGGCTACAAGAAAGTTGGGGATCTTATTGCATATGAGCATGAGAGGATTTTAACACACTGGGATCCAGCTAGAGATTTGGGATGTTGAACATCGGGTGAGAGCAGGGCTTGCAGAGAGGGGCCCTGAGCCGTGTGGGATATGCTTAGACGGGCTTGTGACAGGGGTTCCTCTCTTTTTGCCCTGCCCCCAAACTCATCAAAGGGCAGCTGCAAGGGAACTTTGAGCTCATTTGGTCCACCCTTTCTTGTTATAAATGGGAGTGCTGTGGACCAGAGATGGGGAGTAATTCACTCAAGGTCACACAGCTCCTTAGCAGGAGAGTGGAGATCAGAATGAATGTCATCATGGTTCCCCAACTTCACTGCTTTCGTTGCATGGGTTCTCTAAAGTTCCTTCCAGGGCTAACCTCTAATAGCACTTCTCTCTGCATTCCCCCACCCATCCCTTTCCGCCTCCTGGGGACACAGGGCGTTTTGGTCACAAAAGGATCCATTTCCTTTTGCTGCAGACGATATTCAATATTCGTTCCCCATTTGGGAAGGTTTTCTCTCCATCCAGAGCAGGGTTGAAGCTGGGGCTGGGGCACAGTTAGGATGTGCTTAACTGGACGGATCTGAAGGGCTTCCGGGCACAATGGTTTTCCTCCCATGAGCTGTCGTTTGGGGAAACTCAGTGGGATGTGTAGGCCTGGGCTGCAAGTTAGGACTGTGGTCTGGAGTTTCCTTGGCTGAAGAGAAGCTCTGTCCCTCCCAGCATTGGTCCTTTGCTCTGAGGCCTTCAGGGCCCAGACTTGTTCTCTCCAAAGTGATCAGAGTCCCAGACAATAGGATCTGAGCTGCTGTGTAGTGAAGACACACAGGGACCTGGGTTTGAATTTCAGTTCCTTCCCGTACAGGGCACGGTACTCATCTTTCTGAGCCTTGGGGAGCCTCACCAAGGCTTCTGAGCCTTACCTTCTTTATCTATAAATGGGGTGTCATGATAATCACTCCAGCGGGCTCTCCTAAGACTGAAATGAACAATATGTTCATTGATATTTTTTCAAAGGGGACACTCAGTAAATGTCCTCTTGTCTTCCTCTCTCTCTGCTCTTCTCTGCCTTTCTGAGGGAAGCCGAAAGTTTATCAGCGGCAGGTGGGTGAGGGGCAGGAAGGAGGGTCTGCAGGACCAACTTGCTGTAGAGATCCACACGTGATAGATGAGATGGGAGAAGAAGCAGCCTTGTCAAGAGAAAGCCGGGCCTGCTGGCCCCTGGTCTGTGAAAGACCCTGGTCTCCCTCTGCCAGCCCCTCACGGCCTTGCAGCCTGTGCCCTGGTCCTCCAAGTTGCTCCCCTCTCCGACCCCGTCTTTCACCTTCATGTTTCTGGCACCTTTCAAGAGGTGCTTCTACTGTTTCCCAGATGGACAACTGAGGCGCTCATGAAATCCCCAGAGAGCGGGGCTAGGGCCCAGGGGCTGGGTTTCACTGTTTTATCTTTGCAGGCCTCCTGCTCTGGGGACTGTTTGGTTTCTCCTTGCTTCCTCCACACCTCAGCCCAGCCCTCTTCCTAACCCCATCAAACCTGCCCATAAAGCTACCCTAGACGGAGGCCTGGCAAACCCTCCCCAGGAGTTTCTGTGAGTGTGGAGAGGGGGCAGGTATCTCCTCGGGGTAGATTTTGCAGGAGGGAGAAGGAATGTCCATATTCACTGGATGCCCACCCTTTTCTCCTTACTAATTGCGGGCTGGGGTCAAGGGGACAATGAGCTATGCAGACGCTGAAATGTGACCTTGGCTGAGGCCGACCCTCGGCAGACCATTGGGCTTAGAAATTGTGCACTTAGGGCCACACTTTCCAGTAGCACAGCCTAGGGCCAGCTCCCCTTTATCTCCCAGAGCCCCTCATGCAGGGCCCCATGGGCCCACCTCCTCTGGGCAGGCAGCTTCTCTCAACCCTTCTCAGCCCTTGGCCTACTTGAGAGCTCACCTGTCTTGTGGCACCTGCTTTCACAGCCCAGCTTCCCTTCTCATGTAAATGCGTGCCTAGGTTACCCTTAGGAGACAATATCTTTGCCTTTGGGCAGGAATCTCTGCAGATCAAATGCTCTAGTGATGGGAATTTCAGTCTGTGGGAGTATCTGGGAAGGGTGGGGACACTTTCCTTTTAATAGCTTTCAAACCAGGGCCAGAGAACTGGGGGAGGCTCAGGCTCTGTTGTCTGATTTGAACTGTTCTCCTTCCCAGCCAAGCACAGGCTGGGCCCCCGGGCCCGGAACGCCTCCAGGCCAGCTCTGCTGCGGCTGTCAAATCACCTCCTGGCAAACTACAAGAAGGGTGTACGGCCTGTGCGGGACTGGAGGACGCCAACCACGGTGTCCATTGATGTCATCGTCTACGCCATCCTCAGCGTGGTGAGCGCCTGTCCCCACTGCCTGGCTCAGAGGTGGACCTTCTGGGTGGGAGACCATGTGAGACCAAGTCACCCCCAGGCAACACGGTGGGCATTCAAGTGCCCACAGTACCTGTGCTCTGGCACCACGGCACAGGACAGCTGCCCAAACCAGAAAACTGTGGTCACCTTCATGGCTGCCTCTCCTGTACCCTACAGCCAGGGGGTCACTCAGTGCATGCGGTTTCCACAATCGTACCTACCTGTGTGAGCTGTGTGAGGGTTCAGACCGTCCTATTCGTCTCTACACCCTTGCTGTCTTACACATGTCCTTGGTACATGGCGGGTGTTACTAAATCATTGTTGAAGAATTAATCATAAAGAAATCAATTAATCAGTTACTGAAGTAGGGTGGGGTGCACTGCCCAGCCGAGGAGGTCGGACATTGGGCAGAGATAAATGAGAGGGCAATTGCAAGACTCAGGGCACTGCACTGGGGTAGGATGGGTGGAATGGACTTCTCTGGCTGTCTCTACTGGACTCAGTTGGCTGTTTCAGGAAGGTAAATTGGGAATTGGATCGAAGAGAGGGATAGTGATGGATTTTTCATTCTGTGTGGTTTTGTACAGCTTGACTTCATGCTAGAGTAGGAGATAGGTACATATATATAAACGTACAGGGCTGGCTTCCCTGGTGGTGCAGTGGTTGAGAGTCTGTCTGCCAATGCAGGGGACACGGGTTCGTGCCCCGGTCCAGGAAGATTCCACGTGCCACGGGGCAACTAGGCCCGTGAGCCATGGCCACTGAGCCTGCCCATCCGGAGCCTGTGCTCCGCAACAAGAGAGGCCGCGACAGTGAGAAGCCCGCGTACCACGATGAAGAGCGGCCCCCGCTCGCCGCAACTAGAGAAAGCCCTCGCACAGAAACAAAGACCCAACACAGCCAAAAATAAATAAATAAATTTAAAAAAAAAACAGTTTACGCTTTATAAATGTACAGATATACATCTATATGATACTGTTATATGTCTTCTATCATTATCTTCTATTGTGTTATTATACATGTATATGTGAAATATACACAACAGAATAGAAGATAATAGAAGATACGCACACACACGCACGATGTTAAAAAAGAAATCACTGAACTTCTTTCTAGGTGTGTCCTAGTAAAAGACCGACTCTTCCTGGCTCACCCCTTTTCCTCCACCTCATTTCCTCACTCTCACTTCCCAAGGGAACAGAGACACAGAGCAGCAGCTCCTGCTGGGGTTGGTGTGCGCAAGGGGCCCGCAGCCCACAGGGCCACCTACGCTGAGCTCCCGTTCTTTCCACAGGATGAGAAGAATCAGGTGCTGACCACGTACATCTGGTACCGGCAGGTGAGCTGACCAGCCCCTGCCCCTCCCCCACCCCCATTTCCTCGGACTGGGACTTTCCCTTCCTGGAGGGGCTCCTACATCTCCAAGGAGTCAGGATCTCAGAGGCCTTGGGGAGGGGAAGGAAGAGGTGGGAGGCCTACTCACGAGATCCAGGATCTCCTGGATCTGGACCCCTCTAACCTCAGAACTGGGAATAGAAGGCGGCTTAAAGATTGGTGGAGGAGAAATCCTCCACACCCCTCTGGTTTCTGAAGTTTTTCACAGCCTCACAAACAAGTGCTTTTCCCACCTCTGTTGCTCAAACACCTCAGTGACTGGTAGCTCAGAAGGCAGTCACTTTGCTTTCAAACAGTTCTAATTGCTAGAAAGTTCTTCCTTCTATTAAAGCCAAATTGGACGACAACCAAATTGGGTGATTGAAACAGGATGATTCCACCCACTTAGTCTTCCCACCCCCAGCCATTTGCCCGCTCTTCCAGCTTCTGATGGGCGTCACTCAGGCACTGGTGTGTGGAGGACTGTGAGGCCTTGGCAGCATTTCTGGCTTGGAGCTGGCGGGGGGAGGGCAGGAGACAGTGCGGGCTGCCGTCCACAGGCTGGTCCTGCTCTGGCAGCCCCTGAGGCTGTGGGGAAGACATCAGAGCAGGACGGGACACCAAAGTGGCTGAAGAGAGGTCAGCAGGAGGCAGGGGACAGTTCCTAGAAGTCAAACCTGAGAGAGGCGCTGAGGACACACCTGGTGTATACGGGTCTCTGTTAAATCCCTCCCACTTCTCATGGGACAGGGAGTGGGGTGGAGGAAGAAGCCAGAATGCTGATTCCTGACATCCTGCTCCCTTTCTGCCTTAGAGAGATCTCTTAATACACAGCACACCTGCCTCAAGAGAGAGACCCAAGCCAGAACAGGCATTCTGGGGCTCCTTTCCCAGGACATCTGGCTTAAGTCCCACCTCTGGACCTCTAGGGTCACTTGTCTGCTCCAGCAGTAGGAGATGTCAATCTACTATGTACCAGCAGCTGTGCTAAGGCACAAAGTTAGACTCAGATCCTGCCCACAATGAGCTCACAGACTAGTGGAGGCCACAGACACGTGAACAGACAATGCAACACAGCAAGATAGCTGCTCCTATGCAGCAAAGAAAAGATGCCAATTGTGGGAGCAAAGAAGAGGCACTAAACTCAGTCTGGGGAGTGGGGGTCATGGGAGGCTCCTGGAGAAGGAAACAGACAGATTCCTTGGTTCCATCTGGAAGGATGAGCGAGACTCACCTCGATAAAGAAGACAGGACTGCAGTATGCGGGGGGACAGGATATGCAGCGATGCAGAGGTTTTGACAACGTTTAATTCCATGTGGCTGGAGTGTAGACTCCACAGAGAGCCATAGCAAGAAAAATGAGGCTGGAGAGATAGGTGGAGACCAGATCAGGTGAACCTTTGTAGTCCATGATCTTAATGGCAGTGGGGTACCACTGAAGAGCTTTAAGCAAAGGAGTGACATGATGAAATTTACATTTTAGATCATTTTAGATCAGTCATTCTGGCAGGATAGTGGAGGAGGCATTGATCAAAATTTAGTAATAACTGTCTCTACCCTGTGAGGTGCACGCTATTATCCTTGTTTACATGTGTGCCTATCAAGACCCAAGAAGCAATTTGTCTAAGATCCCTCAGTTGGTGGCTGGGGGTTTATAACATTAGAAATGATTGAATACCTTCCCAGGGAGAGGCTGCATCCGTCTGTGTTGTATTCGCATGTAGGGATGTGTGAGTACAGAGGTGGGGGGGACTTCTGGGTACCGCTGAGTGGTCTGGGTGCCACTGACACCCAGATTCTCCCAAGAAGATGCCCACCTGTTGCCTGGGCTACAAGTGGTGAAGTTGGCCTGAGTTGCGGACGACTCGGCCTGAGACGGACGGGGTAGCCTGTGACCGTTCCTATTCCTCCCCTAGTACTGGACTGATGAGTTTCTCCAGTGGAACCCTGAGGACTTTGACAACATCACCAAGTTGTCCATCCCCACGGACAGCATCTGGGTCCCAGACATCCTCATCAATGAGTTGTGAGTACTGTCATCAGATGCTGGGCAGCCAGGGGGCGGGAGACAGGATCACTGCTGTTGCATTTAAGGTGCCCCACTAGACCTGGGGAGCCATAGGTAAAGTTGAATCGGGCCCCAATTCCCCTTTGTCTTGTTTCTCCCTTTCTTTTCTTTTTAGAAAACTCCTCTTTTTCTATGTCTGAGGTTAAAACTCTGCACTTCTTGGTCCAAGGGCCCCCTTCCCCAGGAAGGGAGGGAGGCCAGTGAATGAATCCACACTGAATCATAAGAGTCTAATGAGGAACGGCTGCGTTTTTAAAAGGGACAGTTACATTACTGAAAGGAATGAAGTGCTCGCGGTGGTTACCACTCCTGGTCATGAAGGAGATTTGGGGCTGGGAGACACTCAAAATTTCAAGTCACACATGTGCCTCACTGGCCACACATTGCACCCCCGATATGAAGCGAGTCCCACCAGCCTTTATTCCTAGCCACCAACATTCCTTCTCCCCATTCTTCAGGCTCCACTGCTTGGGTTTCTGAATCCAAGGTCTGAGAAGATGGCTGGGGAGAGGCACAGAAGGAGAAGGTGGCGGGGGCCAGTTGCCCTCCACCCAGTACCCCTGCATCACCCAATTCCAGAGGATGCCATTCACCTTGTTATTTGGAGAGGCAGCTGACTCAGAGCCCCAGCCTTGAATAGCTCAGGTTGGAGGGATTGGGGAGCCCCAGTTTGTGGCTGGATCTCCAGCTTAAACAGTGACGTAGCCTTGGTCTTGACTTCTCATCTCTCAACCAGATGTCACAGAAGGCTGCAGGCTCAGGATCCGAGGCTCAGTTGCAGTGGTTGCTTGGGAGAGCCCAGCCCGGGGTTGGCTGATAGAACGGGATGAAGTTTGCAGGACTTTGCTGTTTTGTTCCAATTCTTCTCACTGATTTTGCCCATTCCTTCCCCCCTGCCCCACCCCGGAAATGATGGTTTTCATTTCACAGGGCTTCTAGGGATGGAACCCAAGGTCCTGCTCTCCCACCAAGCCTGCCCGTCACCATCGGGCTGGCGATCCTGGGGGCTGAGGTCTGCCCAGTCCGGGTGGGGGGCGCGTGGGGACAGCTGGGCATTCTCCTTATAGCCCGTGTCTTGGGGGTCCATGGACTCCTGGCCTGCCTCTTGTGGTGAGGGTGCCAGGGGAATAAATGAGAAATGCCCTTTACTGCTTGGAAAGTGGCCTTGGCAATGGCAGGTGGGGAAGCCTAAGATAGATAAGAAGCTTGGAAAAACAGAGGCCAGACAAAACTGCCAGGTTGTCTTGCTGCCTAGACCCTCCCTGCCGAGTAGCTCAGAGACCTTCAGACTTCCACAGCTTGACCTGCTTCTTGAGTCCCAAACCGACCCCTCTTCCCTGGCCAGTGTGGACGTGGGGAAGTCTCCAAATATCCCGTACGTGTATGTCTGGCATCATGGAGAAGTCCAGAACTACAAGCCCCTCCAGGTGGTGACCGCCTGTAGCCTCGACATCTACAACTTCCCCTTCGATGTACAGAACTGCTCGCTGACCTTCACCAGCTGGCTGCACACCAGTGAGTCTGTGGGCTTTGGGAGGTGGGAGCACATGTTGGGGGCTCCCGGGGTGCCCGCTTGAGGAGCACACCCTAGGATGCAGTCTCCCTCCCCCAACTTGATCACCCCTTGTTTTCTTTTATTTTTTTGCGGTACGTGGGCCTCTCACTGTTGTGGCCTCTCCTGTTGTGGAGCACAGGCTCCAGACGCGCAGGCTCAGCGGCCATGGCTCACGGGCCCAGCCGCTCCTCGGCATGTGGGATCTTCCCGGACCGGGGCACGATCCCGTGTCCCCTGCATCGGCAGGCGGACTCTCAACCACTGCGCCACCAGGGAAGCCTACCCCTTGTTTTTTAATGTTGCTGAGCCTCTGTTTCCTTATCTTCCAAAATGGCACTACGATTATTGCCCTTGTGGCCTCCCTCAGTTGTCATAAGGACTGAATGAGACAGTGTAAACTGACGGCAAGATGCTCAGGGACAATTCTTTCCCAAAATCACAAGTAGGATCTGGCACGAAATGTCTTTCAAATCCAGCCACTCCTCCACTGATGGACCCTCCCCCCAGTGCAAGCAACCCTCATCTCCTGCCCAGGTTGTTGCAGTAGCCTCCTAGCTGTCCCCACCCATTCATTCTTCCTCCGTCACCCCCATTCACGCTCCTCACAGCAGCCAGGGAGGTCTCATTAAAATGCAGATCTGATCACATCACTGTCTGCTTCCCTGAGACACAATCCAAATCTCTTACCTGGCTGAGAGGCTCCTACAAAGTGTGGCCACCCCTCCAGCCTCACCTGGTGTGTGCTCCCCAGCCCAGCTGCCTGCCTTCCTGGGCTCCAGAGCCCCTTGTTCTTTCTTTTACTCACATGCTGCTTCCTCTCCTAGGCCAATGTGCCCCTCCCCCAGGCCAACGTGCCCCTCCCCCTCCCTCCCCCTTTCCCCCTTCTGCCCCCCTGTCCCCCACCAGCTGGGCCAACTCCTCTACAGTCCTCCTAATCACAGTGTCCCCGTCCGTGCCCCAGGGAAACCCCCTCTCATCCCCCAGATGAGGCATCCCCAGCACTCAACTTCATAGTCTCCTGTTCTCCCCAGTTCTAGTCACTTGTAAGGACTTGTTCAATGTCTACTCCTCCAGATAGAAACTTAGAGAGGGCGGCGACATGATTTCTATCCACCATTAGATCCCAGGGCAGTGCCGGCCCAAAGGAAGATGCTCGGTAAACTTTTATTGAGTGGACAAATGCTAGATGCCCAGTATGGTCTAGTGAAGTGAGAATTGCCCTACTGCAAAAAGGCATCCTCCAGTTCTATCCTGATTTTATTGCATTCACTGTAAATGGCAAAGGTAATACCTAACTCCCTTGAACAAAAGCCATAATTACAGGGACTCCCCTAGCGGTCCAGTGGTTAAGATTCTGCCCTTCCACTGCAGGGGTTCGATTCCTGGTCGGGGAACGAAGATCCTGCATGCCACGCAGCGCGGCAAAAAAAAAGTTTTTTTAAAGCCGTAATTACAAATAATCTTTGATCTTTGACCTTTACTCTCAGTCCCAAACTCTTACCAACAACTCCCCACACCAAGACTTAACAATTTTTATCCATATAAACTTCACACAATATGTTCTTCCAGACCCTACTCTATCCTTTGAATATATACACATACATACACATCTATGGAAAGTGCCTGGAAATTGTCTTATAGGTTTTTATTTTACATAAATGTAAAATACTTCATGTTCTATTATATACTGGTATCTGAGCCTTTTTACTCAACAACAGGTCTTGGACATTTTTCCAAGTTACTGCAGATTTAGTTCTGCCTCATAAATTTTGACTGCTGTAGAATAGCTTATGATTTGAACTGCATAATACCTTATTAAGCATTTTCCTGATTGGTAGGCATTTAGATCTTTCCCAATATTTTGCTGCAATGGATACTCCTGTCCTTTTGTGCATTTGTATATCTGTTTCTCTAGTATTGATACAGAGCAGTATAACTGCTGTTCTATAAGTGAGGGTTTTGCTTATTTTCCTAATTCACCTTTAAAGACAGGCAGCTCTATCAAGGCAAAGGTGAGGAAATCTGACTCTTGCTTATTGTCTAAATGAGAAATTCTAACAGGAAACCTAGAAAGGTGCTTGAAGGGCTGTGTGTGTGTGTGTGTGTGAGAGAGAGAGAGAGAGAGAGACAGACAGACAGACAGACACAGAGATAAACAGAGAGAGAAAGACAGAGAGAGACAGAGACAAAGACAGAAACAGAAACAGAGAGAAGAGAGCTTCCTAATAAATGGTTCGCTGGTTCTTCACATTTTGCTGTGTTTCCACCCAAGACTTCGTCTCCCTTGTTGCAGCCCCACTGCACAGACAGGTACAGTGTGCACTATTACCTCATCGTATAGCTGAGAAAACTGAAGCTGAAGATTAAGAGCTGAGGCTTGAGCCACACCACGTGGGTGCTGCCCCACCCTCACAGGCACACCCCTGGCCCAGACTCCAATGCTGCCTGATTTCTCCTCTCTCAGTCCAGGACATCAACATCTCCCTGTGGCGCCTGCCGGAAAAGGTGAAATTGGACAGGAGCATCTTCATGAACCAGGGCGAGTGGGAGCTGCTGGGGGTGCTGACCCAGTTTCAGGAGTTCAATATAGAAAGCAGCGACTGTTACGCAGAGATGAAGTTCTATGTGAGTCGGACAGGAAGCGGATGTGGGTAAAACAATGAATAAAGTCACATCCAGGTAGACTTAAGGAGGCATAGCCCTTTTCCCAGCTCACACTCTTCCCTCAATGAAGTAGGTGGGGAAACGCAACTGAATTGTCCTTTACTTTTCCTCTGAACAGCCGCAAGCCTGGATCTGGAGGTGGAATATGGGGTCTGGCCCATCTCCTTCTCCGAGCAATCCAGGCTGCAGGCCCCACTAAGCAGGGTGGTCTGGGATGGGGTGGTGGTTCCTGGGTGCAGGACCCGTCTGCTCCCGGCTTCCCCAGAGCTCCTCTCTTGGTCCCAGGTGGTCATTCGCCGGCGGCCCCTATTCTATGCGGTCAGCCTGCTGCTGCCCAGTATTTTCCTCATGGTCATGGACATCATAGGCTTCTACCTGCCCCCGGACAGTGGCGAGAGGGTCTCCTTCAAGATCACGCTCTTCCTGGGCTACTCGGTCTTCCTGATCATTGTGTCCGACACGCTGCCGCCTACAGCCATCGGCACGCCCCTCATCGGTAAGGCCCGCTCCGGGGGAAGAGCTCAGGGCGACCGAGGAATGGAGGAACCGGCCCTCTCCTACCTCCCGTGTGTGTCCCCCACTCCCGCCCCACCCCGGGGTGCACAGGTGTCTACTTCGTCGTGTGCATGGCTCTTCTGGTGATCAGCTTGGCCGAGACCATCCTCATCGTGCGGCTGGTACACAAGCAGGACCTGCAACAGCCAGTGCCTGCCTGGTTGCGGCACCTGGTCCTGGAGAGAGTCGCCCTGCTCCTCTGCCTAGGGGAACAGTCAGCTTCCTGGAGGCCCCCAGCCACCTCCCAAGCCGCCGAGACCGATGACTGCTCAGGTGAGAGAGGGAACTTCTGGCCTGGATACAGGGACATGGGAGGGATTCTCTGGAGGGCTAGCTGGGCCAGAGAGCCTGGGCAGGCCCCGGGAAGTGGGTACCATCCTGCACAGTGAACCCACGGTGGACTTCAGCCCAAGGCATCAATCAAACCCTTTCCTCACCTTTGTATTCGCGCATCACCCCAGGTGGGGACGGAGAGGGGTTAGGAGTCCCAGAGGCTGAGCAGATCAGGAGCTGAGACCTCTGGGCTGAGGGTGGCCTCTCCTGAGATGGATCCCGAGGCGGGGGTCAAATGGATGCCTCTCGGGCACTTATGGGACAGCTAGTCTCATGTGGTTCAGCACTGCACCCGGGTTCCTAACACTCTCTCATTAGAATCAGCCAAAGACCAGGTCCATTAGAATTTCAGACACCTATGAGGCAGAGAGACAGGGCACAGAGGGACACTAAATTCCTCATGCCCCTGAGGAATTTGTCCTCCTTGCTGTTGGTGGTGGTGGTGGGTGGTTTGCTGGTTTATTTCTTGAGCACTTTACCAGGTGTTTGCAAAGCATTGTCCGTGCATTATCACAGGTGATTCTCATGGCAACTCAATAGGATCTTCACTCTAATTTTTCAAACAGCAAACAGAAGCATAGAGAAGCCAAATAGCGTGCCCTAAGTCACTGAGCCAGGACCTGGTGAACCCATAATTTGAACCCAAGCCCCCCTGACTCTAAGCTGGTGTTTTAAACTCTCCACCCCACTCCCCTCTTTTGTGTCTTCGTCCTGGCTGGGGCCAGGCCTTATACAGAAGATGTTTGGTTAATCAAAGACCATCTCATCATGAGCTTGTGCAACAGCCTAATACCTAATTCAACTGCTCACCTGGGGAAGCTAGTGATCCGAAGGTGTATTTTCTGGTCTAGAAGGATTCGAAGTCATGGAGAGGAGGGCAGTGAGGCAATATGATGTAGTGGACAGAGCAGTGGATTTGGAGTCCAGATACCTGGGCCTTGGTGGCCTCCCCTTTAAATGATGCTCCAACTGTGTCACCAAGGGCTAGTCACAACCTCTCTGAGCTTTAGCATCTTCATGTGAAGAGTGTGGTTGGTACTTATTCTTACTCTGCGTCTCTGTGGGGCTGCTGGGAGGCTCAAATGAAATAATGGATATCAAATTGCTGGGGAAAGCCCACGGGTTAAAAAAATGCATGGGAAGGATAAATATCAAATTCATGATCTTGGTGATGTGGGGAGGGAACGAAGGATGTGACTAAGGAGAGGTATACGTGGATCTTCCACTGCACTGGCTTTCTTTTTTCTTTTTTTAATGAACCATACTTTATTTATTTATTTATTTATTTATTTATTTATTTATTTATATTTATTTTTGGCTGCATTGGGTCTTCGTTGCTGTGCGCGGGCTTTCCTCTAGCTGTGGTGAGAAGGGGCTGCTCTTCGTTGTGGTGCATGGACTTCTCATTGCGGTGGTTTCTCTTGCTGTGGAGCACGGGCTCTAGGTGTGAGGGTTTCAGTAGTTGTGGCACATGGGCTCAGTAGTTGTGGTGCATGGGTTCAGTAGTTGTGGCTTGTGGGCTCTAGAGCACAGGCTCTGTAGTTGTGGAGCATGGGCTTAGTTACTCTGTGGCATGTGGGATCTTCCTGGACCAGGGCTCGAACCTGTGTCCCCTGCATTGGCAGGTGGGTTCTTAACCACTGCGCCACCAGGGAAGTCCCTGTACTGGCTTACTTTATTTGTTTAAGTTGGATGGTGGGTACACAAATACGTAAGTTATTCTCTATACTTTTTTGGTCTGAGATTATACATAATAAAAATGTCTGAGGCCTTAGAAACATAAAGGTCAGTGTTCAAGCAAGGCTGCTGGGCCTCCCTCCTTTGCCAATGCTGTGCCCTTCTTCTAGACATGACAAACCACTGCAGCCATTTGGGGGGATCCCGGGACTTGGAGAAGACCCCGAGGGGCAGTGGCAGCCCTCCCCCACCGCCGCGGGAGGCCTCCCTAGCAGTGCGTGGGCTGCTGCAGGAGCTGACCTCCATCCGGCACTTCCTGGAAAAACAGGAGGAGAGCCGAGAGGTGGCCCAGGACTGGCTGCACGTGGGCTCCGTGCTGGACAGGCTGCTCTTCCGCATCTACCTGCTGGCCGTGCTGGCCTACAGCGTCACCCTGGTCACGCTCTGGTCCATCTGGCAGTATTCCTGAGTGGGTCCAGCCCAGTAGGGGGTGGGTAATGAGGCTGGTTAGGATGGGGGTGGGGGAATTTCAGGGCCCAGGGGATGCCAGGGATGTTCTCAAAACACATAAACAGTTCCATGCCTGTTTCCAATACCAAGTCTCTCAGCAATCCCGAACCAGGGCCTTAACCCTTCCCCTAAGAACTTTAAGGCTCTTACATCCTCCTCCACTCTCCTACAGGCCCATTATGGCTTTAAAACTCACTATCTTAGATGAGAAGAAACCCACGCATGCCCTGACTTCACTCTGTCTCAGCATCAAGCCTCGATTTCCCCATTGGCACTCCCCTGAATTGGCACTTTGCAATTCTGCTCACTCCCTCAGCCTTGTTTTGAGATGCAAGTTAAACCAGCTCTCTACCACAGGGCCTGAGAACTCTGCATTAGGTTTATCCAACCCTAATGTCTCTCTATTCGCTTCACCTCTGGCCACTTCCCTGAACATCCATCAGATGGGGGTGGGGGGGTGTAATAAAATGCTATGAAGCCCTAAACTCTCTTCTTGACCATTTGTCAGCAGCTGGGTGGGTGGAAGACGAGGTCTGAAGTTGCTGGTGGAAATGAGGTTGGGGAATTATCTGTGGTTTCAGATGTATGATGCTCTCTGCCCCAAGGAATTAAGAAGTGACCAAACAGTGGCTGTTCTGAAAAAGAAACAACAGGAGGTGGGATTCAAGGTGTGAGGGTCAGGACCATGAACACTTAACAGTGCGGAGGTGGGGAGGAGGATGCTCAGTTCTGTGACCTCCTGGAAAGATGCTGGAAGGGTCTACAGAGTCCTGTTATCATTCTGGGCCCACGGTGTCTTGGTGAAGCTGGAAGCCAGCTCTCTCCCTGCAAGAACATCAGCACCACAGCCAGCACCCACTGATTTGGTGTTTGAAAGCAGAAACTGCTAAGTTTTGAGTTTATGTTTCTCCTTTGGGAACTCTCAGCAGCCGGCCCCTGGCACATCCACCAGAAAGCAGGACCATGACGGAGGCAGAGGCCGGGGCATGGTCTTTGATCTTGCATCTCAGATCCTGGCCCCTCTCCCACACGTCAGGATTTAAGACATGCTAAGGAGCATCCCAGCTCTATCACTCCATCCACCTAACAAGCATTCAGAGGAAAGGAATGCCAGAACCACCAGGAATGTTGGCTTCATGTTTGCCATGTTTGCTTGAGGCTTTCTCTGGCTCTCCCTTTCTCATTCCAGATTTATCTCTTTCCCTGTCTTGGGGTGCCTGTCTCTTAGGGACTGAATTCTACCAGGCTGAAAGAAAAGGAACCCCCAAAATACCTGGGATGAGTTGTTTCAGGCTGGTCAACTGCAAGGGATTCAGTATGGATCACCCGAACCTATAGTTTCCCTGATCCCAAACTCTGCAGCTCTAGTTTGTAGACCATCCGGTGAAGCTGGATGGAGGGCAGAACCTTAGGCCCTTGAGAGCTTCATGTCTGAAGAAGCCTAGAGGCTGAGGAAGCAGGCTCGTCTGGTTTAGCTTCTCTGAGCTTCTTCTTCTCACCCCAGTTTCCCCAGCATGCCGAAAGAACTCATTAAATATTGTCTAACCGGCTGCTGGTTCCTAAATTGACCTGGAATGAGGTTTCATCTGTTACTTCCACCTCAGACATATGTGCTCTTGATATTAGTTAAGGATTTTTGTTTGTTTTGCTGATGGATAGGTATGAGGGTTTCCCAACAAAAAGCAGGAGACTGTGGAGCTGGAGATTGGCTCCCATTCACAATTGTTGTCTCCTGCTAAGCGCAGGTTGGGCTAAAGATGAGGATTGCTCATCCCAACTCTCTCAAGATGGTCCTGGCAGCCCATACTTGAGAGCCTGGTCTTGGGATCAAAGCTGTCCCACTCCACTCTCCACTTGGCCCTGCTGGGCCAGTCATGCTGCTGGGTGATTCTCATGTCTCAGGACAGAGAGAGAGAGAAAGCTGGACAGTCTGGAACTGTCGATGTACCACTGATCAGTAAGTGGGTGGCTATTGACAAAGTGTCCAACCAGAGAGCTAGTAAGATACTAATCAACCTATTGATTCCCCATCTCCCCCTCCC
The DNA here is from genome assembly GCF_964165515.1 of Mesoplodon bidens. NCBI lineage: Eukaryota > Metazoa > Chordata > Mammalia > Artiodactyla > Ziphiidae > Mesoplodon > Mesoplodon bidens. The sequence goes on along the minus strand of NC_138164.1, from coordinate 18,237,833 downwards.
CACTCTTCACCCACAATCAATGGGGTAACAAGCCCAGCATTAAGGCAGCCAATCAACCTCCTCGAGAGTGAGCCACCACATGTAACATCTTCCGCTCCACTAACCACAGCCAATCAGCTCATCAATGCAGCATCCAGGCTGCGCTGCCCAGGGATGGGAAACTGAGACCCAGGGCCAGAGGATCCCCAGGTGTACTAACCCCTGTCCGTCAGTATTGATCTTGGGCTCCTCCCAAGGAGACCTTTACCCAGTCTGGGATATGAGAACACCCAGAAGCTCCCTCTCACCTGTTATCTCTCCCAGAACTTACTTGCTTCCTTCCTCCTGCCACTTCAGCTCCTTCCCTCTCCTTGTGTCCTAGGCAGAGAGAGAAAACCAGAAACTGCCCATGTCTTTACAAGTGCTTCTGGGAAGCATCCTGCTTCTCTCTATCTCATCTCCACTCCTCTCCTGCAGCCTTCTCCATTCACCTACGAATAGTCCCAGTTCTCACCTTCTTTCCCATCCACGCAGCTTTCCAAACCTGTCATTTCTCCTCAAAAGACTCCCTTAAAGATTTTGAAAGTGCCCAGCCTGAACCGCCCTGTATGGTGCTCCAAGCTGTGGAGTCCACCACCACCATCCCAGGGAGGCTGCCTCTCCTCCTAGGCAATGGCCATCTCTGCTCAACGACCCCAGGGCCCCTCACAAGAGTGGACATTCCGCGGCTCTTGGGAGGGTCTAGGGAGAATAGCTGAGCTCAGAGTCAGGATGTGGGCTTAGGGGAGATTTCACTGAGAGAATAGGAGGGAAACTTGCCTGGTGGGGTAGGGGGGAGGGCGAGTCAGTGGAGAGGTACGGTTCAACATTCCCCAGCCAGATTCCCCTCCTTCCCTCCCTCACTTCCCTCCAGCCTCTGAATCAGTACGTTTTGAATCTAATCTAATAACAGAGATTTAACGAGGGGATAATGCTTGTGGAGCGGTCCGGCGCTTTGTCTCTTCTTTCAAGCGGCAGCTGGGGCCCATTATCCAAGGACAATGCCCCATGCTAATCACTCCCTCTCTCCTCCGAGTGTTGGGGGACGGGTGGCAGGCAAGAGAGGGCAGCTCCTCCCCTGATTGGAGGGGAGTGGAGGGGTGGAAGAGGGGGGGAATAAATCGTGAATGGTCTGGCCGGGGCCCCTCTCAATTGCCTTGACCTGACACCAACTCAGTGGGCTTCTCCCCAGACCGCACTGTCCATCCTGAGCAGTCAGGGCTGGAGCCTGAACAGCGCACACAAACTGCAGATAATTACCTATCAGCTGCAGTACCAGGGGTTGGGAGTTGGGTGGGTTTTTTTTTTTTTTCTTCTTCTTGCCTCTAACTTGGTCCTCTATAATTTAAGCTCTCCCATTAAGGCCTATGATTGGCCAGCCCTGACTGTCACGGCTAGAGAATGAAACCCTTCTTTTAGAGACCAAGAATACCCTTCTCGGAAACAGAAGCCTGCTTCGCATCCTCTTTCCTATCTGGGACCTTATATCTGGGCTTGACCTGCAGGAGGAGGGCTGGGAAGTTAGACTCAAGAAGAACTTCCTGAGAGCCATATTCCTGACATGAATGAGATTGGGAGTCTGAAAGGGAAGGAATGGAACTCAGTTCCTAGAAGCCTTTAAAGAGAGACTTTTAGGGCTTCCCTGGTGGCGCAGTGGTTGAGAGTCCGCCTGCCGATGCAGGAGACACGGGTTTGTGCCCCGGTCTGGGAAGATCCCACATGCCGCGGAGCGGCTGGGCCCGTGAGCCATGGCCACTGAGCCTGCGTGTCCGGAGCCTGTGTTCCACAATCGGAGAGGCCACAACAGTGAGAGGCCCGGGTACCACAAAAAAAAAAAAAGGAGAAACTTTTATCTAGGTTGGGAAGGGGAAGAGCAGGTAGAAGATCTGCCTCAATTTCCACTGTCAAAGCTCAAGTTGGGAGGACACCAGAAGCATGGCCACTCCCATTCCTTCTGCAGTACATTTATTGGGTACAATATCAGAGTGCCATGTGGAGTGGGCCACCCCAAATTTGAATTTTGGCCCCATCACATGCTAGCTGTGAAACCTTGGACAAGCACATAATTCCTCTGTGCCTCAACCTTCTCATCTGAAAAATGGGCACACATCAGTACCTGCTCATAGGTGCTGTGGGGCACCACACTCCCAGTATGGGGCCAAAGCCCAGGGAAGTCATGAGGCTGGAGTAGAGGGATGTCTAGTGGCTTAGGGGCTCTTCCTTGGTCTGCTCACATCACATTCTGAATGGGTGGGAACGTCTCCCTTTTCCTTGTTGGCTCCATTTTTGAGAAGGGCAGGGTGAAGTGAGCTGGTCATTCACTATAAGGCCAGCAGGGGATAAAGTTGTGTCCACACCAGGCTGAATTCATATCTCTATGTCCCATACCTTCCTGTACCTTTTTCTCCTATCACTACCCACTCGGCCTCACCCCTGTGCATTCCCGGGCTCCTTTGTACAGAGTTCCTCCCTAAAACTACAGCTTTGAGTTCCTCCTCTGGGAAAGCATGTGAATAGTGGGCACAGCTTGGGGGGATCATCCTCCTCCTGGCTGGGTCTCTCCTATTCAATTCCACCTCCTGTGTCCCTGTCTGCAAAGGGACCTAAATTCCTGGCAGAGGGACACATCATGAATATGACATCCAGGACCAGGGGAGCCTAGGACTCACTTCCATGTGCCCGGGCGAACCCCCGACTCAAGACTCAGAAAGAAGTACCATCCTGTAAGGCCCGGAATGAGACGTCAAACTTGGGCCAAGGACAGTCACAACCCGGTCCTTCTAAATTCTGTCCACAAGGTGGCAGCAAAGTCCAGCTATTCTATCGAGGGGATTAGGCAGCCTTTTTTTGCCCCCTTCTCTCCCCCAGTCCCCCTCAAATGCCCCAACCCTCCTCAGGAGCCTCTGAGTCCCCTTTTCTCAAGGCCAGCCCCTTCCTTTTGGCCAGCACTAAGGATCATCTTTCAGACTGCTTGGTGCCCTGTTCTGATGCTCTGGGCGGAGGCTGTGCCAGTACTGATCCCTGAACAACGGCCCCTCTTGTTTCTGTGCTCAGGCCTGGACCCCACACTAAGCTGCACACTTAGTTTATTTTCCCCTTTCTGCTTATGTGATGAAGATATTGATGCCTGATGGTGAAGACGTTGTTTTACCCAAAACCCATACATGTAAGTTCCATGGATGACTCTCTGCCTTTCTCTTCTGCCCACGTCTCTAGGGCCCCAACTCCATCCCCCTGCACACTGGCTCTGAGATGGTCCTCAACTGTCCTAGGAAAAGGAGAGTGAGAGTAAGGGGCTTCCCAGAGCAGGAGCCGGGGAGGTGTGTGTAGGGGTGGGCGTGGGGGTCAGTAGTTAGATGAGGAAGGCGGGACCCTGGGAGACACTCGTCCAGTAGCTCTGGGGTAAGGACTGAAGAGATGATGTCGGTCCCAAATAGGGTTAATGACATGATTTCTTTACTCATCCTAGGGCAACACCCATAACTTTGCTGTTGTCCCATGCTAGCTGTGCATATTAGGTTTCTGCTGCTGTAACAAATTACCCATTTAAAAACACAAATTTATTATCCTGCAGTTCTGGAGGTCAGAAGTCCAAAATGCATCGGCAGCGCTCTGTTCTTTCTGGAAGCTCTAGGGGAGAATCTGTGTCCTTGCCTTTCCTAGATTCTAGAGGTTGCCTGTATTCCTTGGCTCATGGCCCCTTCCCCCAGCTTTGAAGCCAGGAGTGTAATATCTTTCAGATCTCTCTGCTTCATCACATCTCCTTCTCTGTCCCTTTTGCCTCCCTCTTTCCCCTATAAAGACCTTTGTGAATACAATGGACCCACCCAGATGATCCAGAATAAAGCCCCATCTCAAGATCTTTAAATTAATCCCAACTGCAAAGACCCTTTTACCTAGTAATGCAACATAATCACAGGTTCTGGGTATTAGGAAGTAGTTATCTCTGAGGGGGGCCATCATTCTGCTTACTACCCTGTGAGATCTTGGGCAAAGTTGCTTAGCTTCTCTGTGCCTCAGTTTCCTCAACTGTAAAATAGACACACTAACAATACCTACCTTATGGGATTTTGGGGAGGAGTAAAAGAAGCAATGCAAGTAAAGGTTCCAGCACAAAGTAAGTGCTTGAAAATTTTTAACTACAGTATTCTTATTGCTTTTATGTGTAAATCTAGAAGCTTCCTGCCCAGACCCTTGCACAGGAAAAATGAGGTGTGGTCTATTTCAGACCTATTTAATTAACACTATATAAGAAGTAATATTCTCCATTAGGCAGTGTTCATTTGTGCAAGAGCTTTATGGTGATGAGTTTGAGCTATTTTATGACCTTAGGGGAAGGGGTTATGAAAGCAATGAATCCAGGACCCCAGCCTGGTAGGAGATATAGGATCAGGCCAAGGCAGCACCTTCCCCAATGCCCGCAACTCCCAGAGTTTTCTCATCTTCCTGGGGCTTCTTTTTTTTTTTTTTTCTTTGCTGTACGCGAGCCTCTCACTGCTGTGGCCTCTCCCGTTGCGGAGCACAGGCTCCGGACGCGCAGGCTCAGGGGCCATGGCTCATGGGCCCAGCCGCTCTGCGGCATGTGGGATCTTCCCGGACTGGGGCACGAACCCGTGTCCCCTGCATCGGCAGGCGGACTCCCAACCACTGCGCCACCAGGGAAGCCCCCTGGGGCTTCTTGAGGCAAGAGGTGTTAAACCCAGAACGGGGTGCAAAATCATCTCCCTCCGAAGACTTCAACAGAGACACCCACCCCCTTCTCCTGATCCACCCTCTTTGAGAAAGCAGTACAGGCAGGGGGATGGAGAGAATAAACTCTGGAGGACCTTCCCAGGTTAGGGTCCAGGAAATCCTGCCTTTCCATCTGGGTGACACTTCATCTTGGCCTGAGGCTCCAGCTCTGTGCTCTATCCTTTTCTCTTTGCTGACATATCCACCCCCTGCCCTTTTCACCCAAGGACTCATTTTTCTGGCTCTCACTGATGAAACTCAAATCTATCTGCCAGATGGGTTTGTCATTGGGCTTAAAATTCCCACGAAAGGTTCACCCCTCAAAAGTCTTGTGAAGGTGAGTGACGTGTTTCTCCCATTGCTAACCCCCCATCCCCGCCATTTCTTCACTCTCCCAAGAACTGTGATGCATTTCTTTATTGTCGGGTGATTTGTTTAGCATTTATCTTGGCTCCCAGCCTGGAAGTCCCCAAAGGCCGGTATTTCTCGTCCCGTTCACCACTCACACCCAGCTGGCATGTAGTCCACGCTTGGCATTTAGCGGGCAAATGAATGGATGAGCTGCGGTGGGGGAAACAGACACCTGCTGTGCAGAAGGGAACTCTGACCTGCAATCCCTTCCCTAATCTACTCTTTACCTCTCCCGTCACTGCCAGTTTGGTGAGGCGCAGCTAGTAAGGCATAAGAGAGACCCAGGCAGCCTAAAGCACATGGGAGAATCTGGGCGGGAGAGTAACTTTGCAGGGCTGGGTGGAGAATCTGGGGGGAGTGGCCTTAAGGAGGCTGATTGGCCATTGAAGCCCCTGATGTCACTTCTTCGGTGAACCTTCTCAGATCCTTTAAGAGAATGAATCACTTGCCCCCAGAACTTCCACATTGTGCCATAGCTGGTTTGGCGCTGTAGCTGCCAAAATCGGTGAGCTCCTACAGCCAGGACTGCCTGCCTCATCTCCAGGGCCAGACCTGTGCCAGGCTCAGGGCGGAAGCTCAATATCTGAATGAATGAAGGGGGTGGTGGTGTGGATTCTATGTGAGTCCCTTTCTGCTAGGATGATCCTGTAATTATCAGCCAGACCAGAGCATTTCTGTCCTGGAAATGGAGGCGCTATTATTAATTACACATGGACTGTCCCGGGCAAGCAGGATGCATGCATGCACCTTACCTCTTTATGGATTCCCTGGCCCCCGTCCATGGCTGAGACCTGACCCGGGCTGGTCGGCGGCGAATGCTTTCACTCCTGCGTGTTCCAGAGTTGAGCCATCTTGGGCTGGGGGAGGGGAGGAGAGGCACAGCGCTGCCCTTTGTCCACTCTGGGGTCATGGTTTTCCTCCTGAGGTTTGCTTCAGAGGTTGGAAGGATTTCCTGTAGGGTCACGGGTCAAATGCCGCATGTCCTCAGCAAAGCTATGTCGAGTCCTAGCTCGGCCTCTGCCCTCCTGCCCCCAGGAAGAAGGAGGGGCTGACTCTGGAGCAGGAAGCGGTGCTGGGCAGGCAGAGGCAGGCCAGGAGGGGCTCCAAGGGTCCCCATCTCCGCCATCTGAAGAGCTGAAGGGCAGGTCCTGGGGAGCCCCTCCACCCCCGAAGCAGGAGATGATGCCTGGTGCCTATATGTGGGGTAGAGTGCAGTGTGGAGGGAGCGCTGCTGGCAAGGGATGTGCCCCATGGGGTTGGAAGTTGACTAAATGGGGCTGGATTGACAAGGAGTCCCGGGGTAAACCACTGCCTTAAAAGATTACTTTTCGTTAATCATCCCGTTTGTGGAGGAGGAAACCCATATGTCCTCCTTCAGAGTAAAGAGAAAGAGCAATTGTATTGCTGAAGGGGGAAGGATTTGGGCCTCTCCCTAGTTTCCTCATAGTTCCCTGGGGGTTCCCCAGAGTTTGGGAGTAGAACAGAAATCCCCTGGGGCCAGGCCACACTTAAGCAGTAGCACCCCTAAGGGGCCTGATATAAGGGAGACGGCGGGAAATGGGGGTGGGTTGAGAGGTCCAAAGCTGAAGGTCTACTGCAGTGCCTGCTGGGGTTGGGGACCAACCTCACCACCCCCTGCATGCACCTGGGCCCCAGCTTCATAGGGTGCCTGCGTCAGGTTGCACAGGTTGTGCACTGTATAAACCCAGGGGCACCATTTACACGGACCCCAATGTGTACCACTCAGGAAGCTCTGGTCATGGGCCTTTACACATTCCAGTCCCTCTGCCTAGTACGTCATTCTGGCAAGTTCCTACTCAACCCCAAAAGGCAGCTCAGATGTCATCTCCTCTGAGAGCTCTTAGAGCATCCATCACACCCATGCATACCTCTGTTCCTCAACATATTACATGGAATTGCAATGATCTTCTCCACCATTGTCAGTATCTTAGCCATCCTCCCCGCCACCTTCCTAACACAGTGCCTGGAATGTGGAGGCACCGGGTGGACAGTGGTGACAGTACCGGATCTGGAAGCACCTGCTTGGTCATCGTGCACTCTCTTCCGGGTTAAGAAGATGCTGTGGCCCAGGGCGGCGAGATGACTTGTCCACAGTCACTCAAGGTCTCCGAGGTAGTGAATGGGAATGTTGGACAGGCCCTCAGGCCCTCAGTACTGGGGACAGGACTGCCTTGCAGGGATGACAGTGGTCTCTCCTCTGAGACCACCTGGGGACTGGGCCCCAAACCCTTTCTGGCAGGTCACTCCCTCCTGTCCTTGTCCTCTCTCCCTCCCACTTTCCAACCACGGGTATTTTAAAGGCTATTTTGATTCTCTCCGCTGTAATAAGAAACTAGCAATTAACTATTATAAGGCTGTTTTACAATCGTATGGAAGCCCCTTTTATCCACTTTGCTTTAAATGGTTATATCTTTTAACCCTAGTTTTCGGGAATATAAAACTTTACAGCATTTGCTGCAAACCTTCATACTTTGCTTTGCAGTTTATTGCTCCCTCTGTAGATATATCTTTCGCATAAATAAGACTTTCATCTGTACAGTACTGGGCTTGGGCCACTGTGGCTCCCTGACGTTTCATCAGTGGAACTCAGCCTTGGACACAAGATGATTCACACTGAGCCATTGGCCTGGTTGGCCGCCCTCCGTTCCTTGTCCTCTGATGAGGGCTGGACCGGCAGCTCTGCCACAAAGGTCATGGACCGGACCCCAGGGAGAGGGAGACATGATGGGGAATCCCTGAGTGGGCGTTTCCCACTCACTCTGTCCCTGATCTGAGGTTTGGGTCCCCGAAGGCACCAGCCAAGAGTGTCCTGAACTCTCCTGTGCTTGAGCAGGGAAATCTTCCCTGAAAGCAGCCAGGAAGCAGCAGCAATAAGCTTAGCCAGAGCTCCCCAAGGCATGCCTGGAGTAGAACACAAGCCAAGTTCTTGGGAAGCCCTGGCCCTCCTGAGGTGCCAACCTGAAGGGCCTCTCTGAGGAGAGGCTCCATCTAGAAAAGCCATGGTGACAGAGAGGACCACACAGGTGATTCTGTCTCCAGGTGAATTCTCCAACTATGACCTGTTTTTCTGTTTTTTAATCTGGAGTGATTAGATTAAGTACAAAAAAAAAAGGGGGCACCTCTTAGGGTAGCCATGAGAACGCCCTGCCCCTGGACTGCCAACTACGCTGAGGGTAATTGATCAAGGGCTCCAGGTGCTGCTCTGAAAGCAGTGTTGGTGCCAAGGCCACGCCTCCCAAGGGCTGCCCCTGGCCGGGACTGAGAGTGGCAGGGATGCTAAGAGAAGCCTGTTCCTGGGAGGTGGGGATTCCTCTGATGAACAAGGGGCTGGAGGACTCCCCGACAGCCTTGCCAAACCTTTCCTCTGCTGCCTGGCAGTCCAGGAAGACTCCTTCCCTCATTCCTTCCCTCTCTCCTTCACTCAGACCAGACTTACTTACCGAGCAGTCTGACAGCTCTCCCCGCCATCCCTGTCTCCCTCCCCAGTTCCCCTCACGGGCATTCCCCCTAGTAAAATCCTTGCACATTTAATCCCATATTGGCATCTGATTCTCAGAGGACCTGGACTAGCACACCTCTCACTTACAAAAGGAGAGAAAGTTGTATACATCAGTGTCGCCGATGGAGATTCTGGGCCTCCCTGTTGTTTATGCAGTAGCTGCTAGAAAGACATGTAGACAGGGAGAAAGGTGTGTATATGTTTATATGCAATGCTAGAAGCAAGTGTATCTCCAAGTATAGACGTGTAGGTGGGTATAAGTCAATGGCTATAAATATACTTTTTTAAAAGAAGAGTTATTTTAGAGCAGTTTTAGATTCACAGAAAAATTAAGTGGAAGGTACAGAGATTTCCCCTGTACCCCTCTACCCGCCCCACACATTACCTTCCCCATCATCAACATCCCCCAACGGAGTGGTACATTTGTTACAATCGATGAACTTACATTGGCACATCCCATACCCAGAGCCCATAGTTTGCCTCAGGCTTCACTCTTGCTGTTGTACATTCTAGGGGTTTGGACAGGAGTATCCATCACTATCGTGTCCTACGAAGTAGTTCCACTGCCCTAAAAATCCTCTGTGCTCTGCCTGTTCATCCCCCCCATCCCTCCACAAGCCCGGGCAGCCACTGATCTTTTAATGTGGGAGGGACCGTGGCCCTGATGACAGCTGGTTTTAGACGTCTAGCCTCCAGAACTGTAAGACAAATTTCTGTTGTTTGAAGCCATCCATTGTGTGCGACTTTGTTATGACAACCCTAGGAAATGAATATAGGATCCTTTTCACCTATCAACCAACCGTACAGTCCCCCTACCTTGAGACCACTTGTTATGCATAATAACAATTTTTCTTTATCATTCGATCTAGTTGGATAGCGGTTTTGTTTTGTTTTGTTTTCGGCTTTGTTTTTTTTATTTTTAAAATTTTATTTATTTTTGCCTGTGTTGGGTTTTTGTTGCTGTGCGCGGGCTTTCTCTAGTTGCGGCGAGCAGGGGTTACTCCTCGTTGAGGTGCATGGGCTCTAGGGTGCACAGGCTTCGGGAGTTGTGGCGTGCTGGCTCAGGAGTTGTGGCTCACAGGCCCAGTTGCTCCACGGCGTGTAGGATCTTCCCAGACCGGTGCTCGAACCCGTGTCCCCTGCACTGACAGGTGGATTCTTAACCACTGTGCCACCAGGGAAGTCCCTTTGTTTTGTTTTTTAATTGTAATAGCTTTCAGACTGACAACTGATAGGTCTTTATGTTCCTCAGGCTTCTGTCCTTGGCCTCTTCTCTTCTGACAACGCTCCTTCCTAGAGGGATCTCAGCCACTCTCATAGCTTCAAACATCACTCAGTGGGCCCCTAACCCTTAAGTCTGTATCCCCAAGCCACACTGCACTCCTGAACTACAGATCCAGTATCTATCTAACATCTGCCCTTGGAGCGTCCCCTCAAATTCAAGAGGTCAAATTTCAATTCCTATCAATCCCCTCCTTTAGCTGTACTTTCCATGCTCTCTGTTTCAGTGAATGTCACAACTACTGACCTAGGTGTCCAAGTAAGACACTTGAGCAAGGATGTCACTCCATCATCTTTCCTTCAAGTCTAGAACATCCACAAATTCTGCTGATTCTGCCTTCTCTCCCTAATCTCTCTTCTATCCATCCTCTCTTTACCATACTCATTTTCACTGAAAGAATGTACGTCCACATCATTTTTGCCTGGGATCTTGTACTCTAACCTTGAACAATTCTCCACATTACTGACGATTTAAAATGCATCTCTTAAAGTTTGGTAAAATCGTCATCTGGGTCTATAGTTTTCTTTGTGGACAAACTTGTTTTAAATGACAGATTCAGCTTCTTTAATCGATACAGGATTTCAAAATGTTTATTTCTTTTTGTGTCAATTTTGTCAGTGTGTTGCCCTAGGAATTTGTCTATTTCATTTACATTTTTGAATTTATTAGAATAAAGTTGTTTGTTGTAACATCTTTGTATTAGTTTCCTGGGGCTACTGTACCAAAATCTCACAAAATGGGAGGCTTAAAACAAAAGAAATGTACTAGCTCACAGTCTGGAGGCTAGACGTTGGAAATCAAGATGTCACCGGGTCCATGCTGCCTCTGAAACCTGTAGGGGAGAATCCTCCCTTGCTCCTTCCTAACTTGTGGTGGTCATCACCCTTTGATGTCCCTTGGCTTGCCACTGCATCCCTCCAATATCTGCCTCCGTTGTCACATGGCCTTCCCATTCTGTGTATCTGCTTTCTCCTCTTATAAGAACCCCACTCATATTGGAGTAGGACCTACCCTACGTATTGGCCCACCCTACTCCAATCTGACCTTAGCTTAACTGATTACATCTGCAAATACCCTATTTCTAAATAAGGTCACATCCTGAGGCACTGAGAGTTAGGACTTACACATATCTTTTGGGGGGCACAGTTCAATCCACAGCAATCTCATTATCCTTTTATTATCTTTTTTCTTTTTTTGCGGTACATGGGCCTCTCACTGTTGTGGCCTCTCCTGTTGCGGAGCACAGGCTCTGGACGCGCAGGCTCAGCAGCCATGGCTCACGGGCCCAGCCGCTCCGCGGCATGTGGTATCTTCCCGGACCAGGGCACAGACCCGTGTCCCCTGCATCGGCAGCCGGACTCTCAACCACTGCGCCACCAGGGAAGCCCTATTTGTAGACTTTTTGATGATGGCCATTCTGACCAGTGTGAGGTGCTGCTTCATTGAGGTTTTGATTTGCATTTCTCTGATAATTAGTGATGTTGAGCAACTTTTCATGTACCTATTGGCCATCTGTATTTCTCGTTAGTGGTTAAGAGCACAAATTTTTTTTTTTTTTTTTTTTTTCCGTACGCGGGCCTCTCACTGTTGTGGCCTCTCCCATTGCGGAACACAGCTCTGGACGCGCAGGCTCAGCGGCCATGGCTCACGGGCCCAGCCGCTCCGCAGCATGTGGGATCTTCCCGGACCAGGGCACGGACCCATGTCCCCTGCATTGGCAGGCGGACTCTCAACCATTGTGCCACCAGGGAAGCCCTATCTTATTATATTTTAATGCACTTGTAAAAATACTAAAAACCAAGAAAATCTTATACGAAGAAGAACAAAATTGTAAGATTTCCATTACTGGTTATCAAGACTCTTCACATAACTACAGTAATCAAGACAGACTGGAATAGGGGCAGCCACAGTACATATACTAATGAAACAAAATAGAAAATCCAGAAATAAACACAAACATATATGGATACTTGATTTATGACAAAGATGGCACTGTATAGCAATGGTACAAGGACGGTCTTCTTAATACATTGGGTGTCCACATGGGAAAGAAATGAATCTTGACTCCTACTTCGCATCCATCACAAACATCCATTCCGGATGGATGGTAGATCTAAATGTGAAAGGGAAAACAGGGACTTCCCTGGCAGTTCAGTGGTTAAGACTCCGTGCTTCCACTGCAGGGGGCACGGGTTCGATCCCTGGTCGGGGAACTAAGACCCTGCATGTCTGTGCTGTGCGGCAAAAAAAAAAAAAAAAAAGTAAAACAAAAAGCTTTAAAAATACAACATAAGATAACTTAATGATCTTGTAGCAGTCAATGATTTTTTAAGCTGGACATAAAAGGCATTAACAGTAGGGGTGGTCTGGTACATTGGTGGTCCTCAGTGAGCCATACCTGACTGTATTCATGCCTTTGTGTAGACCCTTCCCCTTAAATGTGAGCTGGGTTTGTGACTTTATTAATAATCAGTAGAATGTGGTTGAAGTGATTTGATGCCCGTTCCCAGCCTCAGGAGGAGCTGCTATCCAGAACTCAGCTAAGGATTCAGGACCCTGGAATGAACTATCACCCACTTTCTTCTAGGGCTCTTCACGGTAAATCCAATCACACCTCACATCCCTGATTATTTTAGGAACCTCCAGAAGTCCAGGCTTCCTGGGTCATCCATTATCAGTGGATCACTGGTCCCCAAACTGCTGGTCGTATCTCCTGGTCGTATCTCCTTAACTAACCCATTTCATCTCTCCTCTGGAGCTTCCAATCTAGAAGCAGCTGACTCCCTTCCATCTTCACTTCCATCCACTGAGGACACTATCCTCTTATGTAGTTCTGGGGTGGGGCTCCCAAATTGCATATCTAACAAGTTTCTGGGTGATGTAGATGCCGCTGATCTAGTAATCACACCTTGAGAACCACTGCCATGGCCCTTATTATAATTACTACTTTATTTACATCCTCAACCCTCCACTCAGCTCCCTGTCTAATACATTCGGTGTCCACATGGGAAAGAAATGAATCTTCATTCACCTGGTGAAGCCACAACCCCAGCTGGGTCCAGCCAGCCACATACTCTGCTCCCACATCTGAGTAGTTGAATATTCTTGGAGAAAATCAAACTGAGCTGACTGGATTTACTATAAATCCATGGCTTCAAACTATAACGGGCACTGAATGACCGCCCCCTCCACCCCCGGCAAGCCTATATTTCTCTTTTAATTTTGAGTTTACTCTCCAAATAATTATTATATTATTCTGTTTTTTTCCCCCAACCTCCCACGCCTATCCCACTCTGCTTCTTGTTGATGACCTCATTCTTTCATTCACTGAGCCATCAGAAAGGAACCCCCTCATCTTCTGACCAGCAAATCCACAGATGGACCAAACCTGTACCCAAGTTCTCACAGGTTAAGATGCAGGAAAGGGGGATCGTTTCAAAGGCAACCCCATCTCACATGCTCTGAGTCCTGCTCAAGAACTTTTGCTTTTGAGCTTATTTCCCTTTTCCTCTGCATCACCTAGCAACCAGGTCTACTGGCCCATCCTCATGAACAAACATATTTTAGTGTCTCCTATTATTAAGAAAGCACAAAGAAACTTGCCTTGAAACGGTTCCAAAGGGGAACTTCTCAAATAGTTTTTATATTTGCTCTTCCCAATTCCTCACCTTCAATTCTTTTTTAACTTCATCTGGTTTTAACAGATTCCCTTGAATCCGTCCTTGTGGAATTTACCAGTAGCTATATACAAATGGCCAATAAGCACGTGAAATAGTCATGAGGGAAATGCAAATCGAAACCACAATGAGATACCATTTCACATCCACTAGGATGGCTAAAGTAAAAGACAGACAATAACAAGTGATGGTGAGGATGTGGCAAAATTAGAGCCCTCATACATTGCTGGTGAGGATATAAAATGGAGCAGCCACTTTGGAAAACAGTTTGGTAATTTCTGAAGATGTTAAACATAGAATGACATGTTTAACATGACCTAGCAATTCCACTCTAGGTATCTACCCAAGAGAAATGAAAACATATGTCCATAGAAAAGTTAGTACACAATGTTCACAGCAGCATTATTCATAATAGCAAAAAAGTGGAAACAATCCAAACTGTAATCAACTGATGCATGATCAGTAAAGGTGGCATATCCGTACAAGGGAATAATATTCAGTCATAAAAGGAATGAAGTACTGACACGTGCTACAATATGGAGGAAACCTGGAAACATTACGCTAAGTGAAAGAAGCCAGAGGCAAAGACCACATATTGTATGATTCCATTTCTATGAAATGTCCAGAATAGGCAAATCTATAGTGACATAAAGTAGATTAGTAGCTGCCTGGAGCTGGGATTGGGTAGGGGGTGAGAAGGGGAAAGGGGAGTACTGTTAACAAGTATGATGGAAGTGTTCTAAAATTAGACCGTGGTGGCTTGCTCCATTCTGTGAATATGCGAAAAATCTGTACCGTATACTGAAAATGGGCCCATTTTTATGGCATGGGAATTGCATCTCGATAAACCCGTTGTTTTAAAAAGTCATTAAAAAAACACATCAGCAGCCTTCACATTGCCAATTCCAAAGGCCTCGTCTCCCTATCCCACTCTTCCCACACTTCCCAGCAGCCTAACAGTTGCCCAGTCCCTCCTCTCTCTTGCCTTTCCTGACATCACTCCAGGTTCTCCCACCTCACTAGCCACACCTGCTCAGTCTCCTTTGCTGGCTCCTCCCCTTCCAACAGCCTCTAAATGCTGGAGGGCCCAAGGCTCTGTGCAGGGCCTTCTTATCACCTCCATCGATACGTTGTTCCTTTGGGCGTTTATCCAATCCTATCTCATGACTTTACCCTCTCACGCGCTGATGACTCCAAATAAACTAGGACCTCTCCCGATTAGTCTCAGACTTCTCTATCTAACTGCTTATTCAATATCTCCCTTTAGTGATCTGAAGTTATCTCAAGCTTACTATGTTGAAATCTGAGCTTTCTAGTCTCAATCTCCCACCCTACCACCAATCCTATTTCTTCCCGGGTTTTCTGGTCCCGGTAAATGGTACCACTACTCACACAATTGCCCAAGTCAACCTTAATTTACATATTTTCCTTCTGTCCTACACCTGATCATTCAGCATGTCCTATCTTCCACTTCCAAAATGTACCCCAAGCCCACCCTCTCTTTTTCATCTATTCACGATACAAGTCGTCATAATCTTTCAAAGGCAACAGCTTCCTAACTGTTTTCTCTGTGTTCATTTATTATGTTACTTTCCCTATTAAGATCCCTCATTGACTTCCCATGACATGTCAAGCCCTGACCTGCCTCAGGGCCTTTGAACACGCTGTCCTTCTGCCTGAAACACTCAACACTCCATATGGACCATCCATTCTCTACCTTTCTGTCTCAGTTCATGTCACCTCCTCAGAGAAGCCTTCCCTGCAGACCTACCTGTGTTCTTCCCTCAGCTCAATTATTCTCAATTACTTCATGATGTCTTTTCCTTCAGAGCACTTACCACAACCAGTAATTATCCTCTGTATTTTACTTACACTGGTTAATTAAGGCAATAAATATCTGTTGTGTCTCCTCTGTGCCAGGCACTGTAGTAGGTGCTAAGGATAAAGTCGTCATCAAGTAGACAGGGTCCAGTCCCAAAGCAGCATACAATTTAGTGGAAGATACAGATATTAATCAAATAATCCTACAAATGACAAAATAAACACAAACTCTGATAAGTGCTTGAATGAAAAACTGTTAGAGGATCAAATTCCTAACATTTATTGGATGCTTATATGCCAGATACAGAACTAAATTACAACCTATTAAAACAGGGACTTGTTATACCCAGTTGACTTGTGAGGAAACCAAGGCTGAGGGCACATAAGAAACCCAAAGTCACATAACTAGCTGGGGGCTGAGCTGAGGTCAAGCGCAGGTGTATCTCCCTCAGAGCCAGAGCTCTGCACTGCCATGTCTCATCTTGCTACAGCCTTTTTTGTTTTTTTCCTCCTGCCTTTATGACAGCTTTGGCCACAGTCTCCACCATCATATCCACCCCCTCTGATCATTCTCAAAACTCTGGTGCTTCCTCGGTTTCTGTTCTCAACCTTCTCTTCCCTGGGTGTCCCAGCTGGGCTAGAGCTGAAATGTATACATTAGTCACGAAGAGTCAGGCAAATTTTGGAAAGCAATCTGGTACTACTTACTTAAATAACAACCTGGCAATTCTGCTCCTGAGATCCCAAAGTAATTCTCCCAGCAGCTCTTGAGGCTCCCTGAACAAGGAGAATCACGACAGCATGATCCATGATGGGGTGAGGCTGGGCACCTGGGTGTCCATCACCAAGTGGGCGCATCCGTGTCTGTGGTTGTTGCACGACACGGAGTATTTATTATGCATTCACTAGAAGCAACAGATTCGATGTAAACATGAACAGTGCTTAATGAAAAAGGTAAGAAACAGAAATAGATCTATAGCAAAGTATCATTTATATAACAACGCATGTGCATAAAACAAAAATATACATTTTATAAAAATATATAAAAACGAAATGCACTAATTAGACAAAATAGAATGGCTGTTAGAGGGACACAGAAATGGACACAGGAATAAACAGGGACCATATGTCCTGGTTTGCCTGCGGCTGTCCTGGATTACGGCTGTGATCCCAGCATAACGATTATTAAAATGTCTCTTTTTCTTCTCAAATGTGTACTTTCTTGTATAATAAACATACAGTCGCTCTAGGTATGGAAATAAGAAGAAGAAATAAATAAGAGGGAGAACTTGCACGGATCTGGTGGCTGTAACACGGAATAAGGACTACGGTTACCTCAACCCTCCATACCTAAGATCCAAAGCAAAATCAAAGCGTGAACAACCATAACAAAGCAAGCAAACAAACAAAAAATCTAGGCCAAAAAATACCACCCCAAGATTTGAACAATACTCATGTCCTTGAGCATCTTTCTCTGTGTACTGATCCATCGGGTTGAGGACCATTGGTGTGTGGGGACAGAGACTCGATCTGCATTTGGTTTCCAGGCTCATAAAGGCACGTCAGGTGCAGTGGGAGGGGTGCAGTGCGAGACTGGGGGTAGCTGGAAGAGGCCAAATCATAAGAACTTCCAGGCCTCCAGGAGAGAATTCACCACAAATGGAGACATCTAGTATGATAAGGGACATCCGCCAAAAGTGCCCAGTGGTCATAGGAGGGCAGTGATCTAGGTACCGATCTAGGTTTTGCAGGGCAGCTGGTATGGACGAACCCCCAGAACCTAGGGGATGGCAGGTATGCACCCCAGGAACAAGGGCTCCAAGGGTGAAACTAAGAATCTCATTGTAAAAGCTGTATGGTCTACGACAGCCTCATTGCCAGAGGGAAGGAGCGCCCTGCTCTAACCTCCCAGCAGGTGGCCGCACACATGTGCAGGGCCTACAGCTTCTGCACACCTGGGCAGAGCTCCACTAGGCTGCTGGTGCCAATGAGGGGGGGTGACCAGTGGATCTCTTGTTCTGCAGAGGTGGCGTGTCCATGACTGATGACTCAGATGGATTCATGAATGTGGGTAAGACTTTTTAAGTTGCCAGGAGTTCTTTGGGAAAACTTTGCAAGGATCTGCAGGTGGGGCTTTGAGCCAGTAAAACTGATATTTAACTGTTAATGTGGTAGCATTTGTCCCCATAAACTGGTGAAGCTAAGGGACAACAAGATGACACTGTCCCAGTAAAAAGAACCACCTTTCACTTAGTCTCCCCAAACCAAAACCCAGGTGTTATCATGGACTCTCTCCCCCATCTTTCAAGACTGACTGGTCACCAAATCCTGTTCAACTTGTTAACAATTTTCTAATCTGTAATTTCCTCTGTATTGCTGTGGCCACTGTTCTCATCCAAGCCACTATCATTTCTCCTTTGTGTGATGGTTAATTTTATGTGTCAGTTGACTGGGCCACAGGGTGTCCACACATTTGGGCAAACATTATTCTGGGTGCGTCTGTGAGGGTGTTTCTGGATGAGATTAACTTCTGAATTGTTAGACTGGGTAAAGCAGATTGCCATCCCTGCTGGGGGTGGGCCTCAGCCAATCTGTGGAAGGTTTGAGTAGAACAAAGGGCTGACATTTCTGTGAGTAAGGGGGAATGCCTCCTGCCTGATTGCATGAGCTGGGACATTTTCTTTTTCTGATCTTCAGACTCAAACGGAAGCATCAGCTATTCCTAGATCTCCAGCCTGCTGGCTTTCCAACTAGATCTACACATCAGCTCTTCTGGGTCTCCAGCTTGGCAATAAATAAACAAATATATCAATCTCTTTATATATAGAAAAAGAGTGTAAGTCTCTGGAGAACTTGGGTTACTGCAGTAGCCCCCTGAACGGTCTCCATGCCACTTTGACCTTCCACACTACTTTCAGAGTGATTTTCCCAAAACATAATCTAAGTAGTCTTTTACATATTTAGCTTTCTTCAGTGACTTCTCATTGCCTTCAGGATAAAATTAAACTCTTTAGCATCTATTCAAAATCCTCCTGATTAATCCCTTCCCTACTTCGCCATACCTTCTCTTACCTCTTTGCCCCAACACACACACTCCAGCCTCACTGAACTCCTAGTTGACCTTCAAAAGGGCCTTGCCACCTCCTCCCTAGGCCTTTGCTCAACCTGCCCCAAATGCCCTTCCTGCCCTGCAGGCTCACTCATTCTCTAGCTGTGTGGTCTTGGCCAAGCTACTCAACCCCTTAGTGCCTCAGTTTTCCCATCTGTAAAATGGTGATAATAACCATACCCAGGTCGTTGTTTATTGAGTCGATTAAATGCATCAGTACATGAACAGTGGCCAGCATTTAATATGCCGTGAATGGGTGATAGCAATAATTATCATTACTATCATTTTCTAGTGATGAGGTTTCCTCAGTCTAATAGTCTCCCTGCTCAGTTGGGTTAAATTGCTCTGAGGCAGGAGTGGTTCTGGATTCCTGTTAGAAGATAGTAGGAGGGAAATAGGCAAAGATGGATGGGTGTCTAGACTATGCACTGATCTCAGGGGTAATGATGCCTGCCCTCACCTTAGGGCCAGGAAGTTTCAGGAGACACAAGATCCTTGGGATTTCAGGCTGGCAATGCCCTAGAGAGATCTCTGTGGCCATCCCTCTGCCTCCAGACAGCTTTTTTGTATTTCCTCTGCTAGGACAAGGCCTTGAAGAGCCAGGTGACAGCGTGTGGCTGCCAAGAGGCTTTATGGTGCCTCATACTAGCTGTGACTTCTATTTCAGGACCCACAGAGGTCAAAGTCAGTCCCTGCCTGCAGGAATGGCGAGATGCATGCCAGGAGCAGCTGGGTTCCCCAGCCTCCTGGGTCCCACTAACCAGGAGGCATGAACCTTGAACCCATCAAGCACAGGGGTTGACATAAACTCCAGTGCTGAGTCCCAAGGTGCTACTTTGTACAGAATCCCCAGTGAGCCCCAAATGGAGAGAAATACAGCTTCTCACAGCTCATTCTGGGCCCTGCCTGCCTCTCCCTTCTCCCATCACTCAACCAATGAAGGAGCTGGGCTAACAATTAAATACGGTAGCAATTTAAAACCACCCTGTGGTGGGGGCCCCTCTGTGAACCCTGCCTGCCTGCCCAGGCTGCTGTTTACTCTTGGTGGGCCTGGGCTCTCCCCACAGCCTGATGCTGGCACTGAAAACTGGCTCATAAAACACCCTGTAAAAGAAGCTCCAGGGGCCAGTGAGCTAGGATCATGACTGGGGCCACGTCCTGTCCTCAGACCTTCTCCCTTTCATGGGAGCTTGCTTTTGCTTTACCCCATTTCCCTGGGAGCCTTGTAGATTTACTGTGGCCCCAGCCAGTCTACTCGACTTCCAGGTAGAGAGATTTCAGGGCATTGATGGAGTTCCTACCCAGACACTGTGCAGAGGGCACCAGCTGAGGTGGACAGGGAAGGAGAGCCTTGGGATCAGAAACCTTGGGTTTCGCTTCCTAGCCACAACCCTGGAAGTCAGTGGTCCTCAGACTCTGGTCTCTGAGCAGCAGCATCAGTGTCGCTTAGGAACTTGTTGAAATGCCAGTTATCAGGCCCCACTTCAGACTCACTGAATCAGAGACTTAGGCTGGAGCCCAGACATCTGAGTTTTAACCAGCTCTCCAGGTGACGCTGGTGCTCGCTGAAGCTCCAACCACTGTCATTTCCCCTGAGACTCACTTTCCTCATCTGGAAAATGGGGAGAAGACATCTGTTTTGCAGGGTTGTTGTATTTAATGAGACTGCAGTATGTGACAGAAAGCATCACCTTGTCACATAGAAGGTGCCCAGAGTGCTGCTGCTAGAGGGCTTAGAGCGCAGGGTACTCCTCCATGCAGGAAGTAGCCTCTCACTCGGCCGTGGTGCTGAGGGGTTCTAAAGCCAGACCTCATCTCACCAACCATCAGAGAGACCGAGTAAGCTACGTGCATTGTCTTGCATACACATTATCTGTTGTTTTTACCATAACACTGAAGCGTGGAGCTAGTCATTTTTGTTTTTCTTAGTGAGAAAAACTAAAGCTGAGAGAGGTCACGTAACCTGCCTGAGGGCACATGGGAAGGAGCAGGTCCAGAGTTTTAACCTGGTTCTCTCTACTTCCAGTACTCTTTCAACCATATTGGCCAGATATAAAAGTTTTCCCTGTATTACCACTCATTAATTCATTCAGTTAACATATATTTTTGAGTACCTGCTTTATGTCAAGCACTGTGCCGGCAGTACAGCTAAACGGAATTTCTTCTATTTCTATATAAGCCAACTCTTGCTTATCCTTGCTATTAGGGAAAAAGATGCAAGCTGATCAACAAGTGATTATCTGGGAAGGGTTGAGTCAAATATGGGAACATGACAAATCTGAAAAAAATTGTTTCAGGCCCTTAATTCTTTCTTGTTTGTTGCTCCATGCATCTCTCCACCGGGTTGAGAGAAAGATCAGAGTTATCTAAGAAGAGAAGGGGGGATCATGGGAAGGTCTTCAAGGGCAAGGATGAGAGGATCATATACAGGGCACACTCCTAGTGTCTGGAGGTGTGTGAGATGTAATTTTATCTAAGTTTATCTAAGAATCCCTCAACTAATGGGTGTTCCCAGTCCCTTCCTTTCCCATATCCTGGGAAAGAAAGAAAGAAAGAAAGAAAGAAAGAAAGAAAGAAAGAAAGAAAGAAAGAAAGAAAGAAAGAAAGAAAGAAAGAAAGAAAGAAAGAAAGAAAGAAAGAAAGGAAGGAAGGAAGGAAGGAAGGAAGGAAAGAAGGAAGGAAGAAAGAAAGAAAGAAAGAAAGAAAGGAAAAGAAAGACTAGGACTAAGAGTTCCACAAGGGCCATCTATACTGGCCTGGAATCACTGGTCCCTTGGTGGAGACAAGTGACAACTTTCCCTACTGTCTACTGCTTATCCAAGTTTTATGTTCTCTTTCCTCTGGCACAACCCCCTAGGACTGACCGTAGCCTTCAAACGGACTCTTTTTTTTTTTTTTTAACATCTTTATTGGAGTATAATTGCTTTACAATGGTGTGTTAGTTTCTGCTTTATAACACAGTGAAACAGCTATACATATACATATATCCCCATATCTCCTCCCTCTTGCATCTCCCTCCCACGCTCCCTATCCCACCCCTCTAGGGGGTCACAAAGCACCAAGCTGATCTCCCTGTGCTATGAGGATGCTTCCCACTAGCTCTCTATTTTACATTTGGTAGTGAATATATGTCCATGCCACTCTCTCACTTCGTCCCAGCTTACCCTTCCCCCTCCCCGTGTCCTCAAGTCCATTCTCTACATCTGTGTCTTTATTGCTGTCCTGCCCCTAGGTTCTTCAGACTTTTTTTTTTTTTTTAGATTCCATATATATGTGTTAGCATACGGTATTTGTTTTTCTCTTTCTGACTTACTTCACTCTGTATGACAGACTCTATGTCCATCCACCTCACTACAAATAAGTCATTTTCATTTCTTTCTTTGGCTGAGTAATATTCCATTGTATATATGTGCTATATCTTCTTTATCCATTCATCTGTTGATGGACACTTAGGTTGCTTCCATGTCCAGGCTATTGTAAATAGAGCTGCAATGAACATTGTGGTACATGACTCTTTTTGAATTATGGTTTTCTCAGGGTATATGCCCAGTAGTGGGATTGTTGGGTCATATGGTAGTTCTATTTTTAACTTTTTAAGGAACCTCAATTTACATTCCCACCAACAGTGCAAGAGGGTTCCCTTTCCTCCACCCCCTCTCCAGCATTTATTTTTTGTAGATTTTTTGATGATGGCCATTCTGACTGGTGTGAAATGATGCCTCACTGTAGTTTTGATTTGCATTTCTCTAATGATTAGTGATGTTCAGCATCCTTTCAAGTGTTTGTTGGCAATCTGTATATCTTCTTTGGAGAAATGTCTATTTAGGTCTTCTGCCCATTTTTGGATTGGGTTTTTTTTTGATATTGAGCTGCATGAGCTGCTTATAAATTTTGGAGATTAATCCTTTGTCAGTTGCTTCATTAGCAAATATTTTCTCCCATTCTGAGGGCTGTCTTTTGGTCTTATTTATGGTTTCCTTTGCTGTGCAAAAGCTTTTAAGTTTCATTAGGTCCCATGTGCTTATTTTTGTCTTTATTTCCATTTCTCTAGGAAGTGGGTCAAAAAGGATCTTGCTGTGATTTATGTCATAGAGTGTTCTGCCTATGTTTTCCTCTAAGAGTTTTATAGTGTCTGGCCTTACATTTGGGTCTTTAATCCATCTTGAGTTTATTTTTGCGTACGGTGTTAGGGAGTGTTCTAATTTCATTCTTTCACATGTAGCTGTCCAGTTTTCCCAGGACCATTTACTGAAGAGGCTGTCTTTTCTCCATTGTATATTCTTACCTCCTTTATCAAAGATAAGGTAACCATATGTGAGTGGGTTTATCTCTGGGCTTTCTAACCTGTTCCATTGATCTATATTTCTGTTTTTGTGCCAGTTCCATACTGCCTTGATTACTGTAGCTTTGTAGTATAGTCTGAAGTCAGGGAGCCTGATTCCTCCAGTTCCATTCTTCTTTCTCAAGATTGCTTTGGCTATTCGGGGTCTTTTTTATTTCCATACAAATTGTAAAATTTTTTGTTCTAGTTCTGTGAAAAATGCCATTGGTAGTTTGATAGGGATTGCATTGAATCTGTAGATTGCTTTGGGTAGTATAATCATTTTCACAATGTTGATTCTTCTAGTCCAAGAACATGGTATATCTCTCCATCTGTTTGTATCATCTTTAATTTCTTTCATCAGTGTCTTATAGTTTTCTGCATACAGGTCTTTTTTCTCCTTAGGTAGGTTTATTCCTAGATATTTTATTCTTTTTGTTGCAGTGGTACATGGGAGTGTTTCCTTAAGTTCTCTTTCAGATTTTTCTTCATTAGTGTATAGGAATGCAAGAGATATCTGTGCATTAATATTGTATCCTGCTACTTTACCAAATTCATTGTTAGCTCTAGTAGTTTTCTGGTAGCATCTTTAGGATTCTCTATGTATAGTATCATGTCATCTGCAAACAGTGACAGCTTTACTTCTTCTTTTCCGATTTGGATTCCTTTTATTCCTTTTTCTTCTATGATTGCTGTGGCTAAAACTTCCAAAACTATGTTAAATAATAGTGGTGAGAGTGGACAACCTCTCCAAGGGACTCTTGACACTTAATCAAGAGGAGACAACATGGCAGATTTCTCTCCCATAATGCAACAAAGAACTACAGTAATGGGTCTTTTAGAGAAGACTTCAAATGTGCCATTGTTATGAAAGCAGGCTGGCTTGGCCATGGGCAGTTTCACAGGCTTTTGGAGTTGGCCAGAGAAGGGGCTGCTGGGAGCCCCATTTGGGTTGCCATTTCACACAGCTGCTCTCTGCTGTGGCTGGCTTCCCTCCATGCCTGAGGAAACCAGGAGGGGAGAACTAATGAACCTCCTGGTGATTGACAGCTACCCATCCCTAGGCTGCCTGGCTCCTAAATGAAGAGGGTGAGTTTACTGAGGACCCCAAATGATGGATAAAAGGCTCCTTTCTTCACTCCATGACAGTAATAAACTTCCCTCAGTCCCTAAATTATACATTCAGAGGGAGTAGGATTGAGATCCTGGCTGCCATGACTGTGTGCCCATGGAGAAACTTAAGGAGAGAGGTCAGCAGAGGGAATTAGTAGAGGAACCTCTCTCTGGAGGATGAAGCTGGGAACCTAACATTAGACGAAGCCCTCGGCATTTGGGCCCTTAAAAATGCCTACGGTGTAAGCCACAGTTCCTGGACACTGCGGAAGCTTCAAAAAGACTGACGACTGTGGTTGGTTGTGTGGATACTTGTTACAATGACTGGTCTGTGACTGGAGCACTTGAATCTATTCATTTATTAAATAACCACTTATGAGGTACCAAACATACGTCCCTAAGATAGTCCATGCCTTTGAGATCTGATGGGGCCACCTTCTAAACTTTTTCCATGAAGAGGACCTTGAGTTCTCTTGTCTAAACCCATTTCCCTCTCTGGTTCTGTGTGTTTATGTTTCTCCCTCTCCAGATCTCACTAGGAAATTGGTGAAATTCCAATAAAGTCTACAGCTTAGGGATCAGTATTGTACCAATGTTAATGTCCTGGTCTTGATAGCTGTGCCATGGTTGTATAAAAGGTTAACATTAGGGGAAGCTGGGTGAGCGGTATGTGGGAAGTCTCTGTACTGTTTTTTCAACTTTTCTGTAAGTCTAAAATTCGTTGGAAATAAGAAGTTAAAAAAAATTAGGAAGTCTCACTAGGAGTGTCATTGACTCTTTCTGACTGTTTCTTTTCATTGACTCTTTCTGACTGCTTCTTTTCCACCTCTCTTTTGACCTCTGTCATTCTCCACCCTTTCTATAATCCTGTTAATATCTCTTTACCTTTCCTCTCTGTCCACTTCCCTTTCTCAGTCTCTGTCTCTGCCCTTCATTTTTCCTTCCCACAAAAATCTGCTCTCCTCCCCACATGTAAACACCTAATCAGTCACTGAATTCTCTTAGTTAAACTTCCTGAATATCCGACAGCAATTCCCTCCTCTCTGGTGCTGCTTTCAAGGCTCCTGCATTGTACCACCATCACCCACATAACAATCACCCCGATTATTCCAGGGACCCCCTTCCTTGGACTCACCACCTTGGGGATGGGCTCCAGCTAGTTCATTGTCCACACTGGGCAGCTCTGATTCACTCTAGCCCCTGATTCACACCATCACCGGTATCTGCATTGCCTACTGAAAAAAACCCAAGCAAGCATCGTCATACTCTGGTTCCTATTTCCCCAGCTTCAACACCCCACCAGTGATTTCACTGAGTCCCAAAGCAAAGTCTGACAAGTGCTTCTGCACATGACAGAAAGAACAGTGTTTCTTTTTCCTGAAGACAGCGAAGGAGGGTTATTACATGTGAACTTGAGGGTCTTGGGCTGTGTGCAGAGAGAGGAGGGGAGGGAAGAGGGAGAAGAGAGGGGTTTCCATTTCAGTATCGACAGAGGACCCTGAAGGGGAGAAGGGAGGCATCTCAAGCCTTCTCAGGATCATGGTCTTGATGGGCTTGGCTGCTGCTGTGCTGAGATTCCCAAAGGTGCCAGAGCAGCCTGTGTCTTCCAGGTGGATGAAAAAAAGGAGTGGGGTCCAAGCAAAGACCATGGCCACATCCCTCCACACCGGTGTATTGTCCCTTTCTTTTTTTTTTTTTTGCGGTACGCGGGCCTCTCACTGTTGTGGCCTCTCCCGCTGTGGAGCACAGGCTCCAGACGCGCAGGCTCAGCGGCCATGGCTCACGTGCCCAGCCGCTCCGCGGCATGTGGGATCTTCCCAGACCGGGGCACGAACCCGTGTCCCCTGCATCGGCAGGCGGACTCCCAACCACTGCGCCACCAGGGAAGCCCTATTGTCCCTTTCATTCACCAGCTCTCAGCAATGCCACCTCCAACCTGTCAATGGAACCAGCTCAACGCAGACGCTTTAAATGCCCACAGATCCCGTGAACTCAGCAGGTGCATATTCCTAGCTTTATAGCCACCTACTCCTTCCTCAAGATTTTATGTTTCAACAGCACCAAACACATCACAATGTGGTAGCCACTGGGGGGCAAAGGTGTCAGAGGGTTCAGAGGTTTGTGTCCATCAATCATTGGTTAAAGGCGACTCCCAGTGGGGTGGGAGTCTGCTACAAAGGGGGGGCTGCCATATTAGATGGGGGTGCCTAGGGAAGACCTCATGGAGAACATGACATTTGAATCCAATCCTTCAGGAAGTGCAAGCAAACTACCCAGGTGGCCCCAATGTCCATCACAGCACCTGGCAAGTAGCAGACCCTCCGTAGAGTCGGTTGAATAGATGAATGAATGAATGAATGAATAATGAACAATGCTCTGTGTTCCTCTTCACCTGCATGGGAAGGGTGCCGGGCTCCTGGTCTCCACTCCAAGGTCCAGGTCTGATGTTGCAGCATTCATTTGCAGGCCTCTTCCAGCTTCTCTCCTGCTGACTGCCCAGAGCCAGAAGAGGAATTAGCACCCCAGGCCTCAGAGCATCCTCATGAGGAAAGCACTTCAAGTGGTTGCAAACTTGCTGGGTGCATGTGGGTTGCCTCGGGAGCAACAAATGAGCCTGTGCAGATGGTGCTGAGATAAACGGCGCCATCTTTTTACTGTAGCAGTACAGTCGTAATTTTCCAGAGACATTTATTAGGCGCCGTCTCCCTTCTGTGGGATTGTGCTGTGGCTGGCACACAGAGACCGCTGCCAGCAAGGTGGAGTGAGGGACCCAGTACTGATGGCATGATGTGCACCCAGATCGCTCCCATTCCTTTCCTCCCATCCTCGCTTCGGACAATGTAAAGGTTAGTTTGATGCCTGAGTAGCTGAGTCTCTCTAGAAATCTGCATTCTTTGCAGGTATTCCCTGCTGTGGCATATCCTAAGAGAACTCCATCAAATAATTATCTTTCCTTTTATTTATTCTCCTTTTTCTCACTGGATCTGCATCACTATAACATATTCGATGGTCTCCTCAAAGTAATAAGCCTTCCCTGTGATTGGAAAGTGTATTTATGTACAGTATTAAATCCACACCTGGCAGCTCTTCATCTCAGGACTTGCTGGATCTGCAGGGCTCAGGGCCCATGGTGGGTTCCTACCACCTTCTGTTTGGGAGAGGGAGAGCTGGAGTCATTGAGGCCCTGGGCTCTGCCCTCTGGCCCCGGGGGAATGGAGAAGCCAGGCAAGAGCTTATTCCAGTTGCACCCCCTGACCCTGAGGAAGCAGTTCTTCCCCAGGGCCTGTGGACTCTTCGCCCAGGATCCCCACGGAACCCCCTTTGCCACTGGGAGTCTTGGTCCAACTTGGTCCATCTTTCCCCACTTCTCAGAATCTGGAGAAAATAAGTTTCACTGGGAGACCACAGCACTTGGGAGTCTGGGTCCCACCGCTAAGGCTCAGGGGCCTGCTTGCCTTGGCATTCTCCATGCCTCTCAGGTACACATTGCTTCTCTAACTTGACTGAAATCTCCCTGTGGACAGACACAATATCCTTGTTTTTCCCAAAGCCTCTAGCACAGAGCTGGGTGATCAACTCACAATTAACAGTAATCACTTGTCACTTCTGAGTCCTTTTCTAGGAAGCATTCTCTGATAAGGTCCTTCCTCCCATAAGCCCTACACTATCTTAACTTTCATAAACAGCTTTACGATTTTGTAAGAATCTCTCCAACTAGATGGTGAGCTCCTGCAGCATCTTACATTTTCCTCCTCTGGTAACCCTCTCTCCCCTTCATATCCAATATATGAACATGAATCCTAGATCTTCTTCTGCTCGTTTTATCTTCCCAGGGCCCAGAGTACACAATTTGAACGAAGAAAAAGCAAACTGTTCTAGAGAGAGCACACACTTAGAGTCAAGACACCTGGGTTCTAGTCCGTTTCCATACCGTCCTTCTGAGTAGGAATCACAGAACCTCTCTGGCCTTCATTTTCCTCATCTATAAATACGGAAAGACCATCAGATTACAAACAACAAAGACCTGAAGGCCATGGTCATCCCTCTGTCTCCAGATGTGTATCTATCTAACTGGAAAGGCCACCAGATGTGGAAATTCAACAACCTTACCTGTGCCCTTGACCGAGGGGTTGGTTAACCACCCTGGAGTTAAGAATGCCTTCCTTTTGCTCCTCCATCTCGCTCGCTGTTTAAGCAGAATCTCTGTGCTCTGTCAGTGGCTTACCAGGGAGAGCGTATGTATTTCTCCTTCCACAGTCTGGAGCTGAGTGGGGAAGGTAGAGTGAGGGTGAGGTCAGGCTGAGGAACGATGCAGAGAAATAGTTTTCTATCCAGTACTGTGTCCAGATCACCTGTGTAACTTTAAACACCTACTCTTAGATCTGCTGGATTAGAGTCTTTGGGGGTGGGGCTCCCCAGTTGATTCTGAAGTTCCATCAGGGTTAGAGAGGGTCTGTGGGAGTCCTGCGACCCTTTCTCAACTCCCCACCCCCATAGGCAGGGTCTGGGAAAGACTTTAGGGTCTCAGCTTTTATCAACCAAGCTCGGGAGGCAGGATTTATAGACAAGGCAGCTGACAGCATCCACTTCAGGGCCACACCCACGGCTGAGCACCACAGACCCGAGACAAGCCAGGGCAGCAGGGAGTGTCTTGCACCAAGAGAAGGGCTGAGTGTGAGGCTGGTCCTACCCTCTCTAGCAGACCGTGAGGGTCTTAGACCCTGCCAGTGCTGCCTGGAGGACCTGTCACCCACACCGACCACCCGGCTGGTTGGATCGATACACGTGCTTCCTCTTCTGGTCCACTGTGGAGTTTAGTCCTCTGAGATTCAGCTCGTTCAACTTCCTAAGTGTGCGCAGGCTGGCTGCCAAGGTCAGTTTTCTTGCCCTCAGGAAGCTTACACCTACGGTAATGCCTCATCCTACCTCTCACACCTGATGCCACAGCTCGTAAGGCCTGTCCCATAAACCCTACTTCTGGGACTCCAGAGCGCACCCAGCATCCCTGATGAGGCTGAATCTACCTTAGTTGACAGCAGGAAATGGGCTTTGTCCTAAGCTCCCTGGGAAGGAGCCATATGGCCATATGTGGTCACCCCTCACGGGTCTCATACCTGAGGCCAGGCCTGCCTCTGCCTCCTACCTGGTTCTAATGACCTTCCAGATTCTTCTGTACATTTTTGGTTTTACCAGCTTCTCCAACCTGAGCTTCTTCCATTGTCTTCTTGATTTATGGGAAGATTCCTATTTCCAGTACCCACTCTCACCTCTCAACCTGCCCCACTTGCCCTCTCTGAATGCAGGAGGGCCTAGCACACAGCTGTGCTAGGTTTCCCCTCTCTTTCACAGTGCTCTCTGGAAAGGACATTTCTGAGCAGCTCTCCAAACCACAGCCTGGGCACTGCCATGGACCTTGGGCTGTGGAGGGGGTGCCACAGCCTCAAAGCATTCTCTCCCTCCACGCCTGGCTTGACCTGCTACGGTAGACTCTCTTTCTACGGCTGACCCTTCTCCTCCATCCGGGCCAGGGCTGGTGGGTGGGCGAGGCTATTGCAAGCTCCAAAAGGGGGTGGGATCCTCTCCTTGTTGCCGTGTGCCTCTCTTGCCCAGGGACCAGACACCACTGAAAGTTCAGCGGCAGCTGTTCGGCATTTACATTTTCCACAGTGCGAGGTTATTTGACTGCCACGATTTGAGCTTCTCTAGTTAATAACCTTGACTTATGGAATAATAGCAGCAATGGCAAAGTTCCTTTTTCTGCCAGGTTTTCTGCTGCTGGCAGTGATGGGTGAGCACAGACCCCTGTCTCCAAGACCCTCTGTCATCTTGTCCCACAGGGAAAGGGACCCTGCAGGACTAGAGAAATCCAACACACCGTGCCTGTGCCTAGGTCTCCTATCAGCATCTCTCTCACTTCCTCTCTTTGCAGACCAGGACCCCTGGCTCCGGTCCCTTTCTTCAGGCACCACCCCTTTCCTGCCTCTCACTGTCCTCCTCCATCCAGAGCCACAGGTAGAATGGGTTGCAATCTTTTTTTTTTTTTTTTGCGGTACGCGGGCCTCTCACTGTTGTGGCCTCTCCCATTGCGGAGCACAGGCTCCGGACGCGCAGGCTCAGCAGCCATGGCTCACTGGCCCAGCCGCTCTGTGGCATGTGGGATCTTCCTGGACCGGGGCACGAACCCGTGTCCCCTGCATCAGAAGGCGGACTCTCAACCACTGCGCCACCAGGGAAGCCCTGGGTTGCAATCTTGATCCCTCTCCTCCCTGTGAGTCCTTCCTGGCAAGGGTTAACTGTGTGTATAAAATTGATTGTGATTTTAGTAATTCGGTATAATCACAGTCTACCAGCAGGTTGCTGTTCCAGCAGGAGGGTTTGGAATTATTTTCTGGAGTTTGCAATATAGAACTTAAATTAAGCCTCAGAAGACAGGGGAGCGCCGCAGCATCCCTGATGTGGTGCTAAATTCTCAGCAGCACAGTCTCTGTATTAAAGCCTTTGCTGGCAATTAGGTTCATTAACTATCACAATACCTTATTTATTACTCGTCGTGCCATATGGTTTCCCAGCTAAAGAATTGCGCCCGTTCTCCTACAGACCATTCGGCATCATAAAAATGTTAACAAATAATATTATGGCTCTCGGGGGCACAAGGCCTCACTGGGTTTTTGGTCTGAGCGGTGGGAGAGAATATGAAAACATTTTTCTTCTATGGTGAAATAAAACATTCCTCCAGCAGAAGTATTCAAAGACTATAGCACTTGCATAACATAAATGGGAGTGTTATTTACTCCCGTAATGGTTAAGGCAATATTTGCATCAGCTACGACTTTCACTCATCTCCCTCTCCACTCTCTTTTGGTGTTGTTTACACTTCCGTGATCCCCCCTCTTCCTTCTCTACTTCCATGGCATGAGGCCAGCTCCAGCCAGCACCACCCAAGGAGAGGGGGTGAACTGCCCGTGCGGTGAGGGCTGTACTCGGGATTCTCCCATGATTCACCGCTCTCATGCTCTATCGCAGCTCAGCCACCTGGGTGCAGCTGCCTTCTCTGCTCGAACCCGTCTTGGGGCTTCGCCTCCCAGTTCTATCTTCGGCGCGTGTTTTCAGCAGAAATAGGGAAGTGACGCAGGTGCCAGGGTTGGCCCATGATGCAAAGACATTCTGCTGCCCGGGCCTTGCCAGTCCTCCCACAGGGAAGGTGGGCATGGGGGTGGCCAGAGCAGGGAGTGAAACCTCAGGAGGATGGGAGAGATGTGTCTCAGAGGGCCAGTCTGGGAATGTCATCTCGAGAGGGCAAAGCATCCCGCTGTTGCTTATGCTCTGGGTGCGGGAGTGCCAGGCATATGCCTGGGGGCTACAAGCAAAAATTAAATAGAGGAGGAACTCCCTGCCGATTCTTTAGTGTGCAAAAAGCAAGTGCTCTGGCTGCGAGGGGCTCCCCTCTTCCTCTGAAACGGGCAGTATCCAATCCGGGTTCCAGAGACAACTTGGAAATTTACCTTCTCCCAAGTGGCTCCTTTCACCTGGACAGAGATTTTCCTTGGGAAGCAGCATAATTTAATGGTTAAAACTATAAACACTGGTTTATAATTTTGAATCCTAGCATTGCCACCTACCAGCTGTGTAACCTTCTATGGCTCAGTGTCTTCATCTGTAAAATGGGGGTTATATTAGTACTCACCCCTGCAGCGTTGTTCCAAAAACTAAATGAGTTGGTCCTTAAAGGTCTAGGACAGTAGCTGGCACTTCGCAGTGCTATGCAGGGGGCAGCTGTGATTCAGAACCACTCTCTTGGGTTATCCCTTTTCTTTGCTCTGATATTTCCTTTTATCCCTTTGACGTATTTGGGGGAAGGTTACTCCATGATGACATTGCATTATCTGCAAACCTGATTCTGACTCTGAGATCAAGCCATGTGGGCAGGGGTAGTGTCAGGATGACATATGCCCCCGTTCACACACCATTTCCTCTGCTGTGATGACACACTCTCATCTGAGGCTCACAAATGCAATGACCCCCCTGCACACACTACCCAAGTTACCTACCAGCCACAGTGGGCCGTGGCTGATGAGACCTGATTAGACTCTTAGACTGAGAATGTCAGGCCGGATGGGACCTTAGAGCTGACCAGAGAAGGTAATGATGTGGCCACGGCTGTCAGCTAGGAAAGGGCGGAAGCAAGTCCCTAGTCTAAATCCCCACCCCCAGCTCCATTCGGCAGATCAGCGAGGAAGGGAACAGAGTGCAGCGGAGGAGAACTCGAAACTGAACAAATTTCCTTAAGTGTCAATTACACGAAAAGCACAGAAAGGATCTGGCCCCTTGTTGGAATCCCTGGATGAAGCTTTGGGATGAGTTGGCTGCAGAACGGCAGCATCAGGAGCGCAGCCCCTCATGCTAAGCAGCTGGGTCCCGGGGTCCCTGGAAGGAAACAGGCTAATCCAGGCAAGGACAGTGTCACAGGAAGCCTGTTCCTGTTCTCACGGGTCTGCTTCACAATTTGAGGTGTGGGTGGCTGACTGCCCCACCCTGTCGGCCCAGCTGGTTCCTGGGGAATTTCTCCCTCTGTCCAAAGGCACTTGGTTTCCCTTCCTGCTAGTTTTCTCCTACTAGTTGCAGTGACTAATTTGTTTCCCCTTTACTTCTCCAGGAGGTGGCCCCCTTAGGGAAACTCTTCTAGGAGGAAGGGTGCAGGGTCTTCGGTTACACGGTGACAATGTGCAAGGATGTGTCTGTATGT
Source organism: Mesoplodon bidens (assembly GCF_964165515.1). Taxonomy (NCBI): domain Eukaryota; kingdom Metazoa; phylum Chordata; class Mammalia; order Artiodactyla; family Ziphiidae; genus Mesoplodon; species Mesoplodon bidens. The sequence goes on along the minus strand of NC_138164.1, from coordinate 18,205,087 downwards.
GTGCATGTGTGTATATGTGTGCATGGGTGTATGTACGTGTGTATGTGTGTGCATGTGTGTGTGGCTGTATGTGGATGTGTGAATGTGTATGTTTGCATGTGAGTGTGTATATACATGTATGTGTATATGTGTATGTACACATGCGTTATGTGTGCATGTGTATATGTGTGTTGGGTGTGTGCATGCATGCGTATGTGTGTGCATGTGTGTGCATGTGTGTTTATATGTATGTGTACATGTGTGTGTGTGCGCACACACTCCCACATGCACAGAGACAAACAAGAACTATGCCTCAGTATGGGCACAGCCCAGTGATACATTCTCCCAGGACATGTGATCAGTCCCCCACTTACTAACTGTGTGCCTTTGGGCATGTCTCCCAATACCTCTTTACCTTGTTTTCCTCATTTGTAAATGGGGATAATAAAAGGATTCGCCTCAGCACACTGCTGTGATGATTAAACAATACATGTAAAAATCTTAAAACACGGTCCTGTAATGTGCCCTCAACCAGTGCTATTTATTATGTATTTATATAGCTATTACTATAATCAACATTATGTATGATCATCTACTGGGTCGGGTTCTATCCATTATATATCTATATGTTATATACATACGTTTTGTCTACGTATTATCTAATTCAGTCTTCACAACAACCTGTAAAGAGAACAGTCTCTTCTCTACGGAGGACGTGACTAAGGCTCAGAGGGGAGATGAGCTGGTGAAGGCGAGCACAGCACGTGAGCCCACATCCTCCGCCCATCTGGCGCCTGTTCTAACGTAGGCTATTGCCTTCCCTCTGCTGCCTGGAAGGACAGGCATGGGGCGTGCAAGGCTCCACTTCCCTGGGACTCTGTGAGGGCTGAGCCACCCGCAGAGCTTGTCCAACTCCTGAGGGTCATGCTGCCCCCGATGTTGCCCCTGCCCAGCTCCCTGGGCAAGTCTGGGAAGGGTGGGTCTCACCAGGGCTGTGCCCTCCAGCCACAGGGAGGAAGGGCAGAGCAACAGGAGTAAATTTACCAAAAGCTGAGCCTATGAGGAAGAGAAAAGAGTGGAAGTGGAAGATCAGGAGATGGTTTTCAGGAACATTAAACAGAGTCCGCGAGCAGTGGGTAATTTTAATCCCATGCAGCTGCTGGAAATTAATTTAATTGTGCTGGTGTTGGTTCTTCTCCCTTCCAACCCATTTCATCGAGGGCCTGATGGAGCGCGGAGCCCGGAGATATCAGCCGGGCGCATCCAGGCAGCTGTGGATACTGCAGCCCCAGGCCGACTTACCTACCCTGCAGTGCTACCAGAGCTGATAGGTAAACTGGCATTTTTTCATTCGAGATTTATCTCTTCTTGAGAGGGAACTGAGGTGAGACAACAGGAAGAACTTCCTAAGAGCAAAGAGTGTGAACTCTGTGAGCACAGAAAAGGCTGTAAACGATCGTCTCCGACTCTCAAGGACAAATTGACAGGACCCTTTGCTTCTTCTTTTATTTATTTATTTATTTATTTATGGCTGCGCTGGGTCTTCGTTGCTGCGTGCAGGCTTTCTCTAGTTTCGGCGAGCGGGGGCTACTCTTTGTTGGGGTGCGCGGACTTCTCATTGCGGTGGCTTCTCTTGTTGCGGAGCACGGGCTCTAGGCACGCGGGCTCAGTAGTTGAGGCACGCAGGCTCTAGAGCGCAGGCTCAGTAGTTGTGGCGCACGGGCTTGGTTGCTCTGTGGCATGTGGGATCCAACCCGTGTCCCCTGCATTGGCAGGTGGATTCTTAACCACTGTGCCATCAGGGAAGCCCCCCTTTGCTTCTTGAGTCTTTTCCTAGGGTCTGAGTTCCAGCCAGGTCTCTCACCCCATGCAGCCACACGCTCACTCACAGGACCCCCAGGGGTATTTTCAAAGGTCCCAAGTGATTCTACTGTGCAAAAGCAAGGGCGAGAACGCGGAGGTTCCAGACAAACCCTGGCTTTCTACTCTGGCCCAGCGTCCTGTCAGTTCCACCGCGTGACCACTAGAGGTCAGCAGGGCTTGGAGGAAGTGGCCGGACAAGCCCCGCCCGGCTCCGGGATCTGGGCTCTCTACGGCGCGGAGGTCCAGCCTTCTCGCTCCCCCCGCGGCCTGGAGCAGATGGAGGTCCGGCCCCCGGCTAAGACCTGACACCGCGAGGGGGCGGAGGCGGACTGTTGGCTGGATCAGGGCCTGTGAGCCACAGAAAGTCAACTTAACTTAGAAGATTTTTTAAAAAGTATCCCTGACTAAAAGCTCTCAATCCAGGCCTCCCGCAGCGAGCGCGTCTGGGCACCAGGATTTCTCCACCTGGTCACCAGCGCGCTCTGATGCAGGTGGGTGCGCGCTGAAGGTGGGCACAGCCGTGCCCTGCACACCGAGGGCCTCCGTCAATAAAAGGAGAAATATTTTGCCTTTTTGGTAGGAGGAGCCAGCGTTTGGATTCCAGAGGTTGTTTATTTTGACTCACTGTTGTTTTTGCTGGAGAAGAGTAAAGCAGAAAGTCCCTTTACTTTGGCTAAGATGTAGTACGCAGAACCGCACAGGGCCCAAATTTCAGATAAGCAAATAGACGTAAACCCGTGGTTCACTCTCCTTTCATCATGTCCAAGAAGGATAACGTCAAGGGTGGGCAGAAAGGAGGCTTCCCCACATTTCAGTTTAAGAGGAAAGAAAGCCAGGGTAATCCACCTTCTGTCGGCAATAATGGATCTCAAAAAATGAAAACTGCAGAGGCCTCCGTGCTCCGCTTCCAGTTCCTCCTTCCTGTTCCCAGTTGCAGCTCCCAGACGCCCCTTGGCACACTGCACATGCGTGCTCCTAGGCTGCCCACAAGTTGGTGGGGTGATGGCTCTTTACAAAGTCCACCCAGCCCTCGAAACTGAGAGGCAGCCTGACGGCAGAATACGTTCCTAGCACATGGTAGGTGTACGATAAACATTTGTCAAGCCAAAATGTTTGTTGCCAAACTTGTCTTCAGTCTAACTTGCATGATATTTAAAATCAAACCACAGGGAAAATGTTCTAGATCCTTTTCTGTTCAGCTCTAAGGACGCTCAAATGTTTGGGGAAAATCTGTTAAGAGTACGGGTTCCTGAGCCTCATGCCCCTAAGAAACAATGACTGAGCAGGTTTTTGGGTGGAGTTCAGGGACGCGTATTTTTGACAAAAGCCTCAGGTTTTGAAATTGTCAGGCGGATGAGCTCTTCCCTCCTCCCATCCCCCCAGCTCCTGGCTGGGCTCTTTACCCAACCTTGACTTCAGGCTGGTCCAGGGTGGGTTGTATGCTCCCACAGGGACTTCAGTCTTCCATCCAGCCAGCAGGGGGAGCTGTGGAGTGCCCTCCTCATCAGCAGAGAGAACCTCAGATACTCTTTTCTCCTCCACCTGGTCTGTTCACTCTCAACAGTACAGTTTCTTTCTTTTCTCCTCCTATTTTATACAGTCCATTTCCTTGGATTCCCTTACTAACCCCAGCAGCAGGGGAAGGACAAACATGCCAGGCCCCCGTCCCATTATGGGGTAATGGTGGGGGGTCCTGGAAAACTACACTTGGGGCCTGAACTTGGGGCCCTTGTGGATGTGGTTCTGGGTCTCAACCTGGACCTTAATGGAATGAAAGGATTTAGGGCAGTCAGAGGCTAGAGGAGTCTGAGGGCCTAGAGTTTAACCTGGGCCCACCTGGCCACTGCCTGGACCTCTACCAAAACCCTCTTCATGGCCACTCAAGAGACATAATCAGGATGAGTTCTACAGCCCATTCTCCCTTCTCACAAAAACACTGTCAGAGGGACCACCCTGCAGGGAGCCATCACCCTGAGTCCAACTAGGTTAGGGAAAAAAAAAGAAACTATAATAAAAACAGCTACAATATTAGACATTTACTACATTGGACTAGGCACCTTACTATACATTATAGTAAAACTCATAACAACATTGAAGAGTAGCCACACATACGCAGCACTCTCTCCATTTTACATATGACACTGAGAGTTTTAATAATTTCCAGGGCGCAGCTAGTAAGTGGCAGAGACAGGATCTAAACCCAGATGTGTCTGGGCCAGAGCTCCAAAGCTCCACCTCAAAAAATAAAATAAAATAAATCAAGGTGGAGCCTCTGGTTACTCTGCCCAGGCTGTTTGTGCAGAGGCTTCCAGGCCAAGTGTCCAGGGCCGCCAAAGTTCAGCACCTGCGTGACACCCAAAACCCTGCACTGACGCCTAAACACAAAAGGAAAATGACAAACTTTAAATGTTTAAAAACACTTACTTAAATGACGACAAAATAACAGTAGGTAACCACAGCTCACATTTCGGGTAGTTTTACACAAATGATGTTTATGAGGGCCTACGAACATTCTAATGTCCTAAAGGAGGAGAGCCCAGGGGCTGTCTCCCACACCCCCCAAAACCTTCTCCCTTACCTGCCAGGCCCTACCCATCTCTCAACACTGTCACCTACCCAGGCTCCTGGGATAGAAATGGAAGGTACGCAGAGAGGACCAGAGTAGACGGCAGGAGATCCCGCTCTGAGCCATCTCCTGACAGCCACTCTGATTTCCATTTTCCTGCCTGCAGAACGGGGATATATATTTGTGTTGTGTAACTCCCCAGTAGTCATCAGGCTCAAATAAAACCATCTTTTGAAAAGCAAAAGCATGAAGTTCCCTAGTCTATCCAAAGAGCCTGGCTTGTAAAGGATGATTTATCTCTCAAAATAGGAGATACAGGTTCACATCAGAGCAAGGAACATATAAATAATTTTCATATGTGAAAAAGAATTCCTAGTGTCTTATGTAATTCTGTTCTATCCCAGATCTAGGGGGTCTCAGATTTCATAAAAATAATTACTAACACTTACCTAGCACCTCATATTCCTTAACCCATTCAGCCGTCCTAACTAGCTTATAAAGTAGGGAGGACTAGCTCTCCTTATTTCTCTGTCACAGATGCAATTTAACTGAGATGCAGAGAGGTGAAGTGACCTGTTCAGGGTCTCCCAAATAGTAAGAGCTAAAGGCTGTAGGGCCAACCTAGACACCAGCCCTCCTTACTAGCTGTTTGACCTCAGGCTACTTATGCAACTCTCTGAGCCTCAACCTTCTCATTTGGAAATGGGTGTAATAGCAACCATCTTTAAAATGGGTATATAGCAATCATACCTAGGAGGTTAAGAGAGAAAAAGCATAAAAAAATCACTCAGCACAGTTATTATGTAGTTAGTGCTCAGCAAATGTAGGTATCATTGTTATTTATTATTACTATAGTTGTTATTATCCAACCTGCATGGATATCCTTTCTTCTCTAAGCCTCTCCCAAAGCAACACATGCATTAACTTTCTTTCCAGGAAAATAAATCTCAGATCTGAGCTACTTGGGCAGACTGGGCCAAAATGTCAGCCTGACTTTGGATTGATTCTCAAGATCATGCAAAGAAGACAGAAAAGTTAGACACAGAGGAGGAAGGAAAACAAATAGATGAAAACTTAGACAGTAAGTGGGGGTGGGGGGAGCCAGGCAGAAGGCTGGGCTTTGCAGTGCCCACATATTAAAGCTGCAAACTAGTTAAACATCCCCAACCCTGGCAGCTTGGGAAGCTGGATGCCAAAGGGCAAAATCGAAAAATAGGCCCTAGGTGAATGGGGAGGTTCCGGGGTACTTGGGAGCCTGGCTTCATTTCATTGCCAACAACTAGGATCCACATTATCACAGGAAAATATAAAGTTAGTTCAAAGGCTGGAGTCACACTGAGCGCGGCTATGAAGTTAGCACTGCCCAGGCTGAGGGTTGGAGACAGCCTTCCTGGTACAGCCCCTGTTTGAGCAGAGACTGTGGGAAGGGGTCCTGGGAGGCCCTGACCACCTGGCTTGATGGATCTCAGCCCTCTGCTTTGCACTCATCTCCTAGATCAGGTACCCTCTGGCCACTAGTGGTGAGCTGACTTCACATCAGCTTTGCTCCAAGTCTTTTTTTCTTAAGATTTTTTTAAAAATTATTGAATTTAATTAATTTATTTGGCCACACTGCGTGGCATTTGGGATCCTAGTTCCCCAACCAGGGATCGAACCCGTATCCCCTGCAGTGGAAGCGCAGAGTCTTAACCACTGGACCGCCAGGGAAGTCCCTGCTGCAAGTCTTGGGCCATCTTGAATGTAAGTGACCTTGGAGTCAGACTTTGAAGGGTAAATGATGTTGGCCCAGACAGACCGGGCAGGGGTCCCCTGGGCAGAAGGCACAGCCTGTCCAAAGCTGTGGACGCATGGTAACATTCAGGAGGCAGAATGGTGCCAGCGTATAAAGGTCTTAAAGGCCATGCCAAGTAGTTTAGGCCGTAAAACAATGTAGGCATGAGAAGAGGCACTGGAGCATTTGCAGTGGGGGAGTGACAGATCGATCCCTTAGAAAAATCATTCCAGTGGCCAACTGGAGGGGAGGTTGCCAAGTGGCGGCTAGAAGCTAGTTGGCAAAGTGAGCGGAATCCTTCCCAAAGAGCAATCTACCCTCTAGTCATTTTGGTGGTATTTCTAGACAAAGAAGTATTATATAACGTGAGAGAAAAGGGCAGAAAACTTAAAGAAAACGCCAGTGAGCAGGGCCAGGACCAGATGAAGCAAGAGGTACACACGGGGTGCAAAATTTAACCAGGCGTTTCTCAGAATCATGTAAGAGCCTGGTGAGTGATGCCTCCTTAAACTCTGTACCTGTTCTCCGTGCCTCACCTGCCTCCTCTGGTCCTGGCCCTGCTAAGGAGCTTATTATTACTGGCCCCATCTGTAGGCGGGTGCTCATGATCTCTCCATCGGGGGTGGGTATGGGGAGCCAGCCAGCCTGTGTTCATCTGTAGAAATTGAAATGCAGAGGCAAGAGCACCGGGTGCAGACCTGGATCCAAGTCCTGACTCTAGACTTGATCTCAGTCAAGTTGTTGAGTCTTATGAGCTTGGGTGTCCCCGTTTATGAAATGGCAAAATGATGCAAAAGTCCTGGGGACAGGGCTGTACACATTCCAGGCGTTCCTGGAATGAATTCCACTCATCCCACCTTCTCCTTGGCTGGCACAGCCTCAGAGAATGGGGACATCAGGATGCATGAAGTTTTCTTTTGGAAGCAGTATCAGTAAAACTAACTGCGGCCCCAGCAGCCTTGCTACCTCAGAGCCTGTGGAAGGACAGCGTCCTCTTACTTCCCTGGCTGTTAATGATTTGGGCCTGAAATCTCACACTCTCAAGAACATGTTGCCTGTTTGTTTAAAAAAGTCTTCCTGGGGAGAGGGAAAAAAAAAGCACATTTCATGTTTTGTTCTTTCACTCTTTGCACAAATATTTGTTAGGAGCCTACTATACCAGCATTGTCCTGGTGCTCTGGATACAGCAACCTGAAAGAGAGTCCAGCCCTCTGCCCTCAGGAAGCTTACATTAAGTAGAAGGGAGCTCTAGGGAGGCTTGGGAGGGGAGCCAGGAAATAAACAAGCTGTAATATAAACAAAGGAAACGATTTCCCATTTCCGGTAGTGCTGTGGAAACAGTAAAGCAGGGCAGAGGGCCCAGGGGCAGGAGGCAGCTCCAGATAGGGCAGTTGCAGGGAGCATTTCTTTGCAGAGGAGCTGTTTGAGTTCTTACCTTGGAAACAGTGTATTGTGTGATGGGAGGAAGGTTTGCAGGGGGGGGCGGCAGATGGTGGTGGGGGGGTGCGTGGATGGAGGGGAGACATCAAGTGCAAAGGCCCTGAGGTGGGAACTAGCAACCTTTAGTTATGTCATCTGCTTTGAGTCAGGCGTATATGGTTTGGGCAAAATTTCTGAACAAGAGAGGAACAAATGTGTTTCTAGACCTGATTCGAAGTAGCATATCTGGTTCTGTATCGAGATCTAATTCTCCATCCCCCTCTCTGTACTAAGGACACCTTATTTGGGTCACAGTTGAACCCTCCCTTAACTAAAGTTGCCCTGTCCCCCTCCCCCACTCCTTCCTCTATGACCTGGCTATGGCTTCACAACTGATATTTCCTTTCCTTTCTAGAACCACAGACAGCCATCACCGACAAAAGCTCCTTACCATTTCCTGCCCAAGCCGAAGCCCAGCTCACCCTCCTCCATTTTGCCTGCTCCTTTGTGGAGGTAGAAGACTCCCCAACACCTGGGTTCCCTCATGCTGGGAATCGAAGTTATGATCAAGAGAGACCTCTGCCCTTAAACACGCCCACATCATTCCTTCTCTCAATCAGAAGGTGCTGGCACCGAATTTCTGATATCTGATAGAGTTCACAGAGTATTATCGGATTTCATAGCTCGAGCTGGCAATTTTCATGTTTTCCACAAGGAAACTGAGTCCCCAAGGTGGGGGAAGTAACTTGCTCAAAGTCAGACAGTAAATTAGGGACAGGTCTTAGGGCTCTTCTCAAAGAACTGGGCAAGCACTTTAAATGGTCAGAGACATTTTCCATATAATATCTCTATTCTTGCAGAGGGAAATATTGAAGCACAGAGAGGGTAAACGCCTTGCCTAGGGTTACACAGGAAGCGTTTGGCAAAGCTGGTGTTGAATTCAGGTCTTCTGACTTGAAATCATTGTTCTTATAATTTCACCATGCTCTCTTCAATCTGCCTCACCAAAAAAAATCAACAAGGAAACATTCCAGAATGTTACAAAGAAGTATTAGGGGAGAAGAAAATGTACCATTCTTCATGATTACTTTTTTCTTTGTTACTGAGGGCACTCAATAGGCAGTAAACTCAAAAGAAGGAAAATTCTCTTTCTGGGAAGATAGGATATTAAGTCTTTGAAAAGAGCTTCCACACAGTCAAATATTGGTGCAGTTTATTTGAGGGCTTCTCCTTGAAAGGAGCTCCTATAGAATGGGGCTTTAATAAATCAGAAAAATCCATGTCTTGCAGTAGACTCTGCAGTCAATTTATAGTCTTTCCTGCTTTTCACCAAATTTCACTTCCTGGTAATATTTTTGGCATTTTAATTTTAGACATGGGTGAGGGAGTGGGAGAGGCCTTTTTTTTTTTTAAACTGAAGTCTAACATATACATCATTAGAATCATATGTGATCTTAACCTATTTGCTTCTTTCATACAGGTGTAAGAGATGGCTTTGAAAAGACAGGGCTGGGCAGGGTACAGACCTCCTCTCCAATCTTACTCGTAGGAAATTGCCTTCTGCTTCCCTAAGCATGTGGTGCAGGCAAAGCGGCGTCCAGGAAAGAGGTAGTTTGGGGAATCCAATAGACCTAGGTTTACATCCCAGCTCTGTCCCTGACAAATTGTGGGATCATGGCCAAACTCCTTAACTTCTTTGAGGTTACAGAGACCTTAGGTATCCTCATTATATAGATGAGGAAACCAAGACTTGAGTCAAGAAATCTGCCAAATTTTATATCACTATTAAATGACAGATCTGAGTTTGAGACCCACATAGTCTGATTCCAAAGCCCAGATGGTGTGGCATGCTGCTTCTCCATAAGATTTTCACCATTCTCCATAGGACCACATTCATGGATTGTGCATATAGGAAACATGACTATCAAATAACATTCAGTTTTAAACTGATATGTCAGAATGGACATATATGTATGTATATGTATGTACACACACACACACACACACACACAGATAGATAGATAATGTATCTCCAAATGTATATTATGTGCTTTTAACTGGCCACATTGGGAAAGATGATGTATTTCTTACAACTATATGGCTATTATTGCTGGGTCATGAGCCACAGGAGAATCTCAGTCTCACTGCCCTCCAGTCCCACTAGTTCTGACCTCAAATTTTCTTCTCCAGCTTCATCAGCTTCTTGAGCTTTTTGGAAAATCAAATCTTCACTCTTATGGGCAAGTTATGCCATAACCGAAGGCTCAGAAGATTACTGCTATGAATCCCCATGAGGTGGGTACTGTAGTTATTCCCATTTTACAGCTGGGAATAAATGTTATTCCCATTTTACAGCTCAGAAACTGAGAGACTTTGAAGGTAATTTCACAGAATTTCCAAGAATGATTGAATGGCTCCAATGACATTCTCATGATGGCCCCCGAAAGGGCTCTGGTCCCAAGTCCTGGCTCTATTGTTCTGCCTCTCTGCTCTGCGTCCTCTCTTGTAAAATGGTGAGATTGGACTAGGTGATGTTTTAAATCCCTTTCAGGTTTGAGTCTATCGGGCATTTTGCAGAGGGCAGCCATTATTTGGTTGTCTAAGCTCTAGAATGCTCATCAAAAAGTTAACTGTCTTGTCTTCTAGTCACGCCTAATGCATATGAACGGGCAGGAGGACCTCGTGGATCCTCATTCGGAAATAAATGCAACAGCTCCACCAGACTACCCATTTTTCCTCTTAGCCCACTGCCTCATTTCCTCCCTTAGCCCTAGAGGACACAGAGTGCGAAAGAAAAAGATCAGGCTGCACCATCGCCTTACAAGCAGCACCTTCACAGTCCTTTAACTACTTCCTTCAGGGACCTGGGCTCCCTTCTCTTGCTTCCTGCACTGTTACGCTAGCTGCGCGAATCTTTCCCTGAACTCTCTCACAGCTAAGGATGCTCCTTGGTAAAGCTCTATCCCAGTGTTTCCTCTTCTGCTTCCCCAATGGCTTATGCTGGAAAATTACTTTTCCCTAATTGTTTGTAGGGAATTGTAAAGAAAGTCAGATCACGGGGAAAGCTTGTTGACAGACCTGCACTCTTATTCCCCAGCAAGTGGGTGAGGGTCCCTGAGAAACAGACTCCCCCCCTACTTCTAGTGGCCTGGTGGTTAGATTGGAAAAGCTCTGTGGTTTACAAATCTGCTCAGTCCACCTCCTTCCCTTCTGTTGATGAAAGACCAAAAGACTCTGCCACCAGGAATGGAAATTAACCCAGAGAGGAGGAGTACATGGCAGTGGTTCCAAACGTGGCTTCTGGAGGCTGGGAGCTGGCTGCCTCCTCTTGTTAGCTGTGTGGCCAAAGGGAGGCTGCCTTCTCTCTCCAACGTAGTTTCTTTAGCTGTAAAATGGGAATAACAACAGTACCACCTCACGGGATAACCTGAGGGAGTAAAGGAGACGGCCTGTGACAGGGGTCAGCGCCCCTGCTTATTCCCCGTGGTTATTACCTTGCAAGCAGTATTTGATACGTGTCATGGCAAAAATAAATTGAAGGCCTGACTTAAATTTGTTTAAGCCTATCAAATACTGTAATATTCATTCTACATAAACTGCAGAGTTTATCATCCTGTTGGCAGGGCCCTCTCCAGGAGACTGGGGGAAGGGGCTTAACAAAATCAGAGGAAGTGGAGAGGTCAGATTTGCACTTCATTGGTTACTCTGTTATCTTTGCTCATAAGCAGGTTTTGCAGGATGCTTGTCTACTCAAATGCCTCCCTCACACCATCCGCTTTTATTTTGGAAAAAAAAAAAAAAAAGCACACTGCTACAACACCGCCTGCCCCCAGCCCCTGCACCTGTCCTTTTTGATTCCAGCCTTGCTTATTACACTGTAACCGTCTGAGGGCAGAAATAGTTTTTCTTTGACTGCATACTTCACCCAGTAAGGGATCACAGGTACGCTTGGATTTTGAACAAAGAAGCAACGCAAACACCTCAAGTCTCCGGGGTGGCATCCTTTCTTCTTAGAGGTTTTGCAGAGACGAAATTGTTCAGAAAAGCAAAGCAAGCTGCCCACATTCGGGGATCTGCCATCCCTGCCAATTCCTGATTAATCAACAAGGAAGAAGGTTCCTTTAAGAAAAAGAAAAGAAATATGGACTGGAAGAGAGAGAGCTTGTTTATCACTTTCCTGCAGGCCTGCCACCCTCTGTGACGCTTGGTCTCCAGTACAATTATGCTAAATAGACATGGTCTGGGTAAACCAGCCAGCAACTGTCCCGGCAGGTAACAGCTGGATAACTTAGCGTCTGACTAATAAATATATGGCCAATAGAAAAAATCTGAATACCATGGCACCTCTAGAACAACTCTTTTCCAGATTTCCCACAATGTCCCTTCCTATCCCCAGCCAAATGCAACAGACGACACCCTGCCATTTCACCATTTCCACAGCACAAGAGATTACTCACCCCAGGCTGGTGGACCTGAGCCTCTTTGCAAGGCCAAAGTGAACAGCACAACCGGACTAGGCAGAGGTAGGTGGGTGGGTGTCTGCAGTTGGCACCTGCCTCATCCTGGGCTCCTCTGCAGACCCCCTGGTCTTGCGAGCGCAATCCTAAAGCTTCATAATAATGACAACAGGCAGCCCATCATTGCCTCCCTGTCTGGCTCAGAGGTTTACAACTTAAACTTATGGCAGAGGGAGAAATTGGCTCAATCACTTGGAGTAATGGTACATGGAGAGCCAGTTGGGCATGACTGCTATTTAACTCAAGGAAACCGAACTGCTGCACTTAGGGTACGTACACGCTAATAAACACTAATCAACACGTCATGCTCCAAGGTGAAAATTCACACCTCCCCCTGCACTCCCCACTTCGCTCTCCCGTTGCCTTCTTGCCTCATCCTAACCGAATAGATGGGACAAGACTGGGAGAACAGGGCTACAAACAGATGCTCGCAGCTACCGGTATGTCAATAATCACAGATCACCCTTCATTCTTTTCAAGAGATTTAAAGTTTATTTCTCACAGACCTTATACCAAATATTTATAATAAGGCAGTTTGTAAGGGGGAGAGTGAAAAGAAAGAGAACTTGACATCACTGCTAATAATAGCTAACATTTTCAGAACTTTTATTGTGGCCAGGCACCCCTTGTGCATCTTCCTAGCAACTTTAGTGAGGTGGGTACCATTATTGTCCCCAGTTTACAGGTGAGGACATTGCAACTCAGGGTGTTTAAATAACGAACCCCAAATCACCCAGGACCTAGGAAATGGAAGGTGGTATTTGAAAACAGACCCATGTAAGTAAATCAGAGCCCAAGTTCTCAGCTTTTTTGCTACACTGGGTATTTATTGGACAAAGGAGAAAGTGGAGGAAGACACAATCATTGGCTTAACAGTGTTCTCAGCTAGTCCTAGTTTTATTTCTCAAATGCTTGGATAGGTACACATTATGATGCCTTCCCATCGGCCCTTCCCCACCAGCCATGAAGCTTTTCCATCACAAATAAGAACTCAACTCTACCACTTGCCAAGGACTGCAGATACACAGGTAAAGCCCACAGTCATCTTTCTCCCCAGACTTACAGTCTAGTGGGAAAGGTAGCTAAAGAAAACTAGGTTTATAGGAAAAAGGGTGAACAAGGAGCTGTTGGGATCTTTCCTAGTTTTCCCCTTGGTCCTGTCCACACAGGATGCTCCGTTCTCATTGGACCTGCCCTACATGTAACATAATTGTCATGAGGACCTGAAGTCAGCCCCTTGTCCCAGACCAGAATCCCAGTTCGGGCGCCATGGCCCTGCTGCTTCTGACAAATGAAACTAAGTGTACTAATTAAGGTAATGCTAGCTACTATAATCAACAAACTCTAAAGTATATAATAGCTAAAGACTAGGGTGGCCAGATGGAGTAAAAACAAAGACATCAATTTAAATTTGAATTTCAAATAATTTTAGTATAACTATGTTCTGTGCAATATTGGGGACATACTTATATTAAAATTATTCATTATTTATCTGGAATTCAAATTTAACTGGGTGTCTTGCATTTTATTTGGCAAGCCTACTCAAGACATCAACGGTTTATTTCTTGTTTATATAAAGTCCACAATGGGAGCTCTCAGTAGACAGGTAGCCACCCTCCAAGTTGTGGTTCAGGGATCCAGGCTCCTTCCATCTTGGCTCCACCATCTTCATCACTCAGCTTTCAAGGTTTCTATAGGCTCGTGGGGTCACGTCACAGAAGGGGAAAGGGCTTGGAGATTTCCACATGGGAATGTTTATGGGGCATTCCCAGTAGTGGCACGATGGACTTCTGATCACAATCCATTCATTGGCCATAACTCAATCACATGGCCCGTACCTAGCAGCAGGGTAAGCTGAAAAATGTAATCCAGTGTGTGCTCAGGAAGACATTTGGAGAAGAGCTAGCCAGTCTCTGCCATACTGGATAATACTTCCTGTACTGGTGCCTAATCTCCTGTGCTAGTTCTGGACTCAGTCAGCAGTTCTCCACTCACTGAGGTCCCTAGCAGGAGATCAGATGCTTCTTCTCAGCCCTGGACTGGTTAAGTAACAGCCATTTGGGATTGGGAGTACAGGGCCATTGTGAGAGTAATAGGTAGTATGGATTCATATCAATTCATTTCAATTCAATGCAAGTTAATAATTATTTATTAGTGCTCCTAGGATACTGAGAAAAGCTTGGTTCTAGGCCGCTGAGGGAGACATAAACTAAACTAGAACCCAGTTATACCCTCAAGGAGCTGTATACAATTAAATGCAAGAGCTATCCTCAACCCTTACCTATATCCCTTTGATTTTTCAAAGGCAGGTGAAAAACCCATAGGGACAAAGAATTCTGCCCTAAACGTTAGGGTACAGAATGGTCCCTCCTCTCCCAAATTCCTCAAACCCTTGGTGTCTATGTCCATTCATTTATTCATGCATGTATGCATTCATTCAATTAGTTCATTCATGAACATTTATTGAGACCTACTCTGCTTGACAGTGTGCTGGCTCTGAGGACTGGGAGTGGGGATACCAAGCTGAACAAGACTGAGACCAAGCCTTCCAGAAACTCACAATGGAGGGGGTGGTCAGAATGCACATAGCTCAGTCAGATACAAGGCAGATGGTGGTCAACACTATGATAAATGTTTAAACAGTGTGAACGGACTTATGGAGGAGGGAGACATTAATTCTGACCGGAGGGTGGGGTGAAGATTACATCAAAGATCCAACAATGAACTTCCCAAAGAGATGAATGAACCTGCCCTGGTGAGGGAGCCTGAGTCAAAGCGTCTGGCCCAGAGCCCATAGCCACCTTCACCCACAGGGCATCCCCCAGTCTCCCACCCACTCAGCCCTAATGGGAAAAAGGCAGTGAGCTTTCCTCAAGGGAGAACTCCAAGGCAGTCTCTCATTTTATCTTAAAAATTCATACAAATTTTGAACTCCACTCCACAGGATACCAACGTTTGTTTTGCTGTAATAATTTTAACATAATTGGCTTAGATTACCTGTCACTGAGTAAAATCATTTCATCTTGTGGCTTGTGTACCCCCGACATACCACTTTTATTTGAAGAGTAACTTCTCCAGAAATTCCACTTCTGAGAGCATGGGACTGGAAGTTCAGTTTTCACTTATTTTATCCCTTCTCTTTTCTCTTTGTCAGGATAAAGGAAAGATTCTGCTTTAAGGACTCTGAGACTAGCCATATGTGAATATACAACACAGTAACCATGGATGAAGCTTATATTAGATAAACACACTAGTTTTCAGATACTTCTCTCGAGTCAGGTGAGATATATACAGAATGGTGCAACTCGGACATGAGTTGTATTTCCGGACGGTGGTGCTTCTGGGGATACCTTCAAGGAGCGTGACCCTCACCCTGCAGCCCCTTCCAGGTTGTGTACATAACTGCTTCCTGTTGTAAAACAGCTGCCCTGGATTCAAATCTGCAACATTAAACACCTCACAAGTTAAACAGTTGGCTATTTACACAGCATAAGAAAATTTTACATACTTCCCTTCTTTCTGGCCTCCCCACAAAGAAATACCAAAGTGTTAACCCCGCCCCCCCCCCTTGGTTTCTGATGAGGACTTGGGGGTTAATCTTCGGCGTGGTGCCTGGGGATTTCACTGTGGGACTCCTGTCACTTGCAATGGGAGTCACACTGCTTCATTTCATGCACACTCTATGCACCCCTCGACAGCCACAAGATTTGAATTTTGAAACTGAGGCCGTCTTTCTCAGAAAAAATCAGATTGCAGGAAAACACCCAAACGCCTCGGTGTTGGTCTGGGGCCTGTGTGTTTCTGCTTGTGTATATCTGAAAGGGAGAAAATGTCTTTCTCTTGAGTGCAAATGCCCCCTTCACAGACAACAGCATTAAAACATTATGCCCAACAGCTGACAGCCATGGTTGCTGTGTCTCACCCCAAAGCTTTGTTAGGAACCCCACGAAACCTGGCACACGGTTCGTGACACCAAGTGAAACACTGTGCTTCTCCATAATAACCTCAGCCCTGCCGCCTGTCATTAAGGGACCTCTCTTATTAAGCATCTCTTTTTTAAATGGCTACCATCATCTGGTCCCAGTGTACATTAATTCCCATTATAATTATAAACACACTTCCCCATAACATCCGTTGCAGATTTCACCCATATTGCCTACCCCCTCAGGGGATCTTTGCACTAACAACAACTCAGGTTTGCTATTTGAGTTGACAACATTAGGTCCCAATACCATTTGCAAGATGTTGGGGAGAGAAAGAAAGAAGAAAAAAGCTTTCTCTTTCTCAATCACAAAGATCTTGGGGTCACAGTGACCCAAGGCCCCTGGGGCTAAAAGAAATAACCCCTCATCTTCTCCCTTTGAAAAGTCACTCTCTGCCTTACAGAGGAGAAGGGCATACTTAGTACCTGGAAGAGATGCCCAGGCGTAAACATCACTAACCAGGTGTCCACGGGGGAAAAGGATTGCAATTATAATCCAAGAAGCCATATTTTTATTTGGTTTTCTGGGCTTCAACTAACCAGAACCCACACATCACCTGTTTATTTCCCCTTCTGTTGTTTGGAGGCGGCATGAAAGGAAGTGACATGGAAGAATTTAGTTAAAAAAAAAAAAGACAAACCTAAGAAAACTATCAACATATGTACTGAGGGCAAATTTGACTCTGCTTAGGTTTTTTTTTTCTGGCCGAGCCTCGTGGTTTGCAGGATCTTAGTTCCCTCACCAGGGATCCAGGGATGGATTCCAGGCCCCCTGCAGTGGAAGCATGGAGTCCTAACCACTGGACTGCCAGGGAATTCCTGACTCTGCTTAGTTTTTTACATCATCTGTATCTACCTAGAAGATATCTCAGTGATGACCTTGCAACATTATAAGATACTTTGACTCCAAAAATGGACACAATAGGCTTGCTATGTCTTCTCCCCAAGTCACCAGTGGGGTAAAGGTCTGAGAGTACATGTGACAACCTGGTGCATCTTCTGGTGGCAACCTGGAGTTCTCCATTGTGGAGGAGGCTACTTTTTTCCATTCAGGGGCTTCATTGCCTGCATCCCTCCCTCTAAATGCTTCATTCTTTCTCCATCACAAGGTTTTGAGAAATGCACAGTAGCTTCTTCTCCCCCAAAGGTAGGAGTCCTTGATTTTATTTATCATGATAGGAAAGTTTACCTTTCAATTTTAAAACTATTTTCCAACTAAGGAGCTGGAACAAAATGATTTGTAACATTTTCCTAACCCTCAAGCAGAATACTCAAAACAGCACAATCACCTTCTTCCTGGGCACCTACTTAATTGGAGTTTTACTGTAATTCAAAACTCCCTCCTCAACTTTTGCCTGAGGTTTTTTTTTTTTTTTTTTTTTTTTTTTTAGGCCACGCCACACGGCTTGCAGTTTCCCCGACCAGGGAGCAAACATGCCCCCCCCCCAAACACCGCAGTGGAAGTATGGAGTCCTAACCACTGGGCAGCCAGGGGACTCCCTTGCCTGAGATTTTTGAGGTGGAAAGAAAGTGCAGAGATCCGGGTATCTAAGTCTGCTTACCTGGTGGCCTGATTCAATGGAGAACTGTTTGGTTCCCAGCTTGGCTGGCTGCTACAGAGACTTTGGCCTCTGTAGAGTAAGAGGAGAAGGGAAATTAAAAGCCCTTGTTTCCTTTTCTCCATCCCACTGGAGGCTGTATAATCTAGAAGTTAAGATCATTGAGTTTTGCAGTTGGAATGGTCTGATTTAAAGTCTCAGCTCTGATATTTAATAGCTCTATAGTCTTGGGTAAGGTACTTAACCTCTTTGAGCCCCAGGTTTCCCATCCACAGAAATGGGGGAAAGATGTACCTGCATTATGAGGGTTATGAGGATTAAATAAAACAATATAGGTAATGTGTTAAGATTCACAGTCAGTGCTCAGAATGAGGTATTATCCCCACTGTCTCTTTCCTGTAAGATCGCTTTAGACCTGCCATACCCTCCTCTTCCACAACCTGGGTACTGAAGGGCTGCTTCCAGCTGGAGGTATATGAGTAAAGGAGGAGATGAGGGAATAAGATTTAGCAATGGAATTCCACCCAAAGGTCAACTCATCTCTCCTTCTGTCTCCAAGATGACCTCTCTGTAAGACTGAAATCCTATTTTTAGGATCTGTCAAAACGAATGTCCCACCTTCTCTTACCACACCCTTCAGGAAACAAAGTAAAAAACAAAACCCCAAACCCCAAAAAATCTACTACAAATATATAAACATGAGAGAGCGAGCATTTTTCTGTTGTAATCTTCCATCCTGTGGGTTTAAGTGCTGCCCTATGAAATCCCTGAACTGTGGATTCTCATCAGCCTTCCGGGGGCCCAAGGACATAGCTTTTGGTGGGGGAGCTGCCGCCGCCTTATCTGGGCCCAATAAACCTTATCAAACTGCTGTGCAGCCAGCCTTCAGCGCTAAGTGGAAATGCATGGAGCTCCATGCTGGCACTCAGCCCATAGCCTTGCCTGCCTTCCTCCTATTTGTTACCTTCTCCACCTCTTAAATTCGGGCATTAATCTCTCTTTAACACTTACGAACAAGGGCTGGGCTTTGTAATGGGCTGAGTTTATGAAGCAAGGGAGATTTTCACATAGCGTGAATATGGCGTGGAGGTGGAGGGGGGCAGTCCAGGGCCATGGAGGGATGGTTCTTTCTTTCCCATTGTTTCCAGAGAGTCTCCCTTTCTCTGATTTGAGGATTAATAGGAGATTAGATCAGGGGTTAATTGTGTGCTTTTGCTACTGCACTCAGGAGGGGCCGGTAGGTGGATGTGGGCAGCGAAGCAGCAACCTTTAGCAGGTACCATCTAGGCAGAAGCGCAACAGTTTAACGATTCTTTCTTCTTTTCATTTCCCTGGTGAGGCTCTAGGACTGTCTTCTCTCCTTATATCTCTCTCCTCTTGCTCTCCTTGCAGACCAGTCCTTTCTTTTTTTAAAATTGAAGTATAGTTGATTTACAATATTGTATTAGTTTCAGGTGTACAGCGAAGTGATTCAGTTATACATATATGTATATTTAGATTTTTCCTATTATGGGTTATTACAAGATATTGACTGTAATCCCCTCCGCTACACAGTAAGTCCTTGCTGTTTATCAGATCAGTTCTTTCTTCTTTTTTATTTATTATTATTATTTTTTGTATTTGGCTGCGCCGCACTGCCCGTGGGATCTTAGTTCCCTGACCAGGGATCAAACCTGCATCTCCTGCATTGGAAGCGCAGAGTCTTAACCGCTCAACTACCAGACCAGTTCTTTCTTAACTTTCTTTAAATTCCTTTCCTCTTACAGACTGTAGACCTTAGCTAGAAAAATAGTCCTTTCATAGATTGCACTTTATTGTTAATCTAATACCCAGGGACTGGGTGTTCCCAGGCACCTGTTAGACGTTGCTGTATTCTCTTCTATCAGAGGATAACTAACTCCCTTCCTTCACTTTCAAGTGGCTTCTCACGGGTCTTCCTCTCTCCCATAACTCCTGCAGGTCTGAGCACTTTCCCTGCGAGCAGGAGACGGGCGATGTTTGCTGGGATGGAATCGCCTGTCTTTGGGACGAACCCCATTAGCAGCTCTTGTGAAACGTATCAGTTCTCATGTAAACTCCAGCCAACTGGCCTTGTGAGGCTGGAAGTGGCTTTTTGCCTCTAGTTGGCTTCTGCCACCTTCCATGACCCTTCAGTTCTTGGGGCCTGACTCTTGGTCTGGGGCAAGTGCCAGAGGCGCACAGCGGGATGCGATCATACGTGAGTCTTGCGGGAAACTTCTGAACCACCCCGCGTGTCAGGGACTGACGGAGGGGACTCAGGACTCAGTGCCTGAAGACCCACCCGGGTTGCTAAGACTGTACGACCTCCAGGGCTGACTGTCCGGAGACCCAGGGAGGGCGCTTTCCACCAAACCTTGACTGCCCTTAGCCGGCAGTCAAGGTTTGTGTCCAGAAGAGCGTTTCCCACCTCTTGTCTCCTACCTTTGCCAAGCTCCAGGGAAAGGGCAGAGAAGGGGCACTCTCCGCAGCCCGCGGAAGGGCACATTGCTTCTGCTTGCTCTACCCTGGGCTTACTGACCTCAACTCCACCCTCTTAAGTGGAGCGGCCGGCCGAGAGGAGGCACTTGGGGGGCCTGAAGCTTTTTCAAGCTTTCACTCGCCCTCTGAAGACTTTGCCCTGAACTGACTGACCGCAGTTCTCGGGAACTGTTTCCAGCCAGGTTCCGGGAGGGGGGGCGGGGGGGTGTGTGCGAAGCCCAGGAAATGCTCAAGACTGAGAGGGAGAAAAGTTTCCCTCGGGACTCGACCTTGGCCTCCAGGGGTCGTGACAGCTAAAATGGGGAGTCTCCCCTCGACCATAGATCCCCGCACACCCGCTGGCACCGGGTTCACCCGGGCCCGCGAACTCTGCACTTGGAGGCTAATCTGGATGCTCAGAAGGCCCGGAGTCACAAAAGGCCTGGGCTTGGGGCCCGGGAAAGCGACCTTTTACAACCGATGTCGGGGTACAGGGGATGCCGTCCGGAGCCCGGAGAAAAAGTTAAAGGAGAGATGACACGCACTGAATGGGGCAAACATTGGAGCCGGAGACCAAACTCCGCGTCTGGAGCAGCAGGGGAAAAGAAAACCCGTTTCCAGTGGAAATTAAAAAAACTGGGGTTGCAGGTGGGGGCTGCTCCTCGCCCCTCGCCTCCACTGCCCCCACTAAGGGTTCCGAGTCCCTGGCACTCCTCTCCACGAGCTCCTTCTTTCCTCTCGGCTTGGCCGGTGAGCGGCGGCCGCCAGCGCCCCAGCAGCAGCTAGATGTCAGGCGAAGCCTGGAGCGCGACGCGCGGTGAAGAGAGGGGAGAAAAGGGGAGGGAAGGGAAGCGGAGGGAAGCGGAGGGAAGCGGAGGGAAGGGGAGGGGAGGGGAGGGGTGGGGCGGGGAGCGCGCGCCGGCTCGGCCAGTGCGGGGGGTGGGCGGGCTGAGCCCGGGGACAGCGCGGGAGGGGTGGGGAGGGAGGAGGGAAGGGGGGCAGCTGTGGGCAGGGAGCCGGGCTCGGCCGCCAGCACTAAAGATGGAGAGGCGCCGGGGCCTCGTAGGGGAGGGGGCTCGGCGTTGACGTGGGACGCGGCGGAGGCGCCGCAGCCGGTGGTGATTTGCTAACCTCGCAGCACAGAGGAGTGGAGGGCGATGAGAGCGGGTACTGCGAACTGCCGGGCGATGCCGCCGCTGCCGCCGTGATACCGAGAGCAACAGTTCCCCAGCAACACCCCCCCCGACACAGGCACACCCCCCCCAAGAGGCACGCACACCCACCCCACGGCGCCCGGCTCGGCAGTGGTGAGTGGGGGGCCTGGGAGGGGCCCACCGCCCAGCGATAGCAGCGCGCCGGGGCGCCCCGGGGCTGGAGAGGTCTGAGGGGCGCGCTCGCTTCGGCCACTCGGCCGCTGGGCTTGTGCCTTATTTTATTCGGCTTGTTCCCTTCCTGCTGCCGCAGCCGTCGCCAGCGGCGGTTGGGGGTCGGCTAGAAGGGGGAGCCCCGGCTGTCAGCTTGGGCGCAGCTGCCTGCCCAGCCCTTCCGCTCCAGGGCACGGTCGGGGTGAGAGGTGGGAGGCAGAGCGGTCTGCGGGGCCTGAGGGCGCAAGCAGAGGGTTGGGAATCAGGAGGCTTTGTACCACCAGGGGCCGGTGGAGGAGCCGGCAGCCGGTGGGTGCTCATATGTATGCCGACCGGTGCGCGGGCGCGAGATAGGGCTGTGGTTTATTTGTGTGTTTATTCGCCCATCGGCTGGGAAGCTAGAATCGGAGGATCCGAGGAGTGGATCTGGGTGCCAGGGGAGCAGGACTGGGAGTCACTTGGGTTTTGTTTCTCTTTGAAAAACCTGGTGGGCTCTTTTTTCTTGATTGGACTTAATCCCCCCGGTTTTGGAGGGAGGGGCTCCGTGGCGGAGCGCTGGAGTGTCTCCAGCGCTCCGGGCCCTCCTCGGCTCTCGGCTGGACCGGCCGTGGCGCCGGAGCTCGCTGTGCGCTCCCGGCCGCGCTCGGTGGGTGCTCGACTCTGCACCTGATGCGTTCGGGATGCCTTTCCCACCCCGGCGCGCCGGCAGCTCGCTCGCACAGTCCCTGGAACACGCGCTCGAAATGCGCACTATCTCGCCGGCCCGCGGACCCACTGGAACGCACAGAGGCGCTCGGCACCGACTCGCTCGCCTGCTCCCCGGGACGCTAGCAACGTGCCTGGGCCGGGCGCGCCGGCTGCTGGCGCCACCAGCTTGAGGCCGGGGACCTTGCCCGTCGCTCTCTGGGGTCATGGCCCAGGGTCGGAGAGGGAGGGCCCGCGGATCCCTTCTCGCTTTTCCTCCCACAACTCGCTGTCGGGCTTTTGTGCTTCCACTTCTCCGCGAGGCGGGTCCACCTTCTCGCCGCTCTCGCCCAGGCGTCCGGCCCGCCCGGACTCTTGCCTTTCGTCCGGGTCTCTTTCGCTTTCCCTCTTCCCTAGCCCGGCTCCCTTTCTCTTTGCCGTCTGGCTTCCCCGGAAAAGTTGCTTCCCCAAGTTTGCTGAAGTCGTCTCCAAGCCTCCGTGGGGACGGCTGGGAACGGGGCGCGGGGTGGGGGGCAGTGTGAGAGCGCGATCGATCGCCGGAGCTCGAGCGGGTTAGCGCCGGCTTTCTCCCGCGCCGCGGGGCTGGGCGCTGCAGTCAGCGCCAGCCGGATCGCGGGCGCCGAGCCGCGGGTGGCGGGGACGGCTGACCAGGGCACCCTGATTTCCTTCAGGACCCACGGAGCTTGTTTTGGGGGAGATATTCGGGTAGCCCAGCTTACATTCTTCCGATTGCTCCCTCCTAGTTCTCTGAAACCACGAAGTCTGTGGGGAAGCGCATGGTGGCAAGGCGCGGGTGAATGGTCACCGCTCCCACCCCTTGCCCCACCCCCACCCCATGGCCTCAGTTCCCACCCCAGGGTGGGAGCAAAAGTGTCCTGATTAGTCGTCCTATTAACCCTTTCCGAGTAAGATTTGTGGCTCTGGAGCCAATAGGGTTCCTTTCGGGGGCGGAGGCCAGCAGTGTTCCAAGAGTGAGCAAAAGCCCTTGCTCTGCGTTGTTCCCAGTTCATTTCACTGCAATATTGGCCACAGCTAGGCAGAGGCTGGGAGGGACCTGGGCCTGTGACGTCTTTCTGACACTCTTTAGACAGGTCTGTGAGTCTCAGAGCCCTGTTACCGATCCCAAACAGCGCCTTGGGAGAGTCCTTTGTCTCCAGCCCTGTTTTCCCTTCATATTCAATGTAACTCACATCATAGATGCTGGTGCCAATATCACTTCTCGCACCTCCAAGCCATTAACAGTATCACTTACTGCTCCGGGTTACAGGACTTGCCCACTCTTGGGCGCCTGTGGGGTACACTTGGAGTTCATGTTCCCAGCATGTGCACTCCTGGCTTTAGGGCTGCATGTTTCCTAGGACCTCTCTATAGGTCCTTCATGACCTAGCCTACATATTACAGATCCTCCTGACTACTGGGCACTTGTGGGCAGGGGATAAGTGTGCCATATTATATAAGTGTGCACATGTATTAACTCTCTCTCCCCTTCTGGCTGGTACATGCACACACAGTCGAGATTTTGGATTACACACACAATCACTCTGAGGTGCCCATGGGCAGTGGGCAGAAGTGAGCCAAGCTAGTACATGGGTCATGTGTGTGTCTTTCTCTTAGTGCCTAAGGAGGTGGTCAGGGCATGGGTTCATTAATCCTGTGCAGCTCTGAGAAGAGTAGAAGGACAGAGGTCCAGGAAGGCATTGGCTGAGGGTGAGGAGGTGGGCTGGAGGAGGAGAACCTTGCCCTTAGATTTCTGTGGGCTGCGACTCTAGGCTGCTAGCCCCAGCTAGGCTGGGTTTTGCTCCTGGGGCTACCACTGGTGAGGCAGGATTTAGAAAAACTTTGTTTCCAAGATGAGGTTTGCTGCACAGGGTGTTGAGAGTGAAACTGAGTGCTTACACTGACTAGAGGAAGGGGTTAAATTCTTATTCTTTTAAATTAAGTGCTGGGCAACTTCTCATAATCAGTGTTGGCTTTGCATGGGAGCCCCCCACCCTCAGACTTAAAGAAAGCCCAAGACTCACAAGACTCTATTGTAATTTTCATTTTACTTCATCTAACAGATGTCGTAGAGCAGTGAGTTAGGCATGTGCTGTAGCAGACCCTTCTCTTGACTCTCATCATCCCTGGGCCTGGAAGCCACTTCCCCTCCATTAAAATCTCCAAGACTGTCTTGCTGCAGGTTTGGGGGAGGTGCTAGTGTTTGAATTCTTACTTTTCGGGACACTAACTGATCTTCCTTTTGTCCTTGCATCTCTTTTGCCTCTTTCCCCCTCTTCCCCTTTAGCCCTGTCCACTGGCCCAGGAAACCCAGCCTGCCCTGCCACGCAGAGCCAGGAAGGAAAGAGAGCCTCATGCCTAAGCCTCGGGGAGCACCATGGATCTGACAAAGATGGGCATGATCCAGCTGCAGAACCCCAGCCACCCCACGGGGCTCCTTTGCAAGGCCAACCAGATGCGGCTGGCCGGGACGCTGTGCGATGTGGTCATCATGGTGGACAGCCAGGAGTTCCACGCCCACCGGACTGTGCTGGCCTGCACCAGCAAGATGTTTGAGATCCTCTTCCACCGCAATAGCCAGCACTATACTCTGGACTTCCTCTCTCCAAAGACCTTCCAGCAGATTCTGGAGTATGCATACACGGCCACGCTGCAGGCCAAGGCGGAGGACCTGGATGACCTGCTCTACGCAGCTGAGATCCTGGAGATTGAGTACCTGGAGGAGCAGTGCCTGAAGATCCTGGAGACCATCCAGGCCTCAGACGACAATGACACGGAGGCAACCATGGCGGACGGTGGGGCCGAGGAGGAAGAGGACCGGAAGGCTCGGTACCTCAAGAACATCTTCATCTCGAAGCATTCCAGCGAGGAGAGTGGCTACGCCAGCGTAGCTGCTCAGAGCCTCCCTGGGCCCATGGTGGACCAGAGCCCTTCCGTCTCCACCTCGTTTGGCCTTTCCGCCATGAGCCCCACCAAGGCGGCAGTGGACAGTTTGATGACCATAGGACAGTCTCTCTTGCAGGGGGCTCTTCAGCTGCCTGCCAGGCCTGAGGAGCCGACTCTGGCTGGGGTTGGGCGGCACCCTGCGGTGGCCGAGGTGAAGCCGGAGATGATGCAGGTGGATGAGGTGCCCGGCCAGGACAGCCCTGGGGCAGCCGAGTCTAGCGTCTCAGCCGGGTTGGGGGACAAGGTTGAGGAAAGGGGCAAGGAGGGCCCCGGGACCCCAACTCGGAGCAGCGTCATCACCAGCGCTAGAGAGCTGCACTACGGACGTGAGGAGAGCGCCGAGCAGCTGCCACCTCTGACCGAGGTTGGCCAGGGTCCCCCAGGCCGACCGGAGCCCCCCGCGCCCCCCGCTGAGAAACACCTGGGCATCTATTCCGTGCTGCCCAACCACAAGGCCGATGCCGTGTTGAGCATGCCGTCTTCGGTGACCTCGGGCCTCCATGTGCAGCCCACCCTGGCCGTCTCCATGGACTTCAGCACCTACGGGGGTCTGCTGCCCCAGGGCTTCATCCAGAGGGAGCTGTTCAGCAAGCTGGGGGAGCTGGCGGTGGGCATGAAGGCAGAGAGCCGCACTGTCGGGGAACAGTGCAGCGTCTGCGGGGTGGAGCTTCCTGACAACGAGGCCGTGGAGCAGCACAGGTAGGCCCCTCTGTACCCATCCCCCTGACCCTGAATTTCTGGCCTTGACCCTGCCTTCATACGCAGCCATTCCCGAGGCCTGGGGCCTGGCTCCTCTGTTGTCTTTGCTATTTGCGAAAAAACAACTTGTAGGGGGACACTTTTCAGGTGTGGCGAGGGGACCTCAGTCTTTCCTAAGCACTGGGGAACTTACACGCCCAGTTTCTTTTTTAAAAAATATGATTTTATTTTATTGGTTTGTTTTTTTGGGGGGCACGCTGTGCAGCCTAGAGAAATGGAAATAAAAACAAAAATAAACAAATGGGACCTAATGAAACTTAAAAGCTTTCGCACAGCAAAGGAAACCATAAGCAGCTTGCAGGATCTTACTTCCCCGACCAGGGACTGAACCCCACGCCCTCAGCAGTGAAAGTGCAGAGTCCTAGCCACTGGACTGCCAGGGCATTCCCTGTGCTGTTTCCTCTCTTTTTTGCCTTTGGGCTCCCATTTTGCTTTTCCTGCTGTTGGGTCTGTTGTCCTTTGCCTGGGGTGACTCATCAAGTGGAGGGAGGGAGAAGTGGGGTGAGGAGGAAGGGCCCATGGCCTGGATCTGGCCACGTAGCCAGGTTTCAGGTACCTGAGCTCCCATGTGGTGGTTCCTGCCAAGGCAGCTCTGGAGGATGGGAGGGGCTGGAGGCTGCTTAGATCACAAGAGCAGCTGCAGGTTCCAAACGTCATTCCTGGTGAACATTCATCACCAGGAACATTGCTTCCTCTCCCTTCTCATTCTCTGTCCCTGTAAACACATTTCGAGGGAGTTGATTTAAATTCAAGGGGGAAGGATGGGTAGGAGACACATTGTTTTGCAGCATGCAGCCTTATTCTTAACCCTCCCTTCTCACATTGAATTAAATACCACTTTGGGCCAGCATTGGCTTCCCTCTGGCTTCTGTTTCTTTCTCTGTGAAATAGCTTTCATGACATGCCTGGTTCAAGTGCTTTTCATGGAGTCACGTTTTTGTTACAGCAGTTTTTCCAGGTGGATGACGTTCTTACATAGGAAGGTACTAAGACCTTTTCCCAGGGTCATATAGACACTGAGGCAGAGTTGGATTCAGATTCAGGTCTTAACCCTCTTGGCTGCCTCTTGGAGTCATCAGTCCCGAAGAGGATCGTATCTACAGAACAGAGGGTTTTGAAAATTGCTTATCAGAAGCGGAGTAAGCACAGAGGGAACCTGTAGTGAGTTTGGTGTTCATCTGCATCTGTCATAAGGATATACCCATCACATTACCCTGGGTTCCTGGGTCGGGCGAATGGTGTCAAGAAGTCCAGTTTCTCTTGCCATCTGTGATAACATTTCCCTGCACACCCTCTTGCCTGCTGTTTTCCTGATCTTGGGTGGATTCTTCACTTTTGCCCTCTTCTACCCTCCCCCCATTCTTCTGTTGGCCATTCAGGAGGGAGTGTGAAGGAGAGGGGTTGGGGGCATGGAGGTGGAGGCATTTGGCGGTCATCTGATTACTCCAAGCTGAGCTGGAACCTGCTCCAACACCGCTTCATGGGGGGGCTCTGAGACTTACCTTGTGGAAAGTACTGCTGAGCTAAACATAGCCGATCCTTTTCCGGTCGGGTACGAAAAGTAACCGCCACTAAGGTGTGTCTTCGTGATGCTTGTACTGCTCAGAAATAGACCGAGGTTGTGTTTGTTTTTGCTCAAACTTTCCTAAAGAGGAAACCCTCTCCCCAAACTTGACCAGATAGATGATCATCTTCTCCGGATGTGAATTATTTCAGTTATGTGCTATGAGAAATGGGGTACAGTGGAAAGTAATTAAAAATATTTATTTATTTGTGTATTTATTTGGCTGTGCTGGGTCTTAGTTGCGGCATGCGGGATCTTTAGTTGCAGCATGCGAACTCTTAGTTGTGGCATGTGGGATCTAGTTCCCTGACCAGGGGCTGAACCCAGGCCCCCTGCATTGGGAGCGTGGAGTCTTAGCCACTGGACCACCAGGGAAGTCCCAGGAAAGTAATTTTTTAAATTGAGGTATAATTGACATGTAACAGCTTCAGGTATACAATGTAATGATTTGATATTTGTATATTTTATGAAATGATCACTATGATAAGACGACTTAGTTAAAATCCATCACCGTACATAGGAATTTTTTTTCCTTGAGCACTTTTTTAAGATCTGCTCTCTTAGCAACTTTCATATATGTACTTCAGTATTGTTAACTGTAGTCATCATGTTGTGTGTTATATCCCCAGGGCTTATTTATTTTATAACTGGAAATTTGTACCTTTTGATTACCTTCACCCATTTCTCCCAGCCCCTGTTCCTTGGAAAGCAGGGTTTTTTTCTGGCTTCTTGTTGGGTCTTGCTTGCTTCTTTTTACCTGAGAGGGCTGCAAAAGCTATTACTCTCCCAGGGGTTCCAAGTTCCCATTCTGTGGGACCCTTGTTCCTCTGGGGAGAGGTGGAGGGCTGGCTGTGGTCTACCCCGTCAGAGCATGGGTGGCAGAACTAGCCATATAGAGCAGGGAGGGCTTGGCAACGTTATGTAGCCTTCTTTAGCCTCTTTAAAAGGCAGGTGGTCTGTAGGGTGGGATGCTGAATTAACGAAGTAACATCCAGAAATCCCTGGAGCTGTGACTGGCACTTAGTAACCAGGAGGGTGAGGAAGAGACCCTGAGACTTTCATCTCGCCTGGGTCTCATCTCTGCATCACCCCACCTGGCTCTGTGTTCTAGTGTGTAGTGTCCACAGCACTGCCATCGATGGGTTGAGTTGGCTGTGAGGCAGTGCTGAGGATATCCCCGTCCTTGTGAGCTTGTGATGGCAAGCCGCCAGTCCTGGCGTCCTTGGCATCACGCTGTGGGCTGCTGACATGGAGACTGTGCTTTTGACTGAGGGTGGAAAGTAGGCTGCTGCAGCCCAAGAAGCTGGAGCCTGGGGCTGTGCCCTGGATGGAGAGCTGTGAGGTCTCAGGAAGTCAAGGGTGGAGAGAATGTTCCCGTGTGCACTCCGCCCTCGCTCTGACGGGCAGCCCCTGGCTCCTGATCGGGTGTGCTTTTTTGGGGGAGACTTTTCCTCTCTCCCTGTCTCTCAGACCTCCAGGATTAAGGTCTGAGAGACAAGCAGAGACTTCCCGATTTCCTACTGCTCTCTGTTCCTTCCCCCACATCACAAGTCCCAGCGTAGCACACACACAAAAAACAAGACAGAGCCATCGGAGTGGGAGATCTGATGTCAGGAGGCTGTGGAATTGGCTGTGAATATGACAGTGATGAACATGTTGAAATAACAGGCTACAGGATTTATTTTACTTTGTTGTTAAGCCAGTAGGCTGGTAGGTAAAGGTTAGGTACTTGCTAGTTATTGTTGTCTTTCTTCTTGGTGTGGGGGGAGAAGGGCATGGAGAGGAAGGCAGGGGAGAGTGTTAGGAAAGGATGCAGGAAGGAGGGTTTGATTCCACAACAAACCATCAGTAGCTTTCCTCACGACTTGGTCCCAAGCTGGTGAGAGGGGAGCCTGCTGGCCCAACAGACAGTTTGAATGAAACTTTATAAAGTTGTGGTCCCTGCAGTGCATGGTGAGATGTAAAAGCAACGTCACATGTAGCCATGGATTGATGGAAAGCCCACAGAGATGCTCTCTGGGTAAATCACACAGGGCTTACCTGCCTAAAGGATCCAGAAGGCAGTCAGAACAATCAGAAGTCCTGCTAGATGAGCAGATCTATCCAGGCAGATGCAGGAGTAAGTGCTGGACCCTAAAACCATCCCAGCGGGCCTATGTTACAGAGGGTAGTGTCTGAGGGAGGGAGGGTCACATCAGGAAGATTGGACTCTCCTTCCCTAGACTCAGTCTCTGTTCTGTCTCTCTCTCCCTGAAAGGCTGGGCCTGTTCTGCATGGAGCCTTGTCTGGATCTGATCTAGGGACCAGCTCTACCAGGCCAGGTGCACCTTCTCCTTAGAGTTATATACATGTGATAAGATCACGGGGATCTGTGGTTGACTTAAGTGTCAACACAGCCCTCATGGTCCTCAGTCTCCCCAGGCTCATATAGCTTGGTCTTAATATGTTTCTGAATTTAGTGCTGCAGAATCAGAGTGGGATCTGCTTTCCCAGGAGCCTCTGGATCTTTTACAGACAAGCCCTTGGATCAGCTACAGTGTGTATCCTGCACACACACAGTAGGAACTCTTGCCTGGTTCTTGCAGGGATGCTCAGGAACCACGTGGGTGGGCTCAGCCTGGCTCCCCCACTCAGGTGTGCAGCCCTTCTCAGAGGCTTCCCAGGGCCAGCCCTAGGGTGCATGAGCCTCATTGCTGAGATGTCAGGGTTCTGCCTGGCCCTTTGCCTTGACCTCTTTCAGGTGGCCAGCTGCTCGGTTTTCAGTGGTTGACCATGTAGAGGATCAATAGCCGTTGACCTTGGCTTAGGCCACTCGGGGAATTTAGAAGCTACCCTGAACTCTTGGTCCTCTCTCATCATTCTGCCAGCTTTAGGCACCTCTGAGGTCAAATGAGATTCTATTTGGAAAAGAGTATGCAGTGGGATAATGATAGCAACAGCAGGAATATTAATAATGCCTCTTATTGGTGGTTCTACTTTTTCCTTTGCAAAGCAGCTTTCATGACTTTATCTCTCTTAACCTCACAGCCTCCCCTCAGGGGATGCAGGTCCCTCATTCCATATCTGTGTTGATGTAGTCTGAAAAGCTCTGAAAGCTAAAAGGCTTTGTGTAAGTTTGCAGCAAACTCATTTAGTAGCAAAACCTGATCTGAACTGATGTGAGGCTATATTTATCCTGCCTATTTTGAATATTCATATGTTTTGCCGCAAAAATATTAATGTGTTTGATTAGAGTGCTTCCCTGGACTCCTCTGGGACTGGTGAACATTACAGTCCCCATAGTTCCTTTCTAAAATCTGAACAGTTTGGATTTCTGAAGCCCCCAAGGGTTTTGGGTAAGGGATTGTCACCGTTATCAGCCCCAACTTACAGATGAGGAAAATGAGCTTTGAGTGAGTGACATGCCCAAGGTCACATAGCTATAAATGGCTAGAGCCAGGAGCTCGGCTTGCCTTCTAATTCACAGTCCTGGGTGCTCCGCCATATAAGGCCATATAAGCACATGGCATTGCTCTTCTGGGTCAGATCCATCTGACCTAGTCTTTGGGTGCCAACACCATCCCTAAGATACCACCGTTGGAGGCTACAGCTCTGTTCCTTGACGTCAATCCTAAAGGTCAGGTGGAGCCCAACTTCTCTTAATAGCTATTTATGGCTGCTCTGTCATTCACAGATTTGCCCAAATCCTTTCTGAAACCATTTCTATTTCCAGGAAGTATCCTTTTGGGGCATGATGAATGACTTAAGTTTATAAGCTCGTGGGCTTCTGGAAATCTAGTCTGTTGGAGAGGTCACTGGTTGTGAAGAGAAGAAGATGGCTTTGTGATGGTGTGTCCTGCCATTTTGGAGGTGGGGCCTCTACACTCAGCTCTGTATTTTTTGTTTTTCAGCTCTGTCACTGTTGTCGGTCTCTTTTTCATCGTGAGCTTATTCAACTTCTTCGTTTGTAAAACCAGGCACTTGGATGAGCTATTTCTGGATCGTTGAACTCTGAAAAAAGTTCTCCTTTCGCCCCTTCTGCACTCACTTACATCTTCATGAAGCCCTTTTGGTTAATTGGATTTTGCTCTGGTTTGGCAGTCAGCCACCTAAAATAGGGGGTCAGTTTGATTTGATTTTGTCTGCTCTGACTTGGTTTTTTAATACTTTAACCTGCTTAGGGTTACTGACTCGTCTGGGATCTAGACCGAACTCTTGGAAATTTTGAAGATGAGGTCTTTTATTTTCTTTCTAATGGAATAAAGTTGCCTGCTCTTTCATCTCGGTGAGAAGTCGCATTTTAATTTGCTGTCACTATTGGTTAGAGCTGCTAATTGCTGGAAGGAAAGGGGAAGAAAGCTTTAGTTCAGCAATACTTTTCCCTCCTGCTTGTTCTAGGAAAACTATTTGTGACTCGTTAAAATAGTGATTATCCTAAACTGTGAAAATCAAAACTCCATTCACAACTCTGATTTCTTGCTAATTCAGGGGAAAAACATTTCCTGTTATTTTAATTTTTAAAAATTAATGATTTTAAAACAAGTCCAACTGAAGGCCCACGTGTGAGACATAAAAGTCTTGCTAAATGAATACAGGCATGCCTCAATTTGCCCACTGGAGGGTTCTGGAATTTTCCACGTTAAGTAAAGGTGTTCTTAGTCAAGTTCTGTTTTGGTGGCTTTAGGTGAAAAGCCTGACTCGGTGGTAGTTATTTTGTTAGAAAGGAAAATTTATCATGGCATCCCCTCTCCCCCACCTCCAACCCCATGTTTTTCCCATAGTAAATGGGCATTTTGAGCAAATTAGACTATCTGGGTCAGAATCCCGATTTCACCACTTACCAGCGGTGTGACTATGGTTACATGACTTAAACTTTCTGTGCCTGTTTGCTCCGTCTATAAAATGGGAATAATAACAGTACCTACTCACTGGGTTGTTACAGGAATTAATCAGTAAATATTTGTCGCGTGCAAGGAAGGATGGCAGAAAGTCAATGTTTGCTGTTGTATTTTTGCTGCCACTGTTGGTGTGAAGCTGGCAGCGCAGGGTAAAATTTGTGTTCGTGTTGGTTCAGGTCCTGCTTTCCCCCAGAGCTGTCAGTTTATCCAGCACCTAAGAACCGCTGCCTCTGGCTCCGTGTGTTTAGAGCTGATTCACAGTGAGCACCTGCATTTTCCCCCAAAAGCTGATCTTTTGTAGCACGGTGGCCAGGGTACTCTTTGTCCCATTGACCTGAAGCCTGATGAGTCATTCTAGCCCTCATTTAAATTTAGCTAGGCAGCACTCCATGGTCATCAGTTCCAAATGCCGAGGTGGCTCACTGATGCAGTGTCCTATTGCCTGTGCACGTGGTCAGGCCAGCAAATCACCGTGGTCGGGGCAGAGACGGAGGAGAGTACAAACACCTTCTCGCCCAGAGAAGTCTGAGCTTGTGGATGCGGCGTGTTCCAGAACCCCTGTCCTTTCCCACCCCACAGTGCAGGATGCTTCTGAGGGAGGATTCAGCAAACGTCGCTTTGAGTGCTTGATATGTGTCAGGTTCTGTGCTAAGTGCATTCATAGTCAGAATCTTCTCAAACCCTCCAGCTGCCCTGTAGGGTGGATATTCGTTTCCCATTCCCTGATGGGCAGAGGGAAGCCCGAGAGGTTAATGGACTGGTCCCTGGTAAGTCGGTGAAGGGTGGCACCAGGGTTTGTGCCCAGGTCTTCTGGCTTCATGTTCATGGTTCTTTCCATAATGTCCTGCTTGGATTTTCAGCCCCTGATGGAGTCAAAGGGAAGGAGGGACACAGGAAGGACCAACTCATGTTCCCTGCAGCTGCTGACCAGGAGGCTCATCGCTTGGCCAGTTCTGGCCTCCTGGCTTCCTCCGGTGGCTTGAAAGGAGGGAGGGAGAGTGCAGCTTACCTCGAAGGGTTTGTGTCTTTGGGGGCTGGGGCCACATGGGTCCATCATCTCTTACAGACATACAGAGAGACAGACCAGCTTCCAGTGATAGAGGCCTTTTATGCTGACTCCAAAAACAGAAAAAGGGAGAGAAAAAAAAAAAACCATTTACAAAAATAAAAATTCCATGCCGTTAATTTCATGCCAGCATAATCAGAAATTCCCCTTTCTACTGTTTCCCCTTAAAAGCCCCCGTGTCCTTATTATGCTGGCTCAGTCTGGAAAAACTCTGGTTGGGTTTTGACTACATGAGGCTTATCTCTGCAGCTGCAAAGAGGGGATCCGGTACTTTATCATCAGCACGGAAACTTCGGCTAAGAACTCGCAGAAACCTGCTTCATTCCATATTCCTAGCTCACTTTCGGTTCTTGTCCTCAAGACCTGATTTTCTTGAGCAGGAAAAGATTGTGTTCAGCTTTGCAGCAGGAAGAATCCAGGTTAGGTAAGAGAAAGAACTTCCTGAAACAGTGGGGCCTTACTGGCGAAATTATTAGAAGATGTAGTCACAGAAATTTTGGTGGGCAGAGGAGTGTGTGCCAGTTGGAAGTGGTGTTTAGAGGTCTCCCCTCTTCAGGGCCCTCTAGATCCCCCCAGGTGATAAGTAAGGACATATACACCAGGCATGCTAAGAATGAGACCCACACCATCACCCCTGTCTTTGCAGGGGGCAAGGTGTATAGGGCAGAGGCACGAAGACCCATCTCAGGTAGACTTGGGTTTGAATGCTAACGCCTCACTGTGAATTTGGGCAGATGGCTTCACCTGTCTGAACCGTCAGGCTCCTTTTCAGTGAAGTGAGGTTAGCGCCTTACCTCTCAATGTGATTCAACCATGTTAAATGAGGTACCATGTAACATAGAGCACACAGCAGGGACTCACATGTGAGGCCGCCTCCCTTGCTTCCCGCTTCTCTTGTGACCTGGCCTGACAAGGGAACCTCTCACTCCAAGCCCCAAGCCACCCTCGCCTGGCATCGGTCTCTAAGTGGATTAGGGGAACGTTGTAATCTTAATGCCATTAGGCCTGCTGGCACAACTCTCCTTGCCATAGTGAGAAGCAGATGTGGCCGACCGTAATGGCCTTCGGTGATCCATCAGGCCCGGAGCGCTGGGGGAGAAACATCATGAGTGTTAATTTGGGGGAGTCTTTTATGGTAGCTGGGGGAAGAGTGGAGGGATTGTTTGAAATGTATTTATTTAGGCCGTTCAGCAGGTTAGATGCTGCCGGGGGTCTACCGTAGCTAAAGCCCCCTCCTCCCCCCGCCCTCCTCTTTAAAGAAGGCCCCTTCCCAGCCCTGAAGCCCAGGCCTGATTACTTCCAGAGTTGGAGAGACAACTTAGCAGGCTCTTGTTTCTTGCCGATGTCCCTTATTAGTAGCACCTGGCATCATAACCCACTAATGGGAACCAGCGCTCTCCTCCTGCGTGGCCAGTGACAAGTAGCCCTGTCAGCCGGAGCTCGCCATGCGAGGAAGTTCCTATTAGCTTTATGGTCAGGAGAACTTGTCCTGTTCAGGAAATGAATGCTGCCGCTAAAGGTCCGCGGCCCTGACCCTGGCAGCATAACCTGTGCGGGCCGGGGAGACCCCGCTCAGGATGCTTGGGATTTCAGCCTCTCTCTGGTTCTTGTCATATGTAAAGAGGGAATCACTGTGGTATGTTGCAGCCTTGAACTTTTGATTTATTCACCGAGAACGACTTAACCATTTCCATGCCTGGACGGCTGTGTGGTGACGGAGCTGAGGGTGTGTGCCTAGGTGCCTGGGGCAGAGGACGGAGCCCCTCATGCTGGCCGGGGTCGTCTGTGGGATTCAGGGGAGGATACTTTGCTCGCTTTTGCCTTCCCGGAGTGTCTGGATGTCGTGAGGGAGGTTGTTGCCTGCAGAACGGTGGGAAGCTGGGAGGCGTCGCGTCTGCAGTGGAACCTGGGTTTGAATTTATCCTCTGCCTGTTTGGAGCTCCGCGGTAGAAACCTACCCACCTGCTTCCTCATTGCGAGGAAGTCAATTCCATCCGTGCTGCCATGATGTTGTTCATAGGACGGTGCACACGGGACACCCAGGGCCGTGCACGTGGCATGGTCTCAGGGCACAGTGTTGGAAAGGATGTGCGTTTCCTTTATTCTCATCATAAAATGGTTTTTTAAATGGAAAAGAATGGCAGAGCACATTTTTTCCTTTTCGCCCATCAAGACCATTTTCCCCCTCATCACAGCCTAGAATCTTTACGGAAAGACTACTTACTTAGGTGGCTGCTTCTTCTGTATTTTTCAGCCCGTGAGTAATGTTTCTAAATGTGATTTTCATGGAAAATAGCAGCGTTTGACCTCATTCTTGAGGGGGACTTTGGCCTGACTTTTTGAGAAGAGACGTTTGTGTGTTGTCTGGCAAAAGGATGCATCACTTTTGCTGCTGTTGCTGCCGCTGCCTGTTTTAAAGGCCCCTGGTGACAAAGGAGTGAACTACACTGAGTGTCGCCAAGAAAGGGTAGGCCTGTACGGGGTGGGCTTGGACAGGACACCTCCTGAAGGAACTTCAAAACAAAGCTGTCCCTCTGTCTCTGGCATTTATGGCATCGTTGACAGTAGTTCAAGGAGAAATAAAAATAAGTTCCTACCGACTACGGGGATGGGGGCAAAGAGTAAAGGAGAGACGTGGTCAGCGGTGGCGGCAGCTGGACCTGGAGTCTTGGGGAATGGGACCCTGGCTCATCGCTGGGCACATACACACCCTCAGGAGGTACTTCTCGCCCGCTCAGCCCTCTCTGCATCCTTTCAAATAAACAGCAGCTCCTGCCCCTCTGCGAGCAGGTGAAAGCTGCTTTGAGGGCGTTCACAGAGTAGGGATTGGCTGCACAAGTGAAATCGTGACAGTTGTCCCCTCGATGCTCTGCTAAATTAAGGATCCGCTAACATTTCTGAGTCTACCTCCCTATATACCCCACCCCCGTCCCCTTGGCAGAAGGGATAAAGACGGCACCTAAAAACAATGTGAAGCCGCTGCTAAATCGAGTGACTCTAAAAACATTTTTCTTTCCTTGAAGTTGAACGTGGAAAACCAGGGCTGGACTCGCAAGCACTGCAGACCCGTTTAGGGCCCAGTGCTGGCCCCTTCCTCAATTCCTAGCACAATGGTTTTCATTGCCACCGCTCCCCCTCCCTCCCCCCTTCATAATTATCCACTATTTTACTTTTTGTGTCCTGACAGCTACAGAGTGGGTTTTGTTTTTTGAGCTGAGTAGCTGCTAAATATTCCCCAGCAGCCAGATTCAATGGCTCGAGGGGGGGGGATAGGCCAAACCTTGGCATCCCCTGTTGCAAAAGTGAAAAATATTTCTGTTTGCAGTTAATTTTAGTGGCAAGCAGATCATGTTAACTGGATGTAATTGCTTCCAGATATGGCGGAGGGTTTTGTGTGTTGAGATGAAGGGTCTGGTAAGTGCTTACTTCCTGTGTAAATTAGCCTATTCCATTCAGGCTTTCATTCTGGCCAGCCCTGGATTCTGTCATTCTCCCATTTTCCCCCTCCCCAGCCCGCAGCCTGGTGTGAGAAGCAGCTTGCTCCGTCCGCCCCGTCCGAGTGCAATTCTTTTGTCACTTGGAGCCACTCGCCTCTTGGTGCTTGATGTGAATTTGCCCTTAAAATAATGAGAAGGATTTGAAAAGATGCCACCTGGACCCACTTCTTGCTGGGCAGAGGCAGGTCTGTAGAGTCCAGGGGCAGCACGTATCTCCTGGTCATGTGGATGGGGTCTCAGAACCCAGAACTCCTGGTTTTCCTTGGATTTTTTCCCCTGCTGCTCTCTGACCCCTACTCCCACCTTGGAGAATACCTTTTTCTCCCTTTCTGAACAAAGCACATTCCAGTGGGTCTGAATCCCAGAAAAATGAAACGGCTGTTGCAAGGAGGAGAAGCTTGTGGCCACAGAGAGTTCTATTGGTCAGATACGAAGCCACCACTCTTGCAGAGCAGGTTGGACCAACGCACACACCTGCCTCTTCCTGCAGAAAGGGAGAGGCAAATCCACCCAGGGAATCTTCTCCAGGTTCCTGTGGGTTTCCAGGGTTGGAACCGAGGAAAAGTGTTCAGATCCGAGTTCTCCTAAATTCCGAGTTTGTTCTGTGGCCAGTCCCCCATTCTTAGTGCTATTTGCATAAGAGATTGCTGTTTATCTTCCTATATCAACTCCACTGATAACCCCTGTGGTCTGTTTAACAATCTATGAGGAGTAGATTACTTGATAAATGCCAGTTTTTCCAATATGCAAAGATAAACTGTTGGGGTCAGGGTGAGGGGTGGTATTCGGAAGGAGAGACCAGGTGGGGGGCCAGGACCCTCTTTCAGATTGGGGTGGAGATGTGTGAAGGTACCTGATGGCAGAAAACAGGTATCTTGTAAAACACAGCAGCTGCATGTATCACACAGTTTTTCAGCTTCCTGCCCTCCCCTACTTTTCTCCCCCTTTGTGTGGACACGCAGCCTCTGCGAACATTTCGCTGAGTGGGCTGTCCACGCCTGTGTTCATACAAGGGGGAAAAGGGTGTAGGCAATCTTTGCCTCTTCAGTTCCTGCTGTTTTCTCCCTTAATCCTCTCCCACTCCCACAGGTTGTTGGCCGATAAGTAATGTGTGCTTACAAAAAATATGTAAATCTGAAATCTTAAATGGGTGGACTTTTCCCACCTGCCCTGAATTTGCTTCTTTAAGCAGAGCGCCGGGTTCCGGAAGAAGCTAGGTGAAAAGAAAACTTCTGACCCCATCACCTAGTCAATAAGCTGTCTGAGAATCAAACAAAAGAGTTTGGACTGGCTGCTAAAGCTAGGAACCCAACTGATAGCTTTGTTTTGATGTCCTTGTAATGTTTGCAGATCACGGAGGGTGCTCTTTAGAGCAGGGGGTATCTACCAAGACAGACTTACTGGGAAGTTGAAACAGTGAGCCCAAAGTCCGGGAGATGCTAAAG
The DNA here is from genome assembly GCF_964165515.1 of Mesoplodon bidens. Lineage (NCBI taxonomy): Eukaryota > Metazoa > Chordata > Mammalia > Artiodactyla > Ziphiidae > Mesoplodon > Mesoplodon bidens. The sequence goes on along the minus strand of NC_138164.1, from coordinate 18,166,733 downwards.
ATACTGAAATACAGCCCGGGAATTGGGGTGGGGATGACGGTTCCTCACGTGAGGGAAGAGGCTCTCTGGGATGTTACGGCGGTTTCCAGGGACGGTGTGCAGTGATGGAAGAGCGCAGGCTTCAGAGTGAGGCATCCTGGATGAAAATCCAGGCCCCAGAATTTACTAACTGCATACCTTGAACAAGTTACTTGGCCTTTCTGAGCCCTCATTTCCTTGTTCCGTAAAAAAATACGTGGCTAATACCTTTTAGGTGGTTATGTGAATAAAATATGTATAAAGAGGGAATTCCCTGGTGGTGCAGTGGTTGCCACTGGACGCTCTCACTGCTGTGGGCCCGGGTTCGATCCCTGGTCAGGGAACTAAGATCTCACAAGCCATGAGGTGCGGCCAAAAAAAAAAAAATTATAAAGTGCATAACACAGTGAAGGTACTTTGCAAACGGGCACTACTGAGCTTCCGAACCTGCTCTTTTGGCTCAGGGGAGCAACTATGAAAGGAACCAGTGAAATCTTTTGTTTTGGGCACTGCTAAACTGAGGATAGTACTGACCCTGTGCTAGCAGCCAGCAGGTGAAATAATAGGTGAATAAGTTGAGTGCATTGTGAATATAAAGGTCTCCATTTGTGAAGTGCTACTGCCGTTCTAAAGAAGCCTTCGTATCTAATGAGTGATCACTTAATCCTGTGATGGGGCCACGGCCCCAAGCACTTTCGAAATCTTTCGGAATCCTTTCGAAAGTCTGTGCTACATTTTTTTTTTTTTTTTTTTTTTTTTTTTTTTTTTTGTGGTACGCGGGCCTCTCACTGCTGTGGCCTCTCCCGTTGCGGAGCACAGGCTCTGGACGCGCAGGCTCAGCGGCCATGGCTCACGGGCTCAGCCGCTCCGCAGCATGTGGGATCCTCCCGGACCGGGGCACGAACCCGTGTCCCCTGCATCGGCAGGCGGACTCTCAACCACTGCGCCACCAGGGAAGCCCCATGTGCTACATTCTTTTGCCTTGTGCTTCGGGAGGGTAGATTTGACTTTTGGAAATGGTCAAAGTAATTCCGTGCCAAATCTGGTGAATATAGTGTGTGATGACATTGGTGGCCGTGGGCTGACTCTGAAGGTAGATTTTTGGAAAGAGTGTGTAGAGAGGGCTTGTCAGCTCAGCCCCGGGGGTGCCTGTTGACCTTACTTCTTTGGGTGGGAGGTGAACAAGGCCAAGGGGCTTGTGATTTCCAACCGCTGTCCCAGAAGGAGTCGCCGCCACTGATCCCCCCACCCCCCACCCCTGGGCCTGGGGCGGACTCCTCTCATGGCTGGTGTGTTTCTGCATTTGTGGTTTGGCCTCCTGTGAGTTTGGGCTCCCGAGAGGCACTTCTGGTGTTAAAAAGTCTAGACCACCACGTGTCAGTGTGACTTGGAGTCAGGAAGGATGGATCGAGTGCTGACACATACCCTCCAAGGGGGTAGGCACAGGAGGCTTGCGGGCCTGAATGTGAATCCCGACTTTATCTCTTGGGAAGGCTCTGGCAGGTCAAAGGAGCTTGTGTGTTAGAATCCTCGCCTGGTACCCGGCACATCCTCAGCGTGATTAGTCCCCTTTTCTAACAATCTTACTTGTCCTGAACACCTGGAGGGTGGAGGGAGGAATATTTGTCTTTCCTCTCCGTGGGAACCACCCCTGGGCTGTCAGTTGAGCTCAGATTCACCTTGGGATTGTCCAGTCTGGATCTTTGGTGACCTGGCTGAGCAGGGGCACGGTGCTTAGGCTCTCTCTCCCTCTCTCTCCTCACTCTCTGCATTATTTATAGTAAACCATATTAGAACCGAGTGTTAAAGTGGAAGGATGAGTGATTCTATTGAAACCATTGATGGCATAAATAAAAGCGAAATGCTTACTATGTGTTTTGCCCAGTATTCAAGGCCAGGTTGTGCTAATTTGAATGCTCCCAAACTGGATCTGTGAAAGAATACATATGTGGGAAAAAATTCAGGTCTAACCAGAGGGAAGTTAGTTATTGAAAATCCATTTTCGGTATCTGCTTTCTCCCTTCTATTTACTTCCGATCCATATTCAGATCCTGGCTGTCATGCTTCCTAATGAGATGGACTGGCTTATTCACTCCCTGGGGTTTGTTTATTTTGGGAAGGTTGAGGAATAGTGCAAGGGGGGGGGGATTCTGCGTGCCCCCGACTTCATCCGTCTTCTCATCACCTGTTGAGGGAAAGCACTCAGAGCTCTCCACCTGCTTTGCAGCTGTGGGTTCTCAAGGTGACCAAGAATCATAAACTGTTAGAGCTGGAAGAGCCCATAAAATTGTTTATTTCAACATGCTCATTTAGGGTGGGATAAGTGGAGGCCCAGAGAGGCTCTGTGATTCGCCCAAGGTCACACAGCAAATTAGTAAGGACTAGAACCATATCTCTCATTCCCTGCCTACATTCCTTCACAAACCTCCCTGTGACTGCCCAGGTCTGCTCCCCGCTTCCACCAAGGAGGAGATAAGAATAGAGTCTAACTTGAGAGCAGTCTCAGATCTTTGGATATGCTGGGTGGATTTTGGCATGGTGACGGGCCTCGTGGGGTACTTGTTAACCAACCTCTGTACTGCTCAGCCTCAGTGGACTGATGTGCACTGAGTCCTTTAGTTTTACCGGCAGTGCACTGCTGGGGGTTTAAGTATTCATAAGACCTGGGACTTGCCCTTGAGGAGCTTATAATTTGAGCAGAGAGGAGCTAATACTTAAAATGTATATGTGTATGTTGATACCTGTGAGAGAAAGTAGAAAATGGAAAGGTTATGTTAGATATACAGAAAAAACCCAAGGCAATTCAGAGATGAAGTGCCTTCCACCTAGAGGGATTCATTTTTTTAAATATTTTTTTATTTATCAATTTTATTTTTTTGGCTGAATTGGGTCTTAGCTGCGCCACTCGGGATCTTCGCTGAGGCATGTGGGATTTTTCGTTGTGGTGGGTCAGCTCCAGAGTGTGCAGGCTCTGTAGTTGAGGCACGCGGGCTTAGTTGCTGCACGGCATGTGGGATCTTAGTTCCTGGACCAGGGCTTGAACCCGTGTCCCCTGCATTGGAAGGCGGATTCTTAACCCCTGGACCACCAGGGAAGTCCCTCATTTTTAATTTGAAAGAATTTGTTGAACACTTACTGTGTGGTGGCCATCAGGTTAGGCCCTGGGAATTCAGTGGGGAGTAAGAGAAAAACAGAGCCTCTGGCCTTGTGGGGCTTTCTGGATGGGGGAGAGGGAGATATAGCTAGCGTTTCTGTCGTTGCAATTGTGATAAATGCTAGGATCCTGGGTAGTATAACTTCCTTTGGCTGGAATGAGGGTGATTAATACTGGAATGGTAGGTTGGGGTCAGATGCAAGTGCCAAGAAAATGCCAGACCAGGGGAGGGGACAAGGCAGGGTGGAGGGGTGACGAGAATGTGGGCAGACCTGAGGGCAGATTTTCATGCTGCCACTTGCAAACTCTGATCTTGGCCACATGCCTGAAACACTGTGCACCGTGGTTTCCTCATCCCTACGGTGGGGTTATCATGTGGGATATCACGGGGGCTAGCCTGAGGATTTCAGATAATGCAGGTAACACATTCTGCACGGTGCCTGGAACAAGGTAGTTGCTCAATGAGTATAACTGTTGTTAGTTTGGAGACTTTATCCTGGGGCAGTTGGGTGCCTTGGAAGGCGTTTGAGAAGGAGAGCAACGCGGTGCGAGCTCTCCACGCGGATCGTTTGGTCCACCTGCGTCCTGGCAACCTATGTCCTGCTACCCCGGCTCTGTTTCTGCCTTCAAGAATCAGTCTGGATAAAAATATATATATATATATCAGTCTGGCGGGTGATCATCAGCCCCTCTTCCTTCGTCTCGTATCCGGCGTCTGCCGAGATTTGATGAAATGACAGGAGATGGACCCTTGCCGTCTCTCCTCGGTGGGCAGAGGGCCTGGGAGAGGGAGGGGGACTGGGGAGAGGGGACGCCAGCCGTGGGATCAAAGGAAATGACACCACGAAGCTGACCAGCCAGACTGTTACTGGCTCTCTGACTCTCTTTTAATAGAAAACTGAAGGAAGGTCTGAGCTCAGCCTAACCGTCCGTCGCCCCGCTTGCCCCGCTTGCCTCCCTGATAGCGAGCCAAGGGCCGGTATCTCCCGTGGCTCAGTCTGGGCTGTGGTTGGAGCCCGAGGCAGTGTCTGCAGAACGACAGCGGCTCGGGGAGATAAGGGCCGCGTTGTGTAAGAGGGGCTCGGTCTGTTGGCCCCGCGGCTCCCGGCCCCTGGTTAACTGCTAACCTCAACGGAGGAGCAGGCCCTTGCTGGGAAAGGCCGTTCCAGGGCCCCTCGCTGGTTCCACTGATGCCTTTTTGTGGTTGGATAAAGGAAGCTCATGTAGGCCGCCCACAGTGCACACTTGGGCTTGGGCTACGGGTGTTTGGTTGTTTTGTTTTTCTCCTTTGTCTTTTTTAAAAAAGAGAAGCTGAAAGGGGGGCAGTCTTGCTCGGCACCTACCCCCCGTAACCCGAAACAACAAAAAACGAGCAGTTCCTAAACCGGGCGGGAGAGATAGCCTCCTTCCCTGCCTGACATCCCCTGGTCCCCAGAGCCCAGCTTGAAGAATTTGGTTTGGGAGACTCTGAGTCTTGAGTAGAAGCTCCTGTCTGGAACCTCAGTACCAGGCCAGCTTTTCTAATAGCCCAGTAGCTGGGTCCGGGGAGCTGTGCTAGAAAATACATTGTGCTTTACTTAGCTTCTTCCTTCTGCCTTCCCCAGCCACTTTCAGAATAGATATGTGAGCCATGGTGCTGTGTCCCCCGCCCTTTGAGGGGCAATGGACCCCAGTACCCTGGTTTCTGGCATTGCCCTGTTGTGATGGGCAATGGGCTAGAAGGGACTTTTGCGGCCAGCCCCCATTCTGAGGCTCTCATGGGCTCCACGCCACCTAGCTTCCTCCCAGGAGAGGGATGTAACTGTTCCCTGAGCAGCCAGTTCTGTTTCCAGAGGTTTCTTAACACCCCACCACTACTTCTGCACTCTGGAGTCACAGAGACTGTGGGCCACAGCCCTTGAGGTATTTGTAGGGTAGCTACGTGTCTTCCTTATTTAGGCAGTGGTTTCCCATATACCATGATTTTGCTCCCTTTCACCATTCTCATAACCCTCTTTTAGGTACTTCCAGATTTGTAACTTTTACATCACTCCAGACATCAGAGGGATTATAGGCAGTGACATAACCAGGTGGGTTTGACCACTGTGGGGAAGGACCAGACACTCACCTCCAAGGTGTTATACTTCTGCTAATAGCTCGTCTGGCGTCTCCCTTCTATTCTTTCTGTTGGATGTCCTGAGGTTATTTCCCTTGCTCTTGGCTGTCTGATTGCTCCCAGAGATTTTTTTTTTTTTTCTTTTGGAGGGGAGGGAAGTGGGGGGTGATTAAGAATCAGAAGTTGGATGGGAGATGATCTCTCTTTGAATATTAGCCTGAATGGATGGTCATTTGCAGGCTTGGTGGTTGCTCTATGCCCACTGCAGGGGTCTGTCTGGCTCAGGGATGGTCAGGGGAGGGAAGGTGGTGATTTAAAAGATTCGAAGTGGTGGCTTATATTGATTTTTAGCTTATCTGACCCTTTAGCTAGAGGCTGCTCTTCCCTCAAAGTGTCTAACTAGCTGTGACTTAAAGCAACAGGGAACTGTATATCATCCCTTTCTTTGCATTAATTAGGGCTGGGAAATTCATTATGTAGAGGGATAAGTGCTTCTGAAGAGGGAGGCTTTTGAACCAATTTAGAGATCTGTGGCCAGACTGCGTGATTCCCAGGTAGCAGGTGGGGGTGGGGGAGAGTTGAGACATGAGTGGTGAAAGGGGTGATGGAGGGTCAGGAAGGCGAGGCACCCAGAGCCCTGTGCAGCCAAGCCCGGATCAGATGCCTTTCTCCAAGGGGGCCCCAAGTTAGCAGTCCTGGGAGCAGGCTTACCCTGGATCTTCTAGGAATGTTGCTTTCTAGGTTTAAAATACAATGTTGAGATTAACTGCTGCTCGGGCACATGGTCTGGTTAACCAAGGGTTAAATCCTACATCCCCTTTAGTCGTAAAGCCAGTTACAAATCTGCCATGGAGCCCTGCCTTCCTGCCTTGGTAGGCCAAGTCTAGAGGACCCACCAGAATGATGGGTGAGTGAGGACTCTACCACGGTGATTCTGTTCTGAAGCTGTAGAGGCGTGGGCAAGTGAACGGAGTGTGTAGTAACCACCCCCCCCCCAGGAATTCTCCAGAAGTTATGTTTTCGATGAAACCTGTGATAACTAGCTTTTTTATTTGCTGGTTTGTCCTAGAATGGAGGCCCTGTGGCCCACATCGAACAGTACATTTTTCATCCTGACCCAGGGCGCACACAAACATACCGGAAACCAAAGGTTCAATGCAGCTCTATTTATCTGTACTGTATGCTGTGCACTCTGATATTTTCTCTTCCGTTTTGTCTCTCCTATTTCATTTAAAAATATTAATCAAGACCCACTAATGGATTGTCACCCATGGTTTAAAGAACACCCCAATATAGTGAGGATTTAGCCATGGGTATTCAATTCAAAAAACATTTACTGAGCACCTACCATGTGCTAGGTGGTTGCTAAATGCGGGGGGGTAGTGCACAGATACTAATAAAGCCCCTTAAGAGCTCACAGTGAAACAAATGATAGCCACACACACACACACACATATATATATATGGCTATGTGTGTGTGTATATCAGACTTATGCTCAATTATTATATTAGTGAGGTACTGGGGGAGCACAGGAGAGGAATTGAATGACTCTGATTGAAGCTTCAGGAGGGCATCATGGAGGTGGTGGCATTTGGCTAGTCCTTGGAGGATGGCAAGGCTTTGGAGAAGTAGAGCTAGGCTCTGTCGTTTCTAGTTAGGAGGTGAGAAAAGGTGTGACAATGTACGAGTTGGGGTGGAGGGCCCGCAGACAGCTCAGTGTGCTCGAGTGGGGGATGGGTGTGGGATGGACGGTAGAGCAGGCGGGAACAATGGGTTGAGGCCAGGTCACGGAGTTCTTTGAATGCCATGCTAGCAATTGTGGGCCTTTTCAAGGCTGAGTCGGTTGGAGGTTGGGTATCTGAGATTTCAGTAGAAGACAGACCTGGGAGAGGTGAGGCCATGTAGCCACGCTGAGCCCCCTCTGTTGCCATGCAGCCTTCTCTGAGTAGTTGGGGGTGGAGGTGGGAGTGGTGAAGAGCTTTGCAGGCAGCCTGGGTGGGACGTGGGCTCTTTTCCTGACGTTCTTTCCCATCCTAACTCCTGCCCACGGGCCACGCCTCACTTTGGAGGAGAGAGCTGCCCATGGAGCCCCCTGGCCAGCGACACTGAATGGGCCCCATTGGACCAGGCTCACACCTGTCCTTTCTCACATTCAGGCTCAACCCTTGGCAAACATGACGCAGCAGCGCAAACTCAGCCCTGGGCCTCCCAGAAGTCAGGCCGCTTCCAGGAGAGCAGGGTTTGGAATGAAAGTGCTTTTGTTTTGGGTGTTTTCTACCCCCCCCCCCACCTGGATTGTCCTTCTCTCTCTCCGTGGTCTCCCGAGTCGGGCCTCTTTGGGAAGCCTCGTGTCACCGTTTGGCCTTCCGGCTTGCCCCTCATTTGTCTCTGGCAGCGTTTCTAAGTGGGCACCATTTCATGATAAGCTCCACTGCCTTCTTATGCGGCTGTCTGGGCTTGTGTTTTGTCTCCCCAACTATGGCACAGGCTCCGTGAGGGTGACGATCGTGGTTTATCCATCCTCTCTCCCTGCACTACCTGACGCCTTGCTGAACACACGGCAGGTATCCTAGCTAAGTGAGCACCCGCTCTGGACTAAGCCCTTCCTGTGCATTAGTACGCTTCATCCTCACAGCCACCCACGGGCTGGGTGCCACTGCCAGAATACTTGGGTGCTTAGAGGTTCACTCCCCCTAGCTTTGGACTTAGGTTCGTCTGCCCCAGGGTGCTCCTCGGACCATTTCAACCCAGCTTTCATCAGGGTGACTCTGTTGACGCCGTTCTTTCAAAGGTCGCCTGTGACCTCCTGGTTCTCGAAAGCAGTGTACCTTCCTGGACTCTAACATCGATCCCCCTGCCCACCCCCCTCCATAGTTCCTGAAACTCCCTCCCTAGAGGCAGTGTGATCTAGTGCATGGAGTTCTGCAGGATCTGTGCTTGCCTTTTTTTTTTTTTTTAATTTTTATTGGTAAAGTTTTTTCATTAAAAATTTTTTTAAAAATTGAATTATAGTTGATTTATAGTGTTAGTTTCAGGTGTACAGAAAAGTGATTCAGTTTTGTGTGTGTGTGTATGTGTGTGTGTGTGTGTGTGTGTGTGTGTGTGTATATATATATATATATATCCTTTTTCAGAGTCTTTTCCATTATAGGTTATTACAAGATGTTGAATATAAGTTCCCTGTGCTATAAGTATGTCCTTGTTGGTTCTCTATTTTATGTGTGTTTGCCTCTTGTTGAGGGGCAAACACTTTGGCTCCCATAGTCTATTTCCTCATCTGCAAAGTGCTGGTAGTTTCTCCTCTTCACAGGAGAGGTGGGGGGCTGTCAGTGTGTGTCTGTGGTCGCTGAATGTGACCCTCTCATCCCACAGTGGAGGTGTTTCCTAAGATGAGGTCCTTGCTGTTTCTCCTCTCTCTCCAGTCTCTTTCTTGGCCAGCTCGTGGTTTCCGTGATCTCCTCTCTGTGGATGACTTCCAGATCTCTGTCTCTAGTATTTTGGTCTTCCTTGTGTTGCCCACATGCCTTTCTAGCTGCCTGCTGGGTACACCAACCAGTCCTGCCAGAAGCTAGAACTTGGTGTGCGTTGGGCTGAGTTCAACACTGTCCCTCTCGGATCTTCTCCTCTCTGTCCTCAGATTCTGCCAGAGGCTCTGCCCTCTTCTCCAGACCGTGGCATCGTCTGTGGCTCCTGCCTTCCCTCTCCCCAGAGCCCTTTGCCCTTCCAGCCCATCTTCTCGCTGTCACTTTACCAGATGGTTATCCCAGTCTCCTAACCAGCCTTCCTGCAGTGCCCCGGACTGTGGCTTATCACCACATCCTCCCGAAGCAGGGCTCGGATCGCGTTGCTGCCCTGCTCAGGAACCCACAGTGGCCATTGCCTGTTCTGGAGAATCAACTAGAGAATTCTTAGCTTGGTGTTCAGAGCCATCAAGGATCCTAGATTCCACCTACGTTTCTCTGCCTCTTCCCTTTCTCAGCATGTGCCTTACGCCCCTCAGGACTAGGGACCATCTTTTTCATGTCTGTTTCATGTCTTTTAGTCCGTCATCCGGCATATGGCAGCTCAGTACAGGCTGCTGTTGCATCCAACTCTTTCTTTCCTTCACTTGCCGTGACTTCTCCACTTATGACAACGGGGCCGAAGCTTTCAAGCTCAAGCACCAGTGCTGTTTCCTCACAGCCTTTCTTGGTGCCTCCTCCCCTTGGCTTCCAATGGGAAATAAAATGCCCTCCTTTGAACTCCCATCCAAAGGCGGATAGATAAAACTTGATCTTTATTATCTCCACTTCTGTCGATTTCTTCCCTCAGACACCCTAAGTTTTTGGGGGTAGGACCTGGGTGCTCTTCAGTTCCATAGCATCCCTCCCCCGCTCCTTCCTCCCCTGGACTCCTGCGCCATGCCCTGGACATTGTAGGTGTTCCACGCATCTTGTTGCTTAGTGAATTGGAGGTTGTCTGATGGATGGTGGCATTATTATGAAGCAGAGGTGGGCTGAGCTTTCTGAATATCTGCAATGCGATACTAAGGGTCGGTTAACCAGCAGGGTAAAGCTGGTAGGAAGGGGAATCCAGAAAGCAGGCTCAGGCTCGGGTATTATCAAAGCAGAGCCATCTTCGCTTTGGAGCTTTTTCTTTTCTCTTTGCTTTTTTCTGCCCGCCCCCCCCCTCCCGCTTTTTTGATCAGTGCCACATTTGTCCTAATTGGCATCTTTATTATGGCAGGAGTAGGCCAGGCAGGAGCGAAGTGTTGGGGGAGTGTGCACGCTGTGTGAGGGGAGGTGGCTGGGGGCTGCACACACAGTGCCTTATTGTGCAGGCGCAGGTATTGCCGGGTGACAACTACCAGGTTCCCTGGGCCAAGGACCACGAGCCCCTGCCACTGGATGCTCCCTCCCCTTTCCTTGCCCTCCAGCACTCCCAGAGGGGCCCCACATTCCAATGAGAAGCAGTCCTTGGGGAAAAGGCATCCTGGAGAGCTTTGCTGGGAGGGGCGGCAGGGCTCAGGGGGTGAACATTCGCTGGTTCCTGGTTCCGCAGTCGGGGTTTCCCTGTGGGTTAAGGGAACCTGGGAGGCGCTGATCCTGAAGGGAAGGACTTCTCATCTGACCCTGCTCGCCTGGTGAGCGCGGTTGTACCACTGCATGGAATTCCATGCCCTCTCTTCAGTAAGGCTGAGGGCTCTTTGAGGGCAGGGACTGTGGCTTGTTCTTTTCTTTACTCCAGTCCCCAACCTGGCACAAGGTGATGACCCATGTTGTGTTCAGCGGGTTAGGTGGTAGAGGGCATCTCTGATCCCTAAGACCCAGGCAGGGAATCAGGCCTCTGTGGCTCCTAGAAATCTTCACCTCTCCAGACCAGGCTTGGATGGGGAGAGGTAGAGGCTGCTGAGTTAGCTGGTGAGGAAGCAGAGGGGATGATGATCTAGCTACAGCCCTCAAGTGCCCACTGGGGAATCATCCAGATCTTGCATCTGTGCTTGTCAAAGTGCTGTGTGTTCTCTGCAGGATTCGTGGACGTGGCGCAGGTATGAGCTGGATCCGCAGACGAGAGGGGCCGGGAGGCTGGGTTGCTCCTCCCCTTTTCCCTCCTTTAGACTCGGCAGGTTAATCCCAAGGTGTTTGCAGTGTAAAGGTCCAGGGGTTTTATAGGCACCCGGCTGGCAGGTGCGGGTCTATAGCTCCACTTGGGGCCTCCCTGGGGCAGCCAGCCAGGCTCAGGGCAGGAAATGGCTGATTCTGGGTCACTTGGCTGCTCTTGTTTGCTGCTGAGTTTGTTCCTGTAATCAAGATCTAAGATCTGGAAGAGACACGAGGAGATGATCTAGTTTAGCTCATGGCTTTCAGGCAAGAAAAGGGGTATTAATAGTCTCATGCCCATTTCATGGACAGGTACCTGAAGGCTCAGAGGTGATGGAACGGTCTTATAAGTCATTAAACATGGCTCCCTCTGATCTTCTCTCCTGGTCCCTGCCACGACACGCTGTGGACGGCTTGGGGGAGAGGTATCACCTCCCTGGTGAGGTGCATTTTCTGTGGGGTGAGGCCATCCTTGTCACTCAAGGCCTGAGAGGGCCAGGAAGAATGTCCGTGCTTTATTTCTAGGGGCCTGATGCAGAGAAGGTGGCAGGAAGACAGGGTGGCCTCTTGAGCTTTGGGGTTCCTCTGAGTTGAGGCCTTGCCTGGCTGGCCCTGGGAGGCTCTTGGTGGCTTGAGAAGCAAAGTAGGAGGCCTGGCCTAGGCCTCCCCTCCACCAGCCCTGCATCACAGAAATGCCTGGACCTTCCAGCGGTGAGAAGGTAGTTTTGGAGAGCCTGTGCACCTGAGGCCTCGTCTGGGGCTTGTCTGAGGTCTGGGTAAGAACTGTGGCTTAGAGACCCAGCCTTTTTGTACCTCTATCCTGGGAAACTCATTTTCAAACTTAAAAAAAGGACTTCATTTTCTTGGATGCTGTGTGGGGTGGCCCTGGCCTGTCACGGACAGAGGTCTGAGACTTCCTCCGCTTTCCTGTCCAAGATAGGGGTGTATGCCCTGCGGCTGCCCTGCCCGTTCTCATGAGATAGCTTGTATCCCTACCAGACTCTGAGATTGTTTCTGCTTTCTTCTGCAGCATTTTATCTCTGTGGGAAATTTAAGCAAAATGTATCTGACCTTGTTGTTTCTGCTTGTTTGTTTTGTCCTCTAAGTTTCAGATTTCACACCCCGCCCCCAAGGTGGAGTTACTGAAAATCACAGTGGGTGTTACCGGGTGGTTAAAGGTCCTTATATCCTCCTAACTGGCTGCGGAGAGGTCAGGCAATAGACATTTAATAAAGGACCTTTCACCATATTCTCATGTCTTTCCCCGCCAACCCCTAAGCTTGGTCGAATAGCGGATAGACGTGAATTCTCAACTCCTAGCCCGTGCATGCCAACTTCCATAAATGCAGTGCTGACTGGCTATGGTCTGAGCAGCTCCGGGGGGTTTGGCCTCTGTTTTCTCCATGTGTGTGAGTTGAGTTGCTGCTTCTGTACTGCTTTGTGCCTTCTTCCTTTTCCCCAGTCGTATCTTTCCTTCTTTCTTTGCTTTATGTGTTTTTGTAAGTATGTAGCTGTACCTAGCGTGATATGGTTCCTTTCTGCTTCTCCAGCTTGCTGAGACAGTGTCCCGTGGCTGCGATCAGGGTGGACTCCAGTCTCTCTGCCAACTCCCCTTCTCCTTGCTTTTGTCCAGTTGGCTGGACAAAGAGAACAAAACCAAATGGCCTCCCCTCCCCCTCTCCTCAACCAGTCACGCCGTGGTGTTCTGAGCTGATCTTCATGCAGCCATTTACACACGTGCTTAAATGCCTAAAAGTCATTGCGACTGGCCAGGCCCGTGCACCCCTCCTCCCCGACACCCCCAGACCGGCCAGGGCCTCATCCTTCCGTCTTCCTGCCCCATGGTGCCCAGCGGGCGCAGGGTGGTGGAGCGGAGCGGGGCCTCTGAGGCTGTGCTGACCAGCAGCTCTGTTACAGCAGAGGAGCAGGAGGGCTGGGGCCCGGGGCGGGTCAGACAGGCCTCTTTTATTTACAGTACTCTCTTTCACGGCCCCAGTGAAACAGGAGCCCCGAGAGGCTGCAGTGAAAGGGCACTGTGTTTGTGCACTCAGGCCTTCCAGGGCTTGCTACAAAAGGTGGGGACACCCGGAGCACTGAAGGGCTTTTTGTCACCGGCAGTTTGGCCCGGGGTGGCAGAGGGCGAGAGTGCAGGGGTCGCTGCTGGGATTGTGAGCGTGTGCGCGTGTAGACAGCTCTCAGCTGCTGCTGGGATTGTGAGCGTGTGCGCGTGTAGACAGCTCTCAGCTGCTGCTGGGATTGTGAGCGTGTGCGCGTGTAGACAGCTCTCAGCTGCCCCTTAGAGCTGATTTTGTGGTCTGGGGTTGTGGCGGGGAGGCACTGTGTCTTGACCCTCTCGATTTGTTGTAGCAAAGCATTCCTTTCTCCCTCGTGCTTCTGCTGACGGTCCACTCGTCTCACATGAGCTACGGTTCAGGGTGTAAAGCGTGGAGGGGATCCCACTGTCCTCCCCTCCCTCTCCCCTCTAAAGAGCAGCTTCACGGGCAGCGATCAACTTCCGCGAGCTCTTGGATCCTTGTAGCTGCCGTTTCCTGATGCCTCCCCCCCGCCACCCCCATGTTATCCCTCTGAGCCTTAGTTTGCCCATGTCTAAAATCGGGGCAGTGTCAGCATCCACCTAATATGTAGGGTTGTTGTATGGATTGCGTCAGATAACACGTGCGATTGGCTCGCACGGGGTCCTTTCAAACTAACCAGCCACAGTCCCTTTCTGAGTCTGAAGAGCCAGATTGGGGACCCCACTTTGTAATGCCCCCAACATTCCTTCCATCCTCCTTGACTCTTGGGGTACTTCATTCTTGTCACCCTCTGGTCTCTGTGTTACGTGATAAAGGGAAGAGAAGATTTCCAGAAGAACATTCAAAGCTTTAAAGTTTGAGATTGTAGAACAGATGAAAACACACATTACCACACCACACCCAAAAATTACCCTTTCAAAGGAGATAAAAAACCACTAAGGCCTTCCCTGCATTGGTAAATTCTGGAAGCCTGACAGTGCTTTCTTCATTGACCTGCTGTGACTCCAGTGGCTGATTCCAGATGGGTGTGGAAGCCTCAAGTATTTTTGCCTTTGCCCCTTAAGTATATCTTTGAAACTGTATTTCCAGAACCAAAAATCAGGGCCACAGATTAGCAGTGGCACAGAATGGTTAAATTCAAGCCTGTTCTAGAGCCCCTCAGGCCATTTGGAAGCCCTGGGTGGTCCATGCAGTGGGGAAGTCACTGTCCTCCAGCTACAGAGGGGCCGTCTTCCTTTTAGCCTTTGTTTTCAGGCACCCCCTTCCTCCTCTAACTTACCACCCCGGCTGCTCCTGAGGGGGCGCCCGTCTTCCTGAGAGGCAGTTAATAAACAGCCACAAGTAGAAGCAAGAAGACACCTAGAAGGAGGTGAGCGAAAGGCCCAGATAAGCGTGGTGGAGCCTTGGCCTGAAATATAGAATTATAAAGCACCTCAGAAAATCTCTTTACTGTGTACTCACCCCTCAGGCCATTTCTGTGTCCTGTCCAGCTGGAAGCAGAAAAAGATTGGAAAGACACAGTGAAGCAAGTTTTCCCATTTAGCCAGCACTGATTTCTCTGCTGCCTAGTTTCTCTGAGGGACTAATCTGTAAGAAAAATGGAGAACCTTGTTTCTACCACTTAACCCATGTCCATTTTCTAGATGGCTTATAGAAGAAGCCTCACACTGGCTCTTTGAGACAGTTCGTCACACACTAGGAATGGTTCTGGATGGTCCTTGTGTTGTCAAGAGACACGTTTTCTTTCTGTCTTTGTGTGTATGGAATAGTGATGATGTCATCGGTATACTTTGAACTCTTCTCTTCAATAGAGGCCCTTAAAAATATACTTTTGGACTTTTCAGTAAAACAAACCTAACTAGTCCACTGATAGGATGAGATGCTTTTTCATTCACACAAGCCGCTCGGAAAGGTTTACTCTCCTCGTTGGTGAGGGCATAGGCCGCCCCATGGATTGCAGTGCTGTGGCTGTTTGGGCACCCAGCTTCTGGGGGTCGGTGGGGAACATGGGCATGCAGACAATGGGAAGGGGCCTCCAGAGGGCCATTGCCGCTCGGGAAGTTTCTGTGTGGGCTCAAGCATGGCTGCTCGTACCCCACATGGTGCTCTTCTATGTTAGAAAAGGTGCCCCTTTTCTAATGGATGGAATGGGGTGGGATTTTGCACCTGCTTGCCCCTCATTCGGGTACACAAGGTCCCCGGCCCAAGGGGGCTTCCATGCTTGGAGTGGTCCTGAAATGAAAGCTATTCTAACGAGATGTTTTGAGTCATCAGCCCGTTGAGTGTCAGTGGGTGGGAGCAAAGGTTTCCAAAGGCCAAGGCCTCCTGAGGGTTTCACTGATTCCTCAGCCAGTCTGGGTGCTCCATCAGCCCAGAGCCGGCCAGGGCCCTACACACACTGCACCAGGCTGCAGGCCACTGCGGCTCAACTCCACAGGAGCCAGGGGCCTCTCTGTCTGTTCTGGCATCCTTAAAGCTGCCAGAAACATCAGGTGGAGTTTATGGCATCCTTATAGCATGACTGTCTTTTGTGACCGAGGCCAGAAAAACAACAGGAAGGGGTAGGAGTGGTGACGCGCATGCACGCAGTCCGCAGTCCCCGGCACTGCAGTGTGTAGGGTTGAGCTTGGAAAAGCACAGCATCTTATGCAACCAGTTTCCTCGACATAGATACGGAGCTGAGAGAGGGAGACCCGTGAACAAGGCAGAATTCGGCCCTTTGCAAGAAGATCCGATTCCCTCACCCCTTTTCCTCATAGTTTTGTTCACCAAGGCTGGATCTTTCAAAAGCCACTGCTAGGCATAGACCTGCAGGAGAGTAAACCCTAGGTCCCTTTAGCCTGAGCACCCTTGGGTGCGGTGTTGACAAGACTCTGAAGGGCCCACTGTAAGTAGACCAGGGCCTGAGAATAATTTCCATTTAACTTATTATTATTCTTCCTCCAATAGATTTGAAATCTATTTAACTTTTCAGGGTCCCATAGCCTTTTAAATGTTTCAAGTATATTCTCTCTGGTAGGTTACCTTTTCTCTCCCTGTAGGCTATAATTAGTGTCCTTTACACAAAATTGGCTTAGAATTGGATTTAGAGAAGATAAGAATCAAATTACCAGTATTTATCTTGTAAATTCCAAAAGATCTACTTAAGACACTGTATTTAAACAAAACAAAACAAAAAAAAGGAGTTTAAAAGAAAAGTTTATTCTATGGAAAAATAAATTCCTCATAGTCTGAGCATCCCAGGGCCACTTTAATATTAAAACTGCAACTTCCCTTGGAGGAACCTAAAATTGCCTTTTCCCTTGTCTCAGTTTTATCTCCAATTGAGCTGAAATATGTTGCCAGACTTTGGATGGTGGAGAGCTGATGTCGTCTGGGTTTTCATTAAAATTTGGAGGGTTTGGATTATCTCTGATTCCTGATTTGTGGTAAGACATAAACCTCTAAATATGTCTATCTTAAAAGATATATATACAATTTTTTATCTTGGCATTTTAAGTTATTATGCTGTTGGGAGATGGGAAAACAGATCTCTGAGGTCTCCTGCATGTTTGCATGACCTTAAATGTCAGCATGCTAGTTTTCACATGTTGCCTAGTACAGTAAGTCCCTAGCAGGTTTAAATAAGGTCGTATCAAAAAAAATGTGCCTGGGTTTTTAACACTGTTGGCTCATAAAGGTGCCAGGCGGTAATGGTATATTCAGATCGTTCATTAAACCATTCAGCTGCATTCCCTACACCCTGCAAATCCTTCCTTTATTCAGGCGCACATCTGGTGTGGAACTCAAAACTCTCACCCCTCAAGCGAGGAAGTGAAGGGTTTCAGCTGCAGTCCCTGGTTTGTGGCCAGGGTCATCCTTCACAGGCACATCCTTCACAGGCACTTTTGTGACCTTGTAGGCACTCTCTGCATGGCCTTCTGCTTCAGCAACATTGTTGACTGCAGTTTTCCAAATTGATTCTGCCTTTTTTTTTTTTTTTTTTTTTGCTTCTGATGAAGGTGTTGGATGCCAAAGCACAAACAACGGATTCCTTTTAAGGGAACAAAAATATTTTTTTGTGAGCAATTCCACTTCTGGGTATGGACCCAAAAGAATGGAAAGCAGGGACTTAGATAACTTGTACACAGCTTGTACACCTTGTGTTCATAGCAGCATTATTGACAATAACAAAAAGGTGGAAACAGCCCAAGTGTCCACTGACAGATGAAGGGATAGATAAATATGTGGTAAATACATGCAGTGGAATATTATTCAGCCTTAAAAAGGAAGTTCTGACACAGACACTTGCTATAGCATGGATGACCCTTGAAGATGTTATTCTCAGTGAAATAAGCCAGACATAAAAGGTAAGTCTTGTATGGTTCCATTTCTATGAAGTACCTATGCTTATAAGAAGCAAATTCATAGAGACAGCAAGTAGAATAGAGGTTACCAGGGGCTGGAGAGGGGGCAGAATAGGGAGTTGGCATTTAATGGGGACAGAGTTTCAGTTTGGGATGGTGAGAAAGTTCTGTGGCTGGATGATGGTGGTGGTTGCCTAACAGTGTGAATGCACTTAATGCCACTGACCTGTACACTTAAAAATGGTTAAAATAGTACATTTTTATGTTATGTCTATTTTACCACAATTAAAATTATATTAATTGTGATACCTGGCATTTGAGACAGAATTTCCTGGAAAACACTTAGGTTACCATACTGTTAAAAGCCCTTTGCCTAAATGTTAAAGAAACAGTTACTGAGGGCTTCCCTGGTGGCGCAGTGGTTGAGAGTCCGCCTGCCGAGGCAGGGGACGCGGGTTCGTGCCCCGGTCCGGGAGGATCCCACATGCCGCGGAGTGGCTGGGCCCGTGAGCCATGGCTGCTGAGCCTGCGCGTCCGGAGCCTGTGCTCCGCAACGGGAGAGAGGCCACAGCAGTGAGAAGCCCGCGTACCGCGAAAAAACAAAACAAAACAAAAAACAGCTACTGAGATGCAGTTTTGGTTATCAGCCACCAATCTAGCACCCTTTAATCATCAGTATTGTTATTAGATGGATAAAATATTTTTATTAGATACTACGTCTCAAGTGGTATGATTATTTGTTGAGGCCCTGTGCTTTTATTACTCATATGATTCTAGAAAAGTCTCCCCTTTTTGGTTCTGAGACTTTCTCTGGTTGACCTCTTCCCAGAGAGAAAGCTGAGGAAAATCTTCCTCTCTGATTTTTTAGTGTACGTCAACAATTTTTTTAAATGTCTGTGGTTTTACAACACAGGGAGGTTTCAGTGCGGAAGGAAATTCACTCCAGGTTTGCAGAATTTCTGAAAATTGTGGAAGAGGTGTTTATGCTTTTCGACTTTGTACCTGTGTGGTCAGGTTATTAGAAGCTTTTTGTTCCCCATCTGCGGTGTGCCTCGACCCCCCGCCACTGGTTGCAGAGATTTTGTGAGCTTCTGAACAGAAAGTTTTCAGCTCCTCTTATCTGGGTTTTTATTTAAATGAAAATTTTAAAACTCCTAAGGAAATTCACAGTGAAAATCTATGCCCAAATAAGTTAGTATCTCAAGATGAAAATATCAGTTCTGGAAATGGAAGTTTCCTCTACCCTGTGGTGGCGTTGCAGCCAGCAGCCTCGTTCTGTGCTTCTGACGGTTTAATGGCCAGCATGTGAAGGTACGGGGCTCGCCATATATATAGTACCAGGCGTGTGGGCGCCTTGGCGCTGATCTAAAAAAGCTTAACTTTGGCATTTCTAGGTTTATTTTAAACCTACAACCTTTAACGCCAGACACAGAGCTGCTTTCCCACTTAATGTAACCATACATTGATTGCTTTTAATTAGCATTGGATCTTTTTTGGTGCTTTGCAGCTTGGGATATGTAAAAAGTCTGGCTTAAATTACAAAAAAAAAAAAAAAAAAAGCAAACTCTCACATTCTCACAAGGCATGAGAGCTTTTGAAGTCCTCACGCCCCGGGTCCTCTTTATTTTTATCTTGAGTCAGGTGGGCCGAGAAGCAAGTGAAGGGTCCAATATAAGCGATGTAATAGATGGAGGTAATTTCCTTGTACTGTTTTGCCAGAAATTAAATGTCCGTATTTAAATAACAGCAGTGGTGAGCTAGATTTTCAGAGCGTAAACAGAGTTGATGAAGATCAGTGGTGCCAGAGTAATGGGTTGTTGGCTAGGACGAGAGGTGTGTGGTCAAGCCTTTTCCTTCAACAGTTTGGAAATGCTAATGATCATTGTGGCTTCCAAGCCAGAATTCTTCATGTTCACTTGCATGTCGCCACCCCTTGTGGGAAGCCTCCATGCCACCGCTGAATTCTCCAGTAAATATTCCAGGCATCCTGGGCCCTGCTCTCCTTCCCCTGCAGTAAATTACATATTAAAGTAGCCTGGTAACTGAGCACTGGTTGCTGTGAGATAAGGGCTGGGAAATCAATATGTTTGCCATGTGGCTGCTTGTTTATGACACCTGCCTCTGGAACAGTTGAGCAATGTTTTGTTTGTTAAGGCTGCATTTCAGAAGCTTGTATCTTCCTAAAACAACCGCGATCCTACTGAGGGCGGGGGGAGAGAAGTGCTACAACAGATATTGATTTTAGTTTTTCTAAGTATGGAATTGCCCTTCTAAACAGTGGTCTCATAGCCTGATTTTTTTTTCCCTTGAAGAGGGGAGGTAGATACTCTGATCCTCTGAACATGTAGATCATAAATCGATTTTAGAATGTTTATGATGTGGTCAGTTAAAAGAAGGAGTGTAGCTTATAATAAGGAAGTGTAGGTGTTGTTTAGATTTATCTCTTCGGTTACATGGCCCACACCAGTTCCGTTCTCTCCAAACTCCTGATGGTCCCCGATAAATGCTTTTCCAACGACAACAACAAAATGCAACAAGAAACATATCTGTAGCCGACAGTAAATAAGCATTTCAATCTAAGTCCCTAGTGGGATTGTATTTTAACTAATGGATAATACTATTGTTTTGTGACGCAACCTGCTGGTGAGTTAATGGTTCTTAGAGCTGTGAGTTGTCAACTCAAGTGAGTGAAAGAGTGTGTGTGTGTGTGTGTGTGTGTGTGTGTGTATTGTAGGGTGAGGGGTCTGGGGGGGACAGCTTTGGAGAGAGTAGGGAGGCAGCCTGGATCCTCCACTTGGTCTTCCATTTTGGAAAAGAGCAGCAATGATACAGCTTCTCTCCTTGCCTTAGGGATTCAGTAGTTATAAAATATATTTCAAATACATTCGGTGACGCAGTGGTTAAGAATCCACCTGCCAATGCAGGGGGCCCAGGTTCGATCCCTGGTCCGGGAAGATCCCACATGCCGCAGAGCAACTAAGCCCGTGCGCCACAACTACTGAGCCTGCGCTCTAGAGCCCGTGAGCCACAACTACTGAAGCCCTCGCCCCTGGAGCCCGGGCTCCACAACAAGAGAAGTCACCGCAATGAGAAGCCCGTGTGCAGCAACGAAGAGTAGCCCCCGCTCGCCGCAACTAGAGAAAGCCCGCGTGCAGCAACGAAGACCCAGTGCAGCCAAAAATAAATAATTAATTAATTAAAAAAAAAAAAACCCACACACTTGGATGTGAGGGCGTAAAACGTGTATTGTGTTGGTGCAGTTGGGATGCCAGTGGCCCGTGCCCTCTTAGTGTTCCTGCACCTAAGAAGTATTTCACTGTCTCCAGCCCAGGTAATGCTCTGTGACTTCAGATGCACTTACACGTCAACAGTCAGTCTGCTTTGTTTTGCCAAAAGTGAGTTAAAGGTCTATAAGGAAACACAGCTCCTTATTGAGCACCCCAGAGGCACTGCCGCTGAGCTGCCACCCTGCACCGGGATCCTGTGCACTGGGGAGATGATCTCTTAATGACACAGAGGTATTCTGAGACCTGATTTTTGTTTGTTCGTGTGTTTTTTAACCCAGAGTGTCAGGTCCTCCTTAATCAACAGGGGCAAAATGTCGCTTTCCTTTCTGTTTTCCACGTGATGGTAAGTGGCTTATCCAGTCATCTCTCTCTACTCGTGTTCAGCCCAAGGTGACACTTAAAACTGGATGGAGGTGACGTGGAGGAGGGCTTGGTGAGTTGAGCTGTACCAGCCCAAACCTAGGGACAGTGAAGCTGGACCTGTGCAGCTGATTGAAAGGCCGGTGACCCAGGGATTCACGTCAAAAAACTATTTCCCCGCCACCCCCCTACCCTTATTGCCTAGCAACATAGTTGGCACGATAGTTGACGTATTCTGAGAAGGCTAATACATATTTGAGATTTATTTAATTTTTGTAGTCCTGTCCTGGCTGGATGACAAAAGTGTTTAAACCAAAACTGATTCTAGCAAGTATTTCATCCTGCTGGTGATAGGTTGTAGTCATAGAGCATGTGTGGATTTGGTGGGGTGGGGGGTTGGTGAATTTCTTCTCTTCTCTTGAATTTGCTCAGCCACTGATGAAAAAAGAAGAAACTCAATGAGGACCCTTCTAGTGATTTTAATTTTCCAGAGATTTTTAATCACCGAGCAGTGCTGAGAACTGAAGCCACTCTGACCTTTCTGACAGACCCTTTTGTGAGATACGGCACATCTAGCGTTATGAAATTACTAACCTTTTATAAGACTGGGATAATTATAAACGTAGAGTGAGGCCAGACAACGGCTGTCGGATTTTTCACTTGGAAAGATCAGGTATTTACTGCTTTCACGAAACTTAGTACTGGTTTGGGAATCCAGAAGGACCCTTGGGATGGGGAGAGACCCTAGAGTAGTTCTTAATGAGGAGATGGTCATGTGTCTACCTTCTCGGGGGATCCAGAGGGAATTTTTTTTTTTTCTTTTGTGGTATGCGGGCCTCTCACTTTTGTGGCCTCTCCCGTTGCGGAGCACAGGCTCCGGACGCGCAGGCTCAGCGGCCATGGCTCACGGGCCTAGCCGCTCCGCGACATGTGGGATCTTCCCGGACCGGGGCACGAACTCGTGTCCCCTGCATCGGCAGGCGGACTCTCAACCACTGCACCACCAGGGAAGCTCCAGAGGGACTCTTAAGGCCAGGAACATTGCATGCTGGGTTGTAGGGGGTTTTGTGAGTGTTTATTTTGGACAGTTACCTCCTGGAAAGGGATTTAGAATATCCACTCCGTTATGACCCAGCCCTCCTTGTGTCCTCCAGGTCAGCATTGATGTTCTTTGGGGCCATGGAGGCGTGTTTTCCTAGGATCACTTAATTTGTCTACTTAACCAGATCTATTTGAGGGCTTCTACAGAACCTTGTGTGACAGAAGAGAGACATGTGATATGGTAGAAAGAGCCCAAATTTTAGAGTCAAGATAGACCTAGACTGAGAGAAAGGTTGGCCACTTTTTAAAGTGTGTGCCCTTAGACGCATCACTTACACATTCCGAGGCTCCTGTAAAAAGGGGATGATGTCACCTAGCTTGTAGGGTTATGGTGAGGATCAAATGGAAAAACACATGTAGTTCTCCTGGCCATGATTGTAGAGCCCAATAAATGTGAGTTCCCTTGTCCTCCTTTCTCTCCCTGAGAGCGGAGGACCTGCTTGTATTTCTTTGTTTTTTGTTTTTTTGGTGTCATGGTGCACAGTGGCGATGCATTCATGTATCTGTGGCTCTGTTTTGTATCCATCCTGGTGGTGATAAAGGAACTGGTGGCATCCCAAATGGGGAGGGAACAAGCAAGCTTTTCCCAGTGGCTTTTCATTTCCTTAGGAAATTGGGGGCTGCTTCAGGGCATGGAAGACCTGGGACAGTCACATTTTCCCTTGCCTTTGGCCTCAGCGTCAGGGACCTCTTTGGTTTGGTGGTCTGTGTCCTGCTCTGTTGTGGGTTTTGTCTGGCTTGTTGGGGTTGGCACTGAACGCATCACTGGTGGCTGTGTGTCCTCACTCACAGACCTCTGAGCCATGGGCCTCAGCTGCAGACTTGCGATTTCCCTTTCCAGGAAAAAAAAATCCTTAAAAAAGTGCCTTGGGCAGGCTTTCTTATTATGGCTGTAAGGGGCTGGTGCGTTGTTGGCAGACAAGTTTGGGTTTGGATCTCCCTGGCGTTTGAGGCTGCTTAATGGCTGTTCCTGACATGCTGTTGCCTTTTTATGCGTGGACTGTCCTCGGGATCCTTGGTGAATGTTTCACTCTGGAACTTTCAGGAGAAAGGTTGGTCATTCGTCATCACACTCCTTATCCATTGCAGCTGCAGTAAGAGTGGTTCAAGGGAGAGTGTGGAATCAGTTGTTCAAATTTTTTCTTCTTCGTGGTAAGTCAGGCCCCATCCCCTGTCCCTCCCCCACCCCATCTTTCTGGAAGAGAACCAGTTGGGAAACGCTTGGGCCAGTATTTCTGGGATGATCCTGGCATATGTAGGAAGAGGGATGCTTTTTGCAGATAGCCCTGGGGTTGATCCTGTATCCCTGAGGTGTGGTTTAGTAAGAGGTAAACAGTCACTTAAGTACTTATTGGGTGCCTACAAAACTTTATAGGCAGGAGAGCCTAGAGCAATTCTAGAAAAAAAGGCCAATCCCAGAGCTTTTTGTGTGGCTCCCTTCTTGGGCTTGAAACCTTTGATGCTCCCTGACATTCATCA
Organism: Mesoplodon bidens; assembly: GCF_964165515.1. Taxonomy (NCBI): domain Eukaryota; kingdom Metazoa; phylum Chordata; class Mammalia; order Artiodactyla; family Ziphiidae; genus Mesoplodon; species Mesoplodon bidens. Next base: position 18,143,277 of record NC_138164.1, on the reverse strand, counting down.
CAACCTCCAATGCCAACCAAGTGTCCGGTGGGGACAGTAGAGTCAGCCAAATCTCGCTGTTTTTGTGTGTCCATATGAACCGAATCTAATCAAATGTAGATGCCCTTCCAAACTGTTACGTCTTGCCCCTCTCAGCTGCTGGGAACATTAAAGACCTTATTTGAAGGCAAACGTGACTATATCAAGGATGCTGGAACTAGAGGTCTGTAAAATAGCCCTTCGTTGCATTGATGATTATTCCTGCTTTATGCCCTAATGCTTTGATTTTTGAGGTTAAAATGTAGGGGCTGAGAGAGACTTGAGGTCATCGAAAGCGGTCTCCTGCCTTTAGGCCGGGCCATGTGCTGAAGGAGAGAGGGAGAAGTGTGGACCGTGCAGGGAGAAGAATCAGAAAATACCTGGAATTTGGGAGGCAGAACTTTTCACCCCTCAGCCTGGGTCCAAAGGACCGTTTCACCTAGAGATGAGCGCAGAGGGCAGGGGCTGTACCAGCACCGCAACGCAGCTGAACATTCTGCTTAAACACACTTTTTTTCTTTTTTTCATTTGTTTTTTAGTGTGTACCGTGTGCCAGGACTGAAGAGGTTTTCGTTGTTGTATTTTTGAACTTGGGGACACAGAAGTCTCTGCTTGCCTTTGTGTTTTAGTAACCACATGTAACAGCCGGTGGAATCTTTCTTCTCTTTGCTTTCTCTGAACTTTCCAAAGAGTGGGCCCCTATCTCTCAGGGGATTAACTCCTCATGGGCCATGTGTCGTTGGTGCTCCCCCACCCTGTGTCAGCATCTCAAACTCTGTACACAGGATGTTTTCTCTAGCACTTATCAGATGGTTAGGAGATGTGGGGTGGAGATACAGGTAACGTTTAACCCATCCTGGATTCCTTTCACAAGTTGGGGCCCAAGATGAACTCAGCTGCAGAACAGAGGGGGACTTGGCTGGAGTGAATGATGCTGAGCTTTCTATCTCAAAGGGAGGTGTGGGTGCCTGTGGTGTTAAAGCACAGAGGAGCTTCATTTCAGAGGCTTATTTAACACCCCTCCCTGACACCAGTGTGTGGGTTGGAGCCCGAAGAATCAAAGAGAAATCTAACAAACTATTCTTTCTTGTGTGTGGGCTGAATAATTGAATTTGTGGGTTATCCACACCAGTTTCTTTTCCTTTCTCATCCTCCTTCCTTCCTACTCAGACCAGCATTTTGGTCAAGGTGCCCAGTTTGAGCTCATTTGCTAAAGGGGAGCAGGGAAGGGAGCAGAAACCAAAGCAGGCACCTCTGCAACCATGGGAGGCTCTTTTCTACATGGATGCATTTGGATTATATAGACTTTGAGATTTTTTTTTATCTCAGGCTGAACATGCATGGAAAACTGGCACCTAACTATGTTCTCGTTTTCAGCCCCACAAGAGTTCCTACTTTGAAGGCAGAAAGGATGGAAGCAGACTAGGGAGTGGTTTAGCATGGCTGTGTGACAACCTTGCAAGCATGTGCTAGCCTGTAAACATGGCCTGCTAGCTGGTGAAGGGCACAGCTGGTGAAAGATACCAACCTTTACCTCCAGCACCTAAGATTGAAGCATTTCTCACTCTTTCTGGGCCTGGCCATCTCTGTGTTGCCTTTCCGTCCCATCTGCCCCTTTTTTCCATAGCAGGAAGGGAAAAGAAAGTACCCCAGAATAGCCAGTTGTCAGCACTGTCCCTAGGATGCTCTGTATTATCAGGGCAGATAGTGAGCGGGGACAGGAGAGTGAATTGGCGCTGTTTTGCGGTGGTTTGCATGCATTTTCCAGAATCTTTCTGGGCATGATTGTCAGATTCAGTGAAGGTGATGGACCTCCTGGAAGCCAAGAAGTAGGCGATCTTGTGGGCTGGGAATCACGAGGCCTGGAATCTGGGAGCAGCCCACCGTGGGATTCAGCCTACCCAGCCTCCAAAATAGAGAACATCCTTTTAGCTTCTGCAGCACGTTTCCACTGGAAAGCCATCCTGTTGAATGCATATTGACTCATTCATGCTTTTCTTCTTGCTGGTAAAAAAGAGAAAAGTAGTGCCTTTTATCATTGGGACATTCTTGTTAGAGGCACCAGAGTCATCTCAACCACTCTGAGTAGCAGGGTTGAGTTCGTTTGAGCCCCAGAAGGGGGTTTGCCATTCCTGCTTCCCCTGAGATCTGGGTTGGTCCCTACACTGCAACTGCACTTGCCTTTTCCTGACCCGTTTTGCCAGGTAAATTAGCAGTTTTACTCATAGCCATCCACCCACCTGGGCAAGACAGATTTTTTAAAAAATTAGACCAGTTCGTGCTTGGCACCTGAGAGGTAGACAGCAGTACACCTGATAACTCATCTTAGTTTTTCTTGTGATCTGAATATAATTCTCTGATTCTTGCAGCAAGCCTGTGAGCTGAGGCTGGCCAGACAGCTCCAAACTCTGACTTAAGTCTCATGGTCGAAACACGTGGTGTGGCTCTTTTTTAGTGGAGGTGACAAAGAGAGTTGGGGTATCTATGAAGGCTTCCTTGGAGGCAGAGAGACCTGGCCTCTCTCTGGGTTCCCCTGTTGACTAGCTGTGCTTAGACGAGGTTTTTTTCCCCTTTTCTCCTCTTACCCTAACAGTCTTGTAGGTAAACTTAGAAGGAAGACAAAAACTTCTCAGCCTGTCACCGAGGGGGCCATAAAAGAGACATTTGGACAGTGGTGCTGGGGAGACCCTTGTCTTTGCTTCCTGTTAATACAAAGGGACCGGGATAGCCCAGATCACCAGGGGAAGGCGGTTTTTCTTCATTTAGCTTTTAATTGCTTTCTTTCACTTTTATGTATAAAAGATTGTCCATTTACTTAACTCAAGAATGCAATTTCAAAAACACTAATGCTTTACACATGACGGCTTTTAAAGTAAAAGTAGCATTCTAATACTGCATAATGTTTTCCTCTCCTCTTCCTCCCTTCCCCCCACCTCCCCTCCAGTCCGTATTAACCTTTAATAGTCCAGGGTTGTTAGGAAGAAAAGGCTAGTCTTGGCCGTGTGTCTGCTTCCACTTCCCACAGAGCAAGTACTCTCAGCAGTGATAGGGCGGCTGCCCCTTTCTGAAGCGTTCTGTCTCTTCTGTGAAGAGAAGGCAGCTCATCCCTTCCGCCTGGGCTCGCTTCGTGGCTCTATTTACCCTCTTTTGAGGTCACAGGACCCTTACCTCTGTTCCTGACTTAAAAAAAAATTATAGTGGATTATATAGGAGAATGAAAAAGGAAATAAAATCCTAATGCTTAGCTTTGGCTTCTTTTCGACATTTCATTAGAAGAAGCCTGAGTAAATTGGCCTGAGGGTTAATGATTTCACCATCTTCTCTTCTCTGATTTCTCAAAGAAATCTAGCTATTTCTCATGCCTTCTTACTCTCTTACCATGCGGATTCCCCATGTCTTTCATCTTTCTTTCTGATCACAGTTCCTCAGAGCCCAGACTTTTCCCCTTCATATCAGCCCTCAGAGCCCAGTCCCCACTCAATGGCTGTTTGAAAGCACAGCAGTTGTTATCTTCACCAATTGGGCTTGGGGAGGGACAGGAGTATACACAGTGATTCACGCACATCCATGCACCCCTGAGAAAGACAGTCTTACCTGGTACAGCAAACCCAGCCTCGAGGTGGGAGGGATCCTGGTGATCCCTTTGATTTTGTAGGTGAGATAAGGGAGTGGAGCCCTGGAGGGTTCAATGACTTGTCCAAGGTCTCCCTGTCAACGAGGGTCATAGCCTGAATGAGATCTGCTTGCCTGGCTGATTGCTTAGCCTGTGTGCCTACTGCCTTCTTGGATTTTCTCTGCTGCATTATGATCCAGGTCCTGGAAGGGACCTTTGGCATCATGTGACTCACTCACCTGCCTGGAAGCCTGCCTGGGTGTCCCTCCTATTTTGGTTCTGATGATGTCCAGAGAAGAGCCCTCTAGACCTTGTAACAGCACCATACATAAAACACTTCGTGTTTAGATCTAGTGTAACTTTCTCAGATTAGCCTTGTTCTCTCAGCTCTGGCCTCCCTGGTGATGAAAGGCTTGGTCGTTCAGAGTAAATAAATCCAGCAGTTGTCAAGTATAGCAGCACTTTGCAGAGAGATCCTCTCTCCCATGGTGTCTCTGCTCCAGAACATGATATTTGAGCCTACCAAAGTGAGGGCAGTGCTAGATTTTCCACCCCGGAAGAACAGTTGTATAGCTTTTAGACGTGACTGGAAGATTGTCTCTTTGCCTGGGGTTGGGTATGTAGCCCTGACTCTTCCTCAGCTGTGTGATGTGGATATATACATATGCATCTTGGGAGAACTGTATACTCTTGATTCCAGAATAGGTTGGTCAAACTGACCTCGGAGGTAGATGTTTTTCAGAGAGGAACAGTATGCTGGACTGAGAGGGCTAGAGCTTGGCAACACTGTGCAGTCCAACTTTTGTTTTTTTCCTGTCTTACTTGGGAAGAGAGATTTTCTAATGAACCTGGAGCGAATAGAAGAATTAGCAGGAGATTTGGGGCTAAGTTTTTTGTTTTTTTTTGTTTTTTAAGTTGGCCTTCCTTGTAATGGGATCCCTTTTCTACCTCCTACCTTTATTATTATTATTATTATTATTATTATTATTATTATCATTAGTTTGTACTTAGGAAGCATTCATTGCGGAAGACACAGGGAGGGTTTGAATGCTGCTTGGGAGAGAAGAGGTTGACGGAGACCCTATGGCTTTATCATTCATTAATTCTTGGGTTCATTCATTGAGCTTTTTAAACCTCTGTGTGTAAGACAGCAGCCCCAGGTGGTCTTTGGGTGCCAGTTTTAGCTCTGAGCCCCCAGGCCCTGACAAAAGAGGACACAAAGAACAGCTGAGTGTACAAAATATTCGCATCCATTAGAAAGTCTGCTCCGGAGCTAGCTACAACACCTATCATCTCTAGCACCTTAGGAATCTTTTTTTTTCTTAACTTTTTCCATTTTTTAAAAAGTCCAGCGTGAATCAGTGAGCCAGCTTTTATTATTGCAGAAGTGGTCACAGTCCATCTCTGATCTGTGGAGTGGAATTGATGTCCGTGTGTTTATTCACAGATCTCCTCTGTCATAGCTCTCTACCTTCTGTTCTGGAAGGAGTTTGCTGTAACATCATGGTGAAACTTTTTTTTTTTTAATAGATCTTTATTGGAGTATAATTGCTTCACAATACTGTGTTACTTTCTGTTGTACACCAAAGTGAATCAGCCATATGAATACACGTCACCATATCCCCTCTGTCTTGAGCCTCCCTCCCATGCTCCCTATTCCACCCCTCTAGGTCATCGCAAAGCACCGAGCTGATCCCCCTGTGCTACGCTGCTGCTTCCCACTAGCTATCTGTCTTACATCTGGTAGTGTATATATGTCGATGCTACTCTCAATTTGCACAAGATTCCCCCTCCAACCCCGTGTCCTCAAGTCCATTCTCTATGTCTACACCTTTATTCTTGCCTTGCAACTAGGTTCATCAGTACCATTTTTTTTTTTAGATTCCGTATATATGCGTTAGAGTACGGTATTTGTTTTTCTCTTTCTGCCTTACTTTGAGCTCATCTCCCACTTTCCATCTCCACCCACCCCCTTACCCACTCAACTCGCTACAAGACACCTCAGTGATTAGGAAATTGCCAGTAGGAGTTGAGGAGGGTAGCTGGTGGTGGTGAACGATTTCTTTAGGCACTGGAGGGGTGGCTCCCTTGGGTTGGCCACCTAGGGTGCTGCGGGCTCTGAGCTCAGCGTTGGGTACACATTACCTCATTCAGTCCCCACGACAGACCTTTGGCATCCTGGTGTTTCAGATAAGACACCTCGTTTGTACACAGGAGATGTTCGAAGCGGTTAGACTATTTAGTCCATGCTTTTAAGTTGGGTGGCTGAAAATCAAACCCAGGTCTGTCTAATTGCTTAGCCTGTGCTCTTAATGCCTTCTTGTATTTTCTCTGTGCATATTGGGATAGGTTGGCTTCCGGGTTGATGGTTAGGTGAGGGCACCCAGCCAGAAGTGGCTTCACCAAACTGCGCTTATGCACCTCCTGTGTTTGTTTCTTTGGTGGGTCTGTCCCATTTGGGGTCTGAGGATGGGGCACATGTGTCATCCTATCCCATGACAGGCTTAATTGTGCTGTGACCTGGCCCTGTGGGAGGGGAGGTTTGGGGAGGAGCCAGGCAGAGGAAGGGAAGAGTATGGGGCACGTCCCCATCCTTGAGAAACAATGTCTGTTTCTTTTTCTAGTGGAGTTGGCTTTGGCTTTTCATTAGCTCTCCATTTGAATGTGGCAGTTTTTCTAAGGAACTTTGTCCCAGTACTGAACTGGCCTTCTGGAAAATGCTGTCTTCCCAGAAATAATGTTCTGGTGACTGCGATTGGTTCTTTGTGCATTGAGGTGGGACATCTTTGGCTGGGCCAGGTCTTTGCTAGATGAAAAATGTCTGCAGCTTCCCTGGCATCCCAGACCCTGAAGCCAGGCCCCATGCCCTGGTGATGCCACTAACTCTTGGGGAGACCTGGAGGTTGTTGGAGTGCCCCAAGGCTGGAGTTGGGAGCACAGAGAGGCCCAGATGTTTTGCATAGTTTTTTCCATTGCCCCCTCAGGAATGTGTTCCCTCAGGACGGGTTATGGCCTGGAAGTGAGCCTAATGTAAACATCCTTGCTGTGGCCAGTCCCCTTAATCGAATAGAATGGTTTGGGGATAAGCGGGCTTGGGGGAGGGCGGAAAGGGAAGGAGGGGAGGGGAGAGATTTAGTGACTGAATTCAGAGACGAGGCTGTCTGTGGGGGCCTGTTCTCCCAGTGGGTTCCAGGCTGATGCAGAGCAGGACCAGCCTTCCTGGAGCTGGTGCAGTGCAGAGCAGACCTGACCGGTTCTCTTGGGCAGTGGGAAATGCTGAGGGCAAGCCTGGCAACGGTGGTTTGGTTGAGCAGCTGCGCAGAGCAGTGAGGGGTACAGAGGTGCGCCAGAAGAGCCAGGACTGGGGGCAGGAGCTGGAGGGGGCCACACAAGGACTTCTGGGGAGCCTGCTAATTCAAGTCCTTTAAAAGCCTTCAGCATCATATTCAAAACTGTGCTCTTTGAAACGCTATGTCTTGAGGGCACTAGACTCCCAGAGAAGGAGTGTAAAAACTGTGGCAGAGTTATGTGTGCATGTGTGAGCAGGAGGGTGGTGCTTAGGTCTCCTGGCAGGTAACCTCAGCGTCCCAGAGGGGCTGACCCTCTTTACTGTGCCCGCACCCCCTTTTCCTCTCCCTTTGAGGGGCTCAGGCTTTCTGGGAGATCCTGGTACCTCAGCCAGACCTTAAAGCAGAAGACTGGACATAAAGCAGTCCTCTGCAGCAACGCGTGTGCAGAAATCCCCCAACAGCAATAATCTGGGGTCACCAGGGGACGTTACACGTTAGAAATCTGACCTGGATAGTTTTCTCTTTGGTGGGGGAGTCTAGGCGCGCTCCAGGCAACATCGCAGCAACTGCTCTTGCCTGGCTAGTGAACTTTTAGGGCTTTTGCGTGAGGTTGATTTAAAACAGTTGGCAGAGTTGCCAAGACTGGTGTGTTGGTTTCAGTGGTTCAGATTTTAGGAATAAGAGTCAGGCCACCGGGGAGACCTCAGGATCTGGGTCAGGGGGTGGGAACCTTTCCCTTCTGACATCTTGGAACCTTGGTGCCTGAGGGTGCCAAGGAGAGGGGAGATGTAAACAAGTTAGTTTGCCTTCGGGATGCAGGATCTAATCTAAACATGATTGAGCTGATTTGATTTTATAGATTGGAATTTCTAAGTGATAGAAACTGATGAGGTTAATGTGAAATATTTACTTAATAAAAAGCCTCATTACCTGATGCTGAAGGGTAGGGGAAAAAGATGCTCGGTAATGCGTCTGATCTTTTGGAAATGAAGTTGGGTTAAAGTTTTCTTGGTAAAAACTGAATTCTGTGATCTTGTTTTTATGCATGCTGTGCTTAAATATTAACACCAATTGAGCCAATTGCCTTTTAACTGCCTTTATTTGCTTTCATTAACAGTATAATTTAAAAGCTCAAGAATTTGCATAGAACCCGTTGTGCATGTTGGGGGAGAGGCTATTCATTCATTAATTAATCGTGAGAATGTTATCTTTAAGGGAGGTCATGAAACACTAGCGTGGTTTCTCAAAAGCAAGGACATGTTTTTGCTGTTTCTTGGGGACTTGATGTACTTTTGGCCTAGAGATGTGTGTGTGTGTGTGTGTGTGTGTGTGTGTGTGTGTAATAACTTGGCTAGATCATGACTGGACATGTTTGAAGTTAAGTTGAGTGAACCTAATTACACTGTAGTTTCCAGAGAGCTGAAGGCAAGACCGTTGGTCTTCAAGCACTAGTTTCAAAATTGAAACCAACCTATATAATTGCCTGTGCTCCTGAAATTGTTTCTCTCCTCCCCTCTCCATCTCTGAACCAACCCCTGCCCATTCACTTTCACCCCAACAGGGGAGAGAGAGAAGCTGGCTGGTGCTGCTGTCCACAGCATCATTCATTCGTCCAGTGCATACCACGAACTGCATTGCCCTTCCCTGAAATGACTCTCAATACGTGGAGTTTCCAGAATGCTTTCACTGAAATCAGTTGCTTCCTTCTGTACAGATGTTCCTGTGCTTTAGAACCTCAGCCAAGGCAAACATTATTATGAATGAGACCGAGACCACTGTGTCTTCGGATGGGCTGAAGTTCCCGGGGAGTCACGGTGCCCAGGCTCTTCTGACACCTCTGTTTTGACAGCGCTCAGCCTCTCATTCCCCTTTTCTCTCCCTCTCCTGGTGCTGTCGGTTTGTTGTGGGTGGTTTCCCTAATTAATTTAATCTGTAGTCTAGTTTTTCTGGGTCCACAGATGCCAGAATGCTGAATTTATTTATCTCTAGTGTTTTTGTTGGCTACTGTTGAGACACAGTTTTTCCTCTTCTCTTTATCCTAACTCTCTGTTCTTTTTGGAGGCTTCTAGACCCACTTCCATAAAGAATTTCTGTCTTGTGTGTGCTTGTCAGACATGTTTTCTTCAGTGTAGAGGGAAATATATATTTAAAATATTATAATACATATATATTTAAAAGATCATGTACAAAGTCCAAAATATATAGAGTTTTACCTTTATGTACTTGACTACGTCAAAAATTTTAAACATTTTGCATGTTTTTCTGTTGGGTTTTTGCCTTTTCCTTAGATATTTGTTGGTTCTCTTTCCATATAAATCAGAAATACTCATCCTTTATTTGTTGAATGCGAAGGACATATTTTTTTCCAGTTATTCATTTATCCTGTAATTCTGACTATGGTTCCTTTTATCATATACCATTTTTATAATTTATCGAATTTTAAAATGTCACAATGATATCTATAGAATGGAGAGTATAAAGCCTTTAACGGCTGAGTTTTAAAATTTGGATTTGTAGAGTATTCAGATACTGAGAAAGAGAGGGAGGGAGGGAAAGAGGGAAGAAGAAAAGAGAGGATAAAGTTAAAAGGTTGATTTGTTTTTTTCCTATAAAGAAATCCATTGTGATCCAAGGACCCCTTCTCTCTAAGGGGAATATTGTTCTGTTTCCAGATTTCAGCATGTACTTGCCTCCCAGAGGTTTCCCTGTTCTGAAGAGACTCATCCCAAGAGTTGTCTATCCACAGAAGGCAGCTTCACCCCATTCTTTCTCCTAGTCTTCTTTCCTACCTAGTCTTTTTTTAAATAAATTTATTTTATTTATTTATTTATTTTTGGCTGCGTTGGGTCTTCGTTGCTGCACGCGGGTTTTCTCTAGTTGCGGCGAGTGGGGGCTACTCTTCATTGCAGTGCTTGGACTTCTCATTGCGGTGGCTTCTCTTGTTGCAGAGCACGGGCTCTAGGTACGCCTGCTTCAGTAGTTGTGGCTCGTGGGCTCCAGAGTGCAGGCTCAGTAGTTGTGGCACACGGGCTTAGTTGCTCCATGGCATGTGGGATCTTCCCAGACCGGGGCTCGAACCCTTGTCCCCTGCATTGGCAGGCGGATTCTTAACCACTGCGCCACCAGGGAAGCCCTCCTACCTAGTCTTTTAAGACCTAGTTGAAATGAAAATTCCATAAAGCCATCTCTGTTTCCATACACTTCATTTTGACCTCTCAAAGGACCTGCTGCTTCCTGGCTTATGGCAGAAATACTTCGGCATACCTAACCTTCCTTTTTAGACTTTGCTTGAGAGCAAAGACCCTCTTGTTCTGTCTTACTCATCTTTGAATTCTGCACTGTCTTCAGCAGTCACTGTACAGTAATTATTTATGAATAAGTAATTTACCAAACAGATCAACTCTCATCTATTCCTTTTTCCTACACACTCTCCTGAGACCAGTATATTCTTCAAAAGAGGCGTCTGGAGCCTCTTTTGAAGAAGTCTAACACTGCATGTATTTTGCATAAATAAGGTGGAGGTATTGACTTGGAAACTGGTTGGAGTTTTGAGAAGAAAAAGGGGGAGAGAAGAAGGAATTCCAGAGCTGCTAACATTGTCCTCAGGATATTCCCAATCTAAAACCCATCTAATCATGACCTTTTATTCCCCCAGAGCAGCTGACAAGTGTTTTACTTTGAGTGAGATGATGGAGGGCAAATAGAAATGTCATGATCTTTGCCCTTGTGAAGTATTCTCTAGTTTGAGATTTATTTGGGAAAGGGGGTTACAAAAATGCAGACATTATATAAATGACACTTTGTGTTATCCCTCATTCTGTTTTTATTTCCCATCCTCTCATTTCGTCTTCCTAAATGAAGCTGGCTGGGGCTTTTCAAAGCCGACCCTATTGAGGTTATTGGGGCAGCCACAGTTAGCTGTCCAGTGCCCAGATAGTCTTCACCTGAAACCTGGCATTTATTCTTCTAGTTGTGTATTCACTTATTCATTCGGTTAGTCGTTCAGCAAAAAGTTGTTTAATCGATATTAGATTAGTCTAGTTTTAAGTACATGAAACGACTCAGCTCCCACTCTCTTTCTATTAAAAAGCTGATTTATTAGTGGAAGTAGTGGATGGTAGGGATAAAACTGTTACTGAAAAACTCATCCTGGGGTCTGTCTTACAACCTCCAGGTGATTCAGTAAAAATAGTACTGTCTCTGGCTCCATGACATACTTTCAGGAAATAAGTAGAAATACTATGGTTCTTCTCTTAAGAGTCTAGAGTAACCTGATATTTTAATTGGAGATGATTCCTGGAGAATGTGTTCCTGATACTTGGCACAGTGTTTGTCACAAAGTAGGGGACCAAAAAATGTTCCTTGGAGGACAGATCAGTGGGTGAAGACTGGAGAAGAGAAGAAGTTACTTTGAGATATGGGGATAGGAGGGAAAACCTGATTGGGAATGGACACACAGGGGACTTCATTGTATATGGGTGGCTTGTTATATCATTCTTTAGACCTTGGAACATTAAAAAAAATTCGTTCTATTCTCTCATCTGATTGATCTGTGTCTTTGCTGCTAAGCTCCAGCCTTAATGCTATGTTAGGAGCAGGGAGATGACTTAAGCTGTAGTGTTTGTAAAAAAACGTTTGCTTTAGTTCTTATCAGAGTTCTTTCCAGAAACAGAACGTATGTTATTTTACAGAATATACGTTATTTTCCAACACATGGGTTGGAATTCAGGGTGGAGATTAAGGTATTCCCTAGATTATTCCGGTCCTGAGCTGAGTTTCATAGAAGTCCTGATGATCATTCCACATTGATGGGCTACAGGGGCACAGAAATAAAGATCTCAGGAGCACAGATCCATTCATTCATTCTTTCTTTCCATCCTCCCTTTCCTTCTTTTGTTAAGGGGGAGGTAGGACCAGTCTGTGTAAGGATGGAGTATCGCTGAAAACCTGTAGACCCCTTGAATTTCTGTACCTTCACCTGAGGAGCTGAAGCTCTGTATTACTGTCTCTAGGAGAGACCTTCCAGAAGAAGGAACTGTTGCATTTATATGTGGACGTGACCAGAGTGCGGAGAGTGTGCGTCCCCCAGCACAGTTTAAAGTGTTTAGGGTCTGTCACCTTTCCAGAGGTCAAAGGTGAGATAGACTTTTTGTTGGTATTGTTCCCTCCCCCTCTTTTTTACTCCCTTTCCTTGTTATCTCAACTCCCAAACATCAGCTTTGATGTCTATTGTTGGGACTTCAAGAGGACTCTTAGCACATCGGCAGGTGTTGGTTTTAGTGAGCAGGCGAGAGTCCCACATTCTTCTCGGGGAGAGGGGTGGGTCCCACGGGTGGGTCCCACCCATTCCTTCCCATGCCCTTCCCCCGGGGCAGCCCTAGGCCACACTCATCCGAGGTGGACATGGGAGCAGGGGTCCCTGTACCTGATGGGGTGGTGGGTGCACACCAGGACTTTCTCCCATTATTTTTTAAAGCCTGTCTGAAGGGATCTGTCTTCCTTCAGAGCTGGTTAAGAGAGGTTGTGTAACAGCCGCGTATTAGGGTTTCATTAATCAAAGACACTTCCACTGCCCCTTTATAGAAACACAACTGCTTTGGCTGTCCTCTGCTGACAGGCCGCTAATTTATCTTTCCTGGAGGAAGGGAGGGAGCAGGACAGGGAGGCAGGCGGGGGATGGCCACGCTGCCTCCCAGGGCCCACACGTGCGGTCACATGCTGCCTTTCACATGTGTGTTCAGAGCGGTGGGCCACAGGCTGCATCCCCTCCCCGCCCTGCCCACGCAACACAGGATCACACCTACTGGGAATATCCTGGTTTACATGGTCTTCTTTCTTTATTTGCCAGGAACATTTTTACTTCCAACTCCCAGGCGGTGTATGTGAGTGTGTGTTTGCTGAAACTGGGGGCAGAAAGACCTAGAACAAAGAAATAAGAGTCTGCATGCGTGTGTTTAAGTGTGTTTAATGGACATTCTAGGTGAAGTGAGGGGTGAGGGGGCCGTTAATACCTGGGAGCCACTGACCTGCAATGTACAGTCTTCCTTGTCAGCTTTGCTGAACTTCTCCTCATTCTCAGGTTGGAATCTGACCTTCTGTAACCCACAGCTCAGAAGATGGATTTTTGGATGTTTGGAAAGCTCTCAGGGCCTCCTAAGTAGGTGATTGAGCATTGTGAGTGTGTGTGTGTGTGTGTGTGTGTGTTTAAAGCAGATCTCCACTGGAGAGTAGCTTTGAACTCACTTTATTCAATTCATCAAATATTTACTGAATACCTACTAGATGTGTTTGGCTCTGTTGGAGAGGTAATGGTGAAGCATAAGCCTTTTCCTAGCTGTTAATTTGGGGTTAAAACGAGTCCACAAATGGCTGTAATAGAAGATAGAGTAAAACACGTTCCCTAAGACAATTAGGAAATGCATTGGAATCTCCAAGATGGGCATGGCTCCACCTGACTCATTCTTTCAACACCTATTTATTGAGTTCTGCTACATACCAGACGATGGGGATACAGGAGTCCAAAGACATGGTCCTCGTCTCCAAGAATCTGATCGGTTAGTAGGGGAGGTAAGTACATAGACACACCAATACATTAGAGCATAATAAAAGTCGTAATAAAACGAAGAACAAGGTATAGAGGGAATGGAGGCGAACAGTGATTGTGTTTTGGGAGGGGCTGCAGATAAGACTTGGAGGAGAAGGCGACGTCTGAGCAGGGTTTGGGAAGGCAAGAGGAAGGTCGCTAGTTAGGCAAGAGGGAAGGGCATTCCAGGGAGAAGAAACAGCACGTGCAAAGGCCCAGGGGAGGAAGGAGCAGAGAACGGCAGGACACTGGGTCTCACTGGAGCTTGACATGTGTGATGAGGTAGGTAGAGGTGGTGGTCAGAGGTGATGTGGAGTCTGTCAGGAAGGCCTTGCTTGCTCAGCAAAAAGGATGTGAACTTTACTCTGTAAGTTTGGGGCAAGGTGTTGAAAGCTTTTAATCAAGAGAGTGAAATAATAGGAAATACATATTAGCAAGAGCCTTCCGAGTGTGGCATTGAGGATGAATATGCGGGTGTCAGCTTGGAGTCAGGGGCACCTCTTGGAAGCCTGGTGAGTGGCTTTGGTGAGAGGTAATGCAGGCTGAACTGTGGCGGCAGCAGGGCAGGTGGAGAGGGAAGGGGGTGTGGCCGGGCTAAGATGGGTAGGTCTTGCTCATCGGGCAGGATTGTGAGGACGGAGTTGAGAGAGACCCCTGAGTTTCGACTTGGATAACTGGTGAATGGTGGGCATATACAAGAAGTTCTGGGTGGAAAAATAATTAAGTTTATGTTTTGAACATGCTGTTGGAGGAGATTTTGGAAAAACCATGTAGAGGTTGCCTTGTGTATTTGCAATGGGTCTTGAAGGAAAGATATTTTGACAAGCAGAAGTTGTCTGTATATGAATTTATTTGTGTTTATTGACTTGTGATGATGCTTTAGAGTGCATAAGAATCAGAATCCATGGCAGAAAATAGTATTTTTGGAGTCCCCTGAATAATGAGAAACGTTTTCATCAAAGACCTTTATTGGTGTGTGTGCTGACATCTGGAGAGCAGAGATAGATATTTTCCTTAGGTCTGGATTCCAGAGCCATGGGCTCTTCCCTCGCTCCTAATTAATCCTTTGTAGTTAGTTACTGATGAAATCATGGCTCTATGAAATGTTAATCCTTGGCTGTATAAACACAACCAACTTTATCACAGGACCCCAGGTGTGCCTCTGAAATTAGTGGATTGAATCTATTGCATATTTGATGACTTTATGAAATCCACAGGATCTGGAGAAAACAGGCTAGAGTTTGGGGAAGATTTTATTATGATTATTTTGGTAATCTCGAATAGCTTTCAAGTGTATATCATGGAATCTTAGAACTTGGAGACCACACCGTCAACTCCTCTGAGGAATCTTAGGCCCCGAGAGATGAAGTGACCAGAACCCTGGCCTCCTGCTTCATAGTTCCTTTCTTCTGTCTCACCCCAAGGAGAACTGGTCAAAGAGAATGTCTGGAGTGAGGAGTTAGGAAGAGAAGAGTATTTCTAATAAAAGCAGCGTGGGGCGTGGGGCTGTGATGTGTGTTCCAGCTCCTGTGGTTTTACTTGTCTCGGAGTAACGGACTCTGGGTTGGAGCAGCAAAAAAGAGGGGAGCACAGATCACTCAGACAGTGACTTGGAGTTCAGTTGACCTTTCACGTTGACCTTTGTGATGAAGGATTCAGGGGGTCATGTATGTGAGTGAATGAGTGACAGAGTGTGTGTAAGAGAGAGAGAGAGAGTGTGTGTGTGTGTGTACACAGGTTCACTCTCCACCGCCTTCCCCTCTGGGAAGCCTGGACTTGCCTATAGGATTTTCTAGGAAGGATTCCTCTAGAGACCTGCTAATTCAGCCTCTACTGTGTTTCTGAATGGTGCACAAGTGCCTCTCCCCATGAAGCTAGAAGAAGAGAACTTTAGCAGTGCTGTGTGCGGGGACGGGGGCGTGGCGCCACAGAGGTTTTGGGTTGGACAGTGTGATGGAAGGCTTCTGTCTGGTCCCACCTGGGTGTCTCCAGTGATGGGCGAGTGTGGGTTTCAACAGCAGCCAGGGCACCAGCTCTCCTCTCGTGAGTGTTCTGTCGTGTTGTCCTTGTGTGGGTGCTTTAAAAGCCAGATTTTATTTAATCCTCACAACAGTTTTGCAGTAAGTATCGTTACATCGGAGTACAGATAATAAAGTGAAGCTCAGAGTGGTTACGTGCCTGACCTGGTGACACACAGCTAGCAGGGGTGGGGCTGGGACCTTGACCGACAGCCCAGCTTCCCCGATGCCACACCTGCTGCTAGTGAGGAAAGCCCTCATCGCCGGGGTTGCTCCCTCTGGGGTGAGAAGCAGTTCTCTTTACGGGAGGTGTTTCTCCAAAGAAGGATTACAGAGTCTTCTCTCATGGTGACACAAAGGGCAGAGTCCTGTGGACAGAGCTGGAGTGTCTTGTCTGGAGGCAGTGGAATGAGCTGGGTGGCTTCCTGGCGCCTTTCCAGCAGGGAAGTCGCTGAGAGGCCAGCAGAGTCCATCTCTACTTTCCCAGGGACCAGAGAGGCCGTTGGAGCCACCCCCAAGCCCCTCTGTTTCCAAGGTTCGCTCAGGACTCTGGGGGCAGAGCCAGCACTTGCTAATGAGCAGGTACAAGGTACAGGGCCGCAGGTGGGGAGCAGGTGGTGAAGAGGCTGTCCCCTCCCACCAGACTTCCTTAGGGTCCCTACAGCTTCATTCACCTTGAACTCCTTCTCCTCGTCCCCTGTGTCATACTGTCTCCTTTGCATCCATCCATTCTGTGTCTCATCCTTTAAAACTGATTTCTCTTTGTATCTATAAGTTGCTGTCCTCTGAAACAGGAGAAACTTTCCCTTCTAACTTGTCGCATTTTCTTCAATTCCTCTCCCTCTTGCTACCCACCACATATTCACCCCTGGAAACCACTGAGTTTGCATTCCTCTACATGCTTCCTCTGCATCTCTTTGATTGATTGATTGATTGATTTTTGGCTGTGTTGGGTCTTCGTTGCGGTGAGCGGGCTTCTCATTGCATGGCTTCTCCTGTTGCGGAGGACGGGCTCTAGGCGCACGGGCTTCAGTAGTTGTGGCTCACGGGCTCTAGAGTGCAGGCTCAGTAGTTGTGGCGCACGGGCTTAGTTGCTCTGTGGCATGTGGGATCTTCCCGGACCAGGGCTCGAACCCGTGTTGCCTCCATTGGCAGGCGGATTCTTAACCACTGCACCACCAGGGAAGTCCCTGCATCTCTTTGGATGAGTTATCTCTTCAACTCAATCACAAGCTCTAAAGGGTGGCAGTGTCATGGTAGAAACCAAGTCAGGACCTTCTCTGGTACCTGAGAACTTCTGTCAGAGTCTGTAGATTATGGTGATGGTGAATGGTCTGGAGTTGGGATGAAGTGTGGGAATTGAACAATGAAGATGAAAAAGGGAAGGGCCAGCAGGGGCCCTAGGGTCCCTGTCTCCTCGTCAGCCTTCGTCTCTAAACCTTCTGCCCATCCTTCAGGACTCTTCTTTCCTCCTCCCGGGAACCCGTGTAACCTCATCCCCTCCAAGGTGGTGCCTCCTCTGCAGGGCCTCATCAGGGAGCCAATCTACACAGTCTAATGGTTGGAGGAAAACTAGACGGCCTCTCAGGGATGCCCAGTTGCAGTTCTTGTGTCCTGTGACATCCTGCCTGAGAAACCTTAGGACTGTACACAATCTTAGGTACTAAATGTTTTTCAGATCCCACTTTCCTGGTGAGGAGGCTTTTCCACTGACACACAGGAAATGTTTAACAACTAATTCTGCAAGATGAAAAACACCTGATTTGTAGCGTTTGCTAATTTCTGTGGTAGGAATACTCCCACCCTGGCTGATTTCAGGCTGCCAGTGTGGAGTCACTGAAGGCAGAGTTGGGAAGAGAGACGTAGTTGTGGGAGCTGGTCCCAGAAGACCACAGCTTCTGAATGCATTGATGTACTGGCAACCCTAGTCAGCCTCCAGAATGAACTCGAATCCTTGGTTGGCTGCCAGTAAAATGGGGAGGGTAGTTCCTTACCAAATCAGAACACGAAATTCATGGTTCTGTTCTTTGTCTCATTTGTTCCCATGTCTGGTTCTTGATTCTGTCCAGCACCATGGATATTTAGCAAACATAC
The DNA here is from genome assembly GCF_964165515.1 of Mesoplodon bidens. Classification (NCBI taxonomy): domain Eukaryota; kingdom Metazoa; phylum Chordata; class Mammalia; order Artiodactyla; family Ziphiidae; genus Mesoplodon; species Mesoplodon bidens. The sequence goes on along the minus strand of NC_138164.1, from coordinate 18,125,661 downwards.
TGCGTACATTACTGCTATGAGTTGAATCCTTGTGTACGTCATCTCATTTAATCGTTAAAATAATCCCATGAAATAGGGACTATTATTATTTCCATTTTACAGATGAGGAAACTGAGACATGGAATGGGTAAGTATCTTGCTCAAGGCTGTATAGCCTCTAAGTGGTAGAGCCTGAATTTGAAACCAAGACTGTCTGATCCCAGATTCCAAGCCTTCACCCAGTATATTATATTTCCAGTTTTATAGCATTTCACAGATGTCTCCGGATTTGGGTCTACTCCCAAGGGAGGGTCCTTGAACACAACCTTAGCTCCTGTTGGCATCTCTTTCCTTTGGACTGTCAAGATAGATTCTCAGAGACGTGCAGTGTCATGACCCCGTCTTTGGTCAGTTTGGTTGCAAGTTACTGGCTGTCCTCTAAGATACTTCCTGAGCACCAAGACCACAGATTTCACTGAGGACTGAGATGGCTGCATTCTTCGTAGACACTGGGTTTGCCTGTTCCAAAAATGGTGATTTCTATAGCAACCATTTATTCTAGCAGATGTGTGCCTGGTATGGTTGGCAGAGGGTGGGATCAGAAATGGAAACGGCCTTTTATTCTTCGTTTGCTGAATGCACACCCTGTATGTGAGGCACATAAGAGGGGAAAATATGGCATCCTTAGAGTCTGTATAAGATCTGTGGCTGAGCAAAGATGCAATTGTTGTTTAGGGCTGATTTTTGTCTGTAGTGTGAGTTGGGCCATATTTGGCTTCTGGTTCTTTAAGGAGCATTTTTTGGGCAGATGTACCTGTTGGTTTCAGTTCAATGGATGTTTGTCACTTTGGTTTCTATAGAATGTGGACATTTACTTTGGGGGTAGGGCAGTTAAATAAACATGTAGAAGACATTGCCTTGGCTCTTAAAGATCTCAGTGTCTAGGTTCATGTTTATTACTTAGGGCTTTTTTTGGTTGTAGGTTAAAAAAAAAGATTTGTGCTGGCTTAAAATAAACAAGACTATTTGTTGTCATAATACGGGAGTGTATCATGGCGCCTAAGTGTAGGGATACAGTCCACCTTTGAAAGCAAGTGAATAGAACTGAAAAGTAGCTGTCAGAAACCCAGGCAGTGTTCTCTTTCTCTTTCTCATCCTCAGTTCAGCCTGTGCATCTAATTTCATTTTCATCTCTCTGCAGACCACAGGGTGAATCTAAAAATGACCACCCCAAGACTCCCAGGTTTACACGTAACAAGACTTAATTGAACTTCTCCTGTCTGTGTCCCAAATTCCAGAGAGGGAATCTGTTGATGCATCTTGCATAGGCGTCTGCGCTTGGCCACTCACTCACTGAAGGCTTTGTGGTGAGTGTCCTGTCTGAGTCTGCTCGGGCCACTATAACAAACTACCACAGACTGCGGGGGAGGGGCGCTTCGACAACAGTTAAGGTTCTCACAGTTCTGGAGGCTAGAAAGTCCAAGATCAAGGTCCAGCCAGCATGGGCAGGTTCTGGCGAAGGCCCTCTTCCTGGCTTTTAGGTGGCCCCCTCCTTGCTGTGTCCTCACGTGGCAGAGAGAGAGGGAGAGGGAGAAGGCGGGAGAGAGAGAGAGGGAGGGAGAGAGAGGGAGGGAGAGAGGAAGGGAGGGAGATGAAGAAGGAAAGAGCAAGGGAGCTTTCTCTGTTGTTTCTTCTTATAAGGGCACTAATCCTATTGGATGAGGGCCCCACCTGTATGACCTAATTTAACATTAATTACCTCCTTAAGGCCCTGTCTCTAAACACAGTCAAACTGGGGGCCAGAGCTTCACATATGAGTTTGGGGGTGGAGGGTATAGTATCCAGTCATGTAGTAGAACATGGCTCTCAGAATCTACCCTTGAGCCTTGTGGATTAGAAGGGGGCTTTATCAGGCCCCTCTTCAAGAGACCAGTATAGATAGGAAGGCTGAACACGATGCTAAGACAACCCCAAATGCCAGATTAGAATCTGAACCTCTTGTCAATACACTGCATTTGGGGTGGATGGCTCTGTGGTGTATACATATATGCATGCATGGATGTTTGTGTGTATATATACATATACACACATAGACATCTGTATATAAAGCTAGAGAGGACTCTTTGGAGAAGGAATGAAGGAATGTTTGAGGATGGCCTTGCGTCCCTGTCATCTGTTAACACACTGTGATGAGCTGCTCTCCATATTGGTTTACACATGGAGTTTGAAATTAAGTACAAATTCCCATTTCTCACACTCATGGGTTCTCTGTCCCTCAGAGGGGCTGTCAAGAAAGAGCTGGATTTACAATTTGCCAGTCTCTTAGCTCTGTGTTCCAGAGGAATTAAGGCTCTCTTATTGACAATGGCCTTAACGTAGAGTTTTTAATAAAATAGGTGATGTGGGAGCACGCACTCCCGTCACCTGTGGCTAAACAGATGTATGGGTGCCAGACCGGTGCAGGGCGCCTTTTGCAGCATTAGGCTCCCAAACCAGTGGGATACGTGCTTCTACAGAGACCAGATGATGAATATATTTTTAAATTTGGAACCTATGAATCACTTATTGTTTCTGAATTAGGAGTCAAAACATATGAATAATCTCAACAGGGTTTCAGCAGATGTATTTTGCCTTTAAGTTCACTTAGCTTTGGGGAGATGGTTGGGGGTGAGAGGGAGCAAGGTCCAGCTTGATTCCGTCTGTGACTCTGAGGAATCCATGTCACGTCTACTCAATTTACCAGTCATGGGGAGTGTTACGCGAGGTACATTGCTACGGGGTCAGGGTAACGCAGGGAAGCCAACAGCCTTCTTTATTTTTTAATACATCAGTGTCACCAGTGCATACAGCAGAGTCGTGAGTAGGTGGGCTCTGGTAGCCGTGTGTTCACAGCTATGATGATTGAAGAGGCAGCCGCCTGCCACAGAGTTCTCAGGTTTGCCTCAGATGCTTCTCTCACCCTCCCTTCTCTCCCGACATCTCTCCCCCAACCTCCTACCAAACAAGGTCCGGAACTGAGGTGCTCTGGAATGCCGCCCTTGCTAAGCTCTGGGATTAGGCCTGGTCGTTTGGAAAGGGGGACGGTGGGAGAGGAAAAAGTACCCAAATGTTAACCCCTTGAGCCCATAGCACTGAGAGGCCTCACCGTTTCAGCCATGGGCAAATCAGCGTCTCTTGGCCACATCCCTGAAACCTGAGAGTCAAGCACCAGGAGACAGTTAAGCCAAGCCAGGCTGATGAAAATCTCTCTGTCCTTAATGACTCTGCTGGGCACACCTGCTCCAGCCTCTCACTCGCTCTCATTGTCAGATGGACCCAGGTATTGAATGACCACCCAGTGCAGAGTGCAGCTCAAGGGGGCCGTGGAGGAGGGGGGTCATGAGCGAGAGGGAGGCCGTCTCTTGTCCTCAGGGAGCTTGCATGTGACTGGGGGCATGTTTAGGCTGACCGAGTGCTCAGGGAACAGCCAAGGCGGCGGAGCAGGAGTCACCAACCCTTAACTGACTCTACCCTGTGCCAGGCACATACCCTACACCCTCTCCCTCCCCGTCTGCCTGTTTTCCCTTAAAATTTTGCTGGAGTTTAAAAAAAAGACAATGGGAACACACACACTCATTTTAAGAAATGAAGCAATACAGAGATATATAAAGAGTTAACAGTATTGCTTATCCACCCTCCTCTAAGGCAACTAATGTGTATTTTATTTTTATGAAATAATTTTTTTTTTTTTTTGGCCGCACCACACGGCGTGCGGGATCTTAGTTCCCCGACCTGGGGATCAAACCTGTGCCCCTTGCAATGGAAGCGCGGAATCCTAACCACTGGACCGCCAGTGGAAGGAAGACTTTCAAACTTAAAGACAAGTTCCAAGAATAATACAGAGAACTCCCATATCATCTTTACCAATTTGGGGTTTACCAGTTTTTAACTTCTTGCCCCTGGGTGTCTTCCCTGATCTCATGGAACCATGCAGCAGCCTTTGGTGGTTGAAGGTAGGTGGGATTACTCTTTTTAGACATGAGGAAGCCACGGCCCAAAGTTGTTGAGCAATTCCCCCAAGGTCGCATAGCTGTCAGATGGTGTGGCCAGGATTCCCACACCATTCCCCTATGACATCACCCGTGTTTTCATTTTGGTCGTTCCTCCTAGGACTTCTTTTTCAGTCAAGGCTGCAGAAAGTGCATCCATTTCCTTCACAAGGAGGAGATGGTAGGAAAGTCAGAGGTGAAAGCCTGCGTCCCTTTGTCCTACCCCGGACCAGTGACCTCCCCTCCCCCATTCTGGGTTTGGGTAGTGGGAGGGGCCCAGGGCACGTGCTGCTTGCTGCAGGAGTGGCTCCTTGCTTCAGACCCTTTGGCTTCGGACAGCTAGATGAGGTCTTTCAGGGTCAAACCTGACCTCCGTCAAGGAAATTCACTCCACAAATGCATTTTTTCCCCATGAAGAGGCAACAGAGAACAAAACGAACAGAGTAGCCCTTTTCATGGAGAGACGAATTTGCCATTGCCTTTTGGCTGGATCCGGGTTTATGCAAACTCTTGGGACTGACCGTGTCCTCCTGTGTAAAAGGAGAAGACCGCGGTGCGCTGGTGTCCCCCCTCCCGTCCCTGCTGCATGTGTCCTCCTGGATGGAAAGGCTGGACAGGCTGAACCCAGAGGGTCTGCCATTTTAAGGATCCTTCTGGCTCTGAACCTTTTGCTTCTGTGAGCTCTTACTGGAATCCCTCCCTTCTGCCCAGGCCTGGATGGTGCTTTTATCTAATGCCAGCCCTGCCCCAGCTGGTCTTCAAACAAGGTGAATCCAGTCCTCTGCATGGAAACACCTAGAAGGGAGTCGTAAAACAGGAGCCTTGTGACCCGAGTCTCCCTTGTCCATTAACCATATGCAGAGTTTTCCTGGCAGCTGCCCCTCTGGCCTCGTTCCTGCCTGTGGGGACAGGTCAGGTTAGTGGGGAATCAGTTGGGTCCTTTGGGGTTGGTCCCAGGAAATCTGCCCACGAAGGAGCCAGACGGACAAGGTGGTGAGGCCCCTCATGTCTGATGCAGGGAGCTGAGTGTTATGACTCAGAGTGGCCCTGGCTCTGTCTTTGTCAAGAGTGGGGTTGGGCCCCTGGGCTGCAGTACAGCAGGGGTCGATGAGAGCTGGGGCGGCAGGCAGACATTTTTGCCTCTTGAGGGAGGGTCTGAAAGCTTATTCCGTGGATACCCTCACAGACTCGGCTGAAGCTAGAGGCCTAGGTCACATGACCTGGGAGGGAGGCCATTCCTGGCCTGAGGACCCCATGAGCCTCCTGTGCCTGTGAGGAGCCACCCTGGGCTCTCCACTTCCCAATCCACAGCAGAGTTGCTGCTTCATGAAATTATACTTATTTACTTTGCGACCAGCTATGGTGTTCCCCGATGGTTCTGGGTGTGAGGGCTTCATCTCCCCCAGTGGGTCATAAGCCTCCTGAAGGCCAAGGCCTTGTCCTTTGTTCTTCACCTCGGGCAGAGGCAGGGGGTGCTGGCTTCTAGACCCTACCTTGGGCCCTGCGATTTGGACTCCCTTCCTCCTGGGTCCGGTTGCATGACGTTTTCTTGCCTGCCCCCTTCCCTGCACCCCTGCCCCTGGGAATCACACACTCTGGTGACCTTCTTCCCAGGGTTAGGGCCTTCTCAGCACGAGGGGGATGTTGATGTGCCCTCCTGGTGCAGCTCCTCTCATGAGAATCCCTGCGCTGGATGGTTCTTCTCCTTCACTGCAGCCCATAGGTCAAGGGGTTCTCGGAGTGCCCCGTTGACCCACCTGTGTTGGAACCCCATGGGGCACGTGTTAAAATCTCTTGACCCACAGGGATGGGCCGGAATCAGAACCTTGGAGTGGGAGTAGAAATCTGTATTAAATAAGTTCCCCCAATCATTCTGATGTGCACTGAAGTTAGAGAACCACTGTAGTGGTCTGCAGCCCCCATGCCCCACCCCTGTAAACACACACACAGACACAGACAGACAGGCAGACAGACAGACCCATACACACCCTGTTAAGTGACTGCTTCTGCTGCTGAGACACCTCTGCCTTCCAGGTATGTGGCTGGGTGGGCGGGAGTGCCCCAGTGCGGAGTCGGGTGGGTTCTTGATTAGGACCCATGTTAGGGGTTAGAGGAAGGAAGGGTTATAAGGGGGATCTCAGAATGGGGTTCTTTGGGGCTGCTGGGGAGCCAGAGGGGCTCAAGGAAGGGGCTGCTCCATCGCTGCAGAAGCCTGAAGCTGCCACCCACGTGGCCAGCCCGTGACCACACAGATCTCTGACTCTCATCAGGTGTCACGTGTGTCCGCTTGGCAATCCTGAAGCAGGGTTTGGGAAGGGTTATGTGATTAATCTTGTGCCCTGGAGAATGCAGCTGAGCACGTGTCTTAGAATGGAGTTGCAGAATCCCGGTGGTGTCTCCTCTCGGACGGCTGAAGACTGGGTGCTGAGGGTGGGAAGACCTCCCTCCCTCTCCTTACCTCCCTCCAGTATCACGAGTGATGAGAGGCGAGTTAATAACGATCCGACTGGAAGGACGCAGGGCTGGGACTCAGGCCTGCCTGGATGTAAGCCTTTAGTGCTTAGTTTTGATAGGACTTTGGACAATTTCTTTCCCTTTTTGGGAGCTTAATCTCCTGACCCCTTGTTCCTGCCCTGTCTGGCACCTTGCTTTTTAAGTTCAGGGTCAATGTCTACAGCAAAGAGTGAGAAATTTCTAGAGCTGCATGGCTTCCTTAGGAAGGCTGAGGATCCCGAGGTGTTAGTGATTTGGAGGCACGATGCTCCTGGGAGCTGCAGCGGCAGCTTGCCCTCATGCCTGCCCCATGCCAGCCTGAACAGCCAGAAGCACCTCTTCGGGGGATTCCTCCCAGGCCGAGGCAGGGCAGTCAGCAGCTTAGCCTGCTCTTGCTTTATCAGTGGGCAGCCCCCCAGCTGCTTCTGTAGAGTCCACGTGAGCGGTGGCTGAGCCATGGTTCTGGCGAAGGCGGATGCCATCCACATGGGTGCAGTGCAAAGGGTGAAGATTTCAGCCCCCGGACTCAGGCAGTCCTGGGTTTGAATCTCGACTCCCAACGCTTTTTTAGCTGTAGAGTCTTAGACAGGATACTTAAACACCTGACCCTTAGTTTTCTCGCCTACAAAATGGGAGGCGAATACAGCAATGAGCTGCTAGGGTATGTGATGTTACGAGGATTTGGTGAAGTGAAGCCATGAAACCCTTCTTAGCACCTGGTCCGCAGTCAGCATGAAATGAGGGTTAGTGGCTGGTGTGAGCCCGGGTGTGTTCCCAAGACACTCGTGAGCTTGCAACCTGAAGCTTAGGTCCTCAAGAATAACCAGCATCTGACTTGGGGTCTGGCTGTTGGAACCCTGGGCTGGCTTAGTACGGGCCTGAGTTGGTGCAGTTCGCCTTCCCCGGAAGTGGGCACCCCCCTGTCATCTGCCCCTGTTGTGCCATTTGTCCTACACAGGCTCCCTCCACCTGGGCCCTGGAGCAGCAAGGGGAGGGGCATGACGACAGGACTCAGGGTGCATCCAGGGGCCAAGAATCTGTCCAGCAGCCTTGACTTTTAACCTGGGGTCTGGATGGGAGGGGGGGCACTGCAGCCCCAAACCCGTTTGGAGCCCCATATGGTTCACTCTGCAGCTCTGGGACCACTCACTTCTCTCTTCTTTACTTCGCTTTGAAAAGAGTCAGCAAAATCCTTGTTTCCATAAGCATTTTTCTGGCTGTAAAAAGCTGAAGCCCAAACCTGTTATTATAGCTGTTCATGCTATTTTAATCTGCTCTGTTTAGAGGTAAGAGGGTAGCAGTGACTCTGCAATTACCGAGTACATTTGATCCACGGCGCAGCTACCGGAGCCGGTGGAGAGCCCTCTGAGTGGGATGGTGCCATGTGTGGCAAATCACTTTCAAATTTACTAAAAATATGCCCCTCTGCAGCCATGCAGATATCATAATTTTCCTCCCTGAGGCTTATTGAAATTCCCGGTCGCTTCCTGCCATCCGCTCGCGCCCAGCACGTGTCCCGTGGCCCTCCTGCCTGTTCCCTTTCATTCTTTGTCTTGGCCCTCTTGGCCAGATTCTGTCTGGTCTCCCTTGCCCTCCACCCCACCCCCACCTGCTTTTTCTTCCTCCCTCTTCATTTCCTGCTCACAAATATTTTATATTCTACTGACTGGCACGCTAGTGAAACCATTTGCGTTTGCCATCGTCAGAAGAAAAATACTTAGCATTCTAAACCTATCAACTATTTCAAATTTAAACAAGCTGGCCCGGCGCTGCGCCTCCTCCATACAGTAATTGTTGCATCCCCAGGCTCCCTGTTCTATCTCTGTTCCTATTTCATTCACTTTTCTATTTGCAGCTGGCGCAGAATACGGGCTTCTCCCCCTCCCTCCCTCCTGCAGCCCGCTTTGTAGCCAGTGACCTTGGCTTTCCCGAGGGCTGCACTGTAAATGAAATGTGGCATCGCCACATGTATCTTGATAAAATATATCAGTGGATGAATTGCTTTTCATATTGATTTCCTTGGACGAGCAAGGTGTATGTGGAAATCGTGTGTCTTAGTGAGAGTCCTAGAGAGAGGCAGGATGCTGAAGGAACGGCAGGCTTTGTTTTTCTCTCACTTAGGAAAAGTTTCTGCTTGTTAGCTTGGGAGAGAGGCCTCTTGGCTCTGTAAGCTCACCCTCTTTGTAGGAGGAAAAAGCAAATGTCACCAAGGGCGTGGCCTGTCACCAGGGAGGGCCATGCCATCCCAGTGACTGCCTGGGTCTTTGGGGTGAGCGTGCATCTGGATGACCCCAGCTACTTTGTTATTGGAGAGAGCTGAGAAACTGTCTAGCCCTACTGGGGGCCCAGCAGCGTGGAGGGTCATGGATGAGCAGATGTATTTGTATGTGATCTTTATACCCTCCCCCTGGCCACTTTCCACTTTCATGTGTCAGGTTAGTTGAGATGTGGCACTTTTGAATCCAGGACTGATGCTGTGGCCCAAGGGAGCTACGGGGTTGTGCTTGACCAGGTGTAATTCATATGTGTCAGCATCAATGCATGGGCGTGCATCAGTGTGTCTGCTTGCACGTACATGCACATAAAGAGCTGTGTGAGCCTTGCGTTTGGGCTGAGTGTGAATGCAGATAGACAGCAGTCTCCAGGCTTGCGGTGGCTGTTCTTAGCCAGCTCTGGACAACAGAAAGGACAGTATCCAGCGAGGTGATCAAAACTTCATTTTCTCTTCTCTGCAACTGCCAATTCCCTCTCCCAACTGCTCCGAAATAAAATAGATGTGTTCAGCCCTCTGTTCTATCCAAGACGTCAGCTGATAGTTGAATCTTTTTTTTTTTTTTTTTGCCGTACGAGGGCCTCCCACTGCTGTGGCCTCTCCCGTTGCGGAGCACAGGCTCCGGACGCGCAGGCTCAACGGCCATGGCTCACGGGCCCAGCCGCTCCGCGGCATATGGGATCCTCCCGGACCGGGGCACGAACCCGCGTCCCCTGCATCGGCAGGCGGACTCCCAACCACTGCGCCACCAGGGAAGCCCAGTTGAATCTTTTTATGAGGCTAAATAAGCATAGCTTAAGGTGATACTGTGTGCGCATGTGTATGCTCACGTAGTAAAACGCAGTTAAGTGGAATATTTGGGGATGAAGCTATGGTAATTCATTACATTTTCTGGCTAACTGAGGCTTAACTAGAAAATCCTTTTGGTTATAAGCTCTGCTGAGATGCTTTGCAAAACCAGAGCAGTACATTTTCCTTTGTAAGCACCAGGTAGTAAAGTAATTGAATCCTTCGACATTTCATGATCTTGCAGCATACGAGGGCTAGGTAGTCTTTGGTTATCACTTAAGATTGTACGTGTCGTATGGAGGGTGTAGAACTGGTTTGAATTAATGTGTACCCCAAGAAGATGGTTCTCACCCAGGGATAATTTTGTCTCCCAGGGCACATCCAGCGATGTATGGAGACATTTTTTGTTGTTGCACTAAGGGAAGCTGTTACTGGTATGTAGTAGGTAGAAGCCACAGACACTTCTAAGCTCCCTACACGATCAGGACAATCCCTTTGCGCAACCCCGCCCCACTACAAATAATTATTTGATCTAAAATGTCAATAGTGCTGAGATTGAGAAACGCCAATTTAGGATATATTTTTAAACATTTTTGTCCCCAAATTTTTACTTAATTCTTGCACACAAAATATTTTGTTTTCACGGGTCTGGCTTTTCCAAAGAATCAGGTGCTGGAAGTGTTCTGAATTATTGAAGCCTCTAATTCATTGACATTTATTGTTCCACAGAACAAATAGGGAAGCCTGCCAGTTTGCAGATAGGCAGGCCTGTCCCCAGATGGCCCGCCAGTGAATGCCCAGATTCATTGAATCATTTAGGACCATTAAAAACCATTAGGGCCACACTAGCTTTAGATTGAACTAAACAGAATAAATAATCCCAGAGGGGGCTGTAGTTTACCCTTTTCTCTTTGTCTTTACAACCCAAACTAAATTCCCAGAGACTTACCAGAACTTTCTGATGAAACACAGTTTATTCTACTTACTGCAGATCAGGGACAGTCTGGGATTGGCATACTTAAAAGTGCCTCCAGAGTACGTAGACATGTTCATTGGTTCTGAGTGGCCCTGAGTGAGCCTCTGCAGTGTCTGTCTGGTTTGGGTTTGGTTGGCTGTACCCAAGGGCAAATGGGGTGGGGATTTTGCATACTCTGCATCTCTGACGCTCTTTGAACACATCATTGGAAGTCAGTGGATTCATATACTAAAAAGTCTTTTAAGCAAAATCTAACTGGTTTGGGGGAGTTAGGAAAACTTCAGGGCCTCTCTTATTAGAGTAAACGAAAAGCTTTTACTGTGAACTTAATCTCAAATGAAACTTCGGTGTCAAATGTTCTGGAACTATTACGTGTCATTTTATTAACCCATACCCTTTCTGTCTAGAACGCTGTAAGAGTCTAGTTAAATGAAGTCTGTGTGTCTGGTGAATGCGTGTGAGTGGTTGAAGAAAAGATGTTCGATACTTGGTTTAATGTGCAAATTACCAATCCATGGTGACCTCTGTCAGGGGTTCCTTATTTCATATAAACTAAAAAGGAAAAAGCTGTCCCTGCAAGACACAGGGGATGGAGTCGTGCAGCTGAAGCATGGGGTCATCTCTCAAGTGGAATTTTAGAGATTTGCCTTACAGTGTTCATCAGAAGGGGCGGCTGCAGGGAAAGAGGTCTGGAGGTAGAGTTAGGTGTCCAAGCGTCTTGGCCTGGTAATGCTGCGTTCTGGCTGTGTGACCTTGGACAAGTTGCTTAACCTTCCTGAGGCTCATGAGGACAACAGCACCCATCCTGCCCTGTGCAGACCTATCTGGGGAATCAAGGGATGGGAAAGCACTCTGTAAGTTGCAAATAGCTGAGTAAACATCAGGCACTTGGGATATTGTTCCATCGTTAAGCAGGAGCAATGCCACTTGTAAACCAGGTTTTGAGTACATCCTGAGCGTTGTTTGTGAGAGGAGTCCGGGCTTCTCTGCACCCACTCCTAAGGAGGTCAGGTACCACAGGTCTCTCCATCTGCCATTTTCTAGCTGAGATGCTAAATAGAGTCATGGGCGTACCTGGGGTCTTTCTCGTTCCAGTGTAGCCTCTGGGGGGGCTAGATGTGTCTCCCTTCCTCTCTCTCAGATGGAATTGTATTTATAGCCTGGTATAAATACAATCAGAAGGTTCCTATAAAACTCTGTTATTACTGCAGCACAAAGTTAGACATGCTTGAGGTTTCGGCTTCTTGGCTCTTCCATGTGGCAATGAATATTTTATGGGAAAGGAAATACTTAGTGTCTGACTCTTTTTATAGTGCAGCTACTCACAGGGCTGGTAACCTTCCAGATCTCTCCAAAATCAAAAGCGTTGCCTGTCCATCTCTCTGCTCCTTTCTTCCCAAAATCCATCGCTGCTCTGCCTTGCTGAGGTTTCCGTGTTCTCGGTGAATGGGTCGATTTATACAATGTGTGGGGTACACTTTCCAATCCTAATTAATGCCCTAAACCAGAGGAGCTGGCCGCTCACCAGCTCTGCCCCACCCCTCCTGGCACTTCGCGGCTCTGGTCGGCCCTGGGGGAGGTGTGCTGGCGGGTTGCCCTCTGGGCTGTCAACTTGAAGGCCTCCATCTGCATTGCCTTCCATGCTGCCTTTGCCGAGTGCCCGGTAGCCACCAGAGGATGTGACCAGCCTCTCCAAAGTCTACTCTGATCTTGGAATTCAAAAAGGAATCGGTGAGTTTGAAGTCCAGCAGAACCCAAGAGCTCTTCCCTTGCAAGGCCTGAGCTTGGGGCTGGAGGCCTTACCATGGGCAGCCATCAGGTTGATGAGATTTCCCTCTCAGGCCCTCTTACTGCGGTCCCTTCAGTGACCCCACGTGTAAGGCTGGAAAATGGGGCCTGGATGGTCTTGGCCCTGGCTTACTAGGTCCAGGCCTTTAAGTAGAAGAAAGGGGTCTCCTAATGCCGCGGAGCAACTAGGTCCGTGAGCCACAGCTACTGAGCCTGCGCATCTGGAGCCTGTGCTCCGCAACAAGAGAGGCCACAATAGTGAGAGGCCCGCGCACCACAATGAAGAGTGGCCCCCGCTCGCCACAACTAGAGAAAAGCCCTCGCACAGAAACTAAGACCCAAGACAGCAAAAATAAAAAATAAATTAATTAATAAACTCCTATCCCAACATCAAAAAAGAAAAAAAAAGAAAGAAAGAAAAGGGTCTCCTGGCAGGTCAGCGTCCATGGAAATTGCTCCTTTGGCAGCCTGAGGCCATCCTGGCACAGGTGATCAGCTGGATTTGCCTGATGATCCTCAGACACATGTCATGACTACAGCGGCATTGCGGACGAGCTTTATGGTCAGATGACAGTGCCTCAGGTAGATAGCTCACGGGGCACTCCCCAGAGGCCCTCACAGGCTGGAAAAGTACTTAGGTCTCCCGTGGGTGTGGGCAAAGCAGCCTGGGTCTTTTGCCCATGCCCAGGGGGCCCCAGCATGAAGAGCATGGCGGGGTCAAGTGCAGCTTCTGAGACACAGGGGCAGAGCTGGCTGGGCCTCTCCCCTGGCTCAGGACAGTTTTTTCGTAGCAAGGGTGGGTCTGTGAAAAATGCTTCACATAATCTGCATAGGGACCCCACACTTCATTTAATGGGGCCCTGGGCATGCGACATTTCACCGTATCTGTCTTCTGCTCTGTGCCTGGTGTTTGTCTTGGCGCCAAAGTAGGTCCAGGGAGAGAGTGATTTGCAAACCTCCAGCGACTTCGGTTTGTTCTCCCAACTCTGATTGTGTTACCGCCCAATAGAGCTGTATTTCCTCACTACAGCTTTGTACTGTGTTTTCCTCTGTCCTCTTCTTCCCCTTCGTCTTTCCTCTTTTTTGGTCTTTAGACCTTGGTGGCACAGGGTGGGCAGAGAGTAGAGGACTTCTGGGCTTGTAGGCTCACAAGCTCAGCTGTGTCTTCAGCTGTGAAGGTGAAGAAAGGGTTACTTTGGGCTTCCCTGGTGGCGCAGTGGTTAAGAATCTGCCTGCCAATGCAGGGGACATGGGTGGGAGCCCTGGTCTGGGAAGATCCCACATGCCGCGGAGCAACTAAACCCGTGCACCACAACTACTGAGCCTGCAGACTAGAGCCTGTGAGCCACAACTGCTGAGCCCACGTGCCACGACTACTGAAGCCCGTGCACCTAGAGCCCGTGCTCCACAACAAGAGAAGCCACCGCAATGAGAAGTCTACGCACCGCAACGAAGAGTAGCCCCCGCTCACCACAACTAGAGAAAGCCCGTGCACAGCAATGAAGACCTAACACAGCCAAAAATAAATAAATAAAGTAAATAAATTTTTTTAAAAATGGGTTATCTCTTATTTTTAATAGTTTGGAGTGGGATCAGCAGATGGCTCTCTGGAGAAACTGAGCACAGCATTTTCTACCTGGGATTGGATACACAGTGAGGACATTTAGCACAAGTCGGCATTTAGGGTTCACCAGTTTGTTGGGAGGGTTAGATACAGGCGAGGCTAGAAGAACTGAAATCCTCAAATGTTCTAAAAGCATCATTATTGGTCTTTACTCATATTTTAACTAGCCCTCCCCACCTGTGAAATAAACGATGAAGATGGATAAAAGAAATGTAACCAGAGAGAGAATAAAGAGGGAAAACTTTTACTAAGCGTCTGTTCTATAATAGACACCGCCTTGTGCTTTTTTTGTTGTTGTTGTTGTTGTGGTACGCGGGCCTCTCACTGCTGTGGCCTCTCCCGTTGTGGAGCACAGGCTCTGGATGCGCAGGCTCAGCGGCCATGGCTCACGGGCCCAGCCGCTCCACGGCATGTGGGATCTTCCCGGACCGGGGCACGAACCCACATCCCCTGCATCGGCAGGCGGACTCCCAGTCACCGCGCCACCAGGGAAGCACTGTGTTGTGCTTTTAAATGAATACCTTCCAGGTTAATTCCAAAGCTAAAATTCAGCAATTCCCTGGTTCTGGGATCTGGGTAATCCATAGATGGGATCATTGGTCCAGGGATCAGATAACACACCAGTATTGAGCGTCTCATTCCATGTCTAGAGATGTGCCAGATACCATGGAAGATTCAAAGACGTACATGCTGTAATCCCATCTCTTAGGGATTAAGGCCACACACCACACACACACATGTATGTACACACACATGTGCATGCACAGAGGTAGACACATGTTAGAGCAGCTCTGCATTCCAGTGCTCCAGGAATTCACAGGGCACTGTGTCCTGGGTATCAAGAAGGTGACATGAGGCACCCTTCCTCCTTAGCAAAGCCTTATGGGCTGCCGTGATGGAAAGTGTGGGCACCAGCAGAAGGTTAGGACAGAAAAACTCTCTCCTCAGCATGTATGGTTGGGACTTCCCTGGCAGTCCGGTGGTTAAGACTTTGCCTTCCAATGCAGGGGGTGCAGGTTTGATTCCCGGTCGGGAAGCTAAGATCCCACATGCTTCGGGGCCAAAAAACCAAAACATAAAACAGAAACGATATTGTAAGAAATTCAGTAAAGACTTTAAAAATGGTCCACATCAAAAAATCTTTAAAAATCAAAAATAAAGATGTATGGTTAATGAATGTGGTAGGCAGAATAGTGCTTCCGCACCCCTCAAGATGTCCATGTCCTAATCCCCGGAACCTGTGAAGATGTTACTGGCAGAAGGGAATTAAGATTGTTAATCAACTGACTTTGAGACAGAGAAGTATCTTGGATGATCCAGGTGGGTCCAGTGTAATCACAAAGTTCTTTAGATGTGGAAAAGGGAGACAGAAGAGTTAGTATCAGAGTCAGGAAAGGAGACGTGAGGGTGGAAGCAGAGAACCAGAGAGACGGCTGCCTGGGAGAAACTCTGCCTGGTGTTGCTGGCTTTGAAGATGGAGGAAGGGACCACGGGCCAAGGAATGAGGGCAGCCTCTAGACGCTGAAAAAGGTGAGGGCACAGATTCTTCCCTAGACCCTCCAGAAGGAACACGGGCCTGCCCACACCTTGATTTTAGCCCAATGAGACCCACTTTGAACCTCCTGCCTACAGAACTGTGAGATAATATATATGTTTTGTTTTAAGCTGCTAACTTGGTGGTAATTTGTTATAGCAGCAAAAGGAAACTAATACAGCGAGGTGGAAGAAATTGGAATGGCTGGTCGTCAGGGGAAAGGGGACCAGTGCTCTTCGTTTTACTGTTCTCAGGAGGTCCTGCAACACGAAGTGATGTTTTTTTTCATCCCTCCCCAGAAAGCCAGGCAGGACTGACCCTTATCCCTCCCAGCTTCTTGTGCAGCTCAAAGCAAAACAACCTTGCCCTTCCCTGTGCCTCACTTCCTTCTGTGGGATGGCCCCTCTCTTCCCTGCAGTGCTGTGAATTCACTTTGTGGGCACAGATTCTCAAAGAGGGACTCCGGCTAAAGATGGAAGAGGGTTGCATGGAATTCGGTTGAAGTCTTTCTGCCTTGAGGGACAGGCTTGGACCCTGGCTGGTGTGGGGTCTGGGTTCCGATGTCACTCTCCACCTTCCTTTGCTCAGGTTCTTCTTTTAACTTGTCTTCCTTGTGTGAAAACCTGGGTGAAGTTTTTAAAATAAGTAAGTTCTCCCAGGAAGGACTAAACATAGCATTAGTTTTCAAGTCCTGGCATTTTATGAAGGTTATTTACCACTGTTTGGAGGGTAAGGTGCTCTGTGTAGGGCCACCCAAGAGTAGCTGTGGAAATGAGGTCTTGTCCCCATAAAGGAGAGGGCTGTGAGTTCATTGATCACAGATCTGTCCATAGGCTGTCAGAGTCAGGAGGAGCATCCTCATTTTACAGATGGAGAAACTGAG
The DNA here is from genome assembly GCF_964165515.1 of Mesoplodon bidens. NCBI lineage: Eukaryota > Metazoa > Chordata > Mammalia > Artiodactyla > Ziphiidae > Mesoplodon > Mesoplodon bidens. The sequence continues at coordinate 18,109,295 of NC_138164.1, read as the reverse complement.
TCTTAGGGAGCTTACATGGTCCATGGAAGAGCTTGCAAGTTTGTGACCGTCTGAGAGCTTTTCCCCTTACTGGCTCTGCTAGTATTGCCAGTTTGGGGGCTCTGGGTGAATTGTGGTGGTGACAGAGATCAGTTTTCCAGTGTTGCCCCCAAGAGATGAATGAAACTAATCAGATAGAATATTGCCTGCCAAAGCGTTTGGTTTGGGAGGTTTTACCCTCTATCATGGAACCTGAGAATAATGTCTGTTGAGGATGACTTTATCTTGGGTGTTTCAGTTTTATTTTTAAGATTCAGGTGTAGGTTTAAGTAAAGGGCATCCTCCTCCTTGAAGGTCTTATCATGCTGTCTCTGGAGTTTATGACTTAGCTCTTTTCGCTGGGTGAGGTGTCTGTACTTTCTCTTATTATCCTATTCTTCTGCCTCCCAGATCTCCACAATTGTCCCACGTTCTTTGTGACATCTCTTTTCTGGAAGTCTTTAAAAATATTCTAGGTTTTTTGTCTGTAATACTTGAGTACATTTATTCCTAGATACAGAGAAGGTCCAAGGACCTCCCAGGCTCTCTAAGTCCTCTGATTCTTAGAAGGTTAAACTATTACGGAAACTGCATCTGTGTCTTCTCGTATTTCCCGCAGGCAGGGGTGACCTTTGGGGGTTACCTTGTTCAGATCAACCATTATCTCCCATTTGAAGTCTGCTACTCTCATCTCTCTACCAAAAGAGGAACTAAACCTCATTGTCATGGTTAAGGTCACAGCCGACAGCCAGCTAAAGAAGTCAATGCTCTGCACTCACACTGCTCCCCCACTCCCCAGCTCGCCCATCCTCTCTAAGATGCAAGTGCCTTGGGAAAGAAAGGGAGTAGGGTACAAGAAAGATGAAAAGGCTACCTGTGGTCCTTTCCCTCTCTCAGCCTCACTGGAGAAGGAACTTGGCTGGGTATAGTAAAGTGACATGATGTGGATGTTCAGATGGCAATTAAGTATTTATCTGACCCGATGCGAGGATTTCCAAGCGCCTCCAAATCCTTCCAGCCTGTTTGCAGTGAGAGGCCTGGAGGCTTCCAACAAGACAACTAGGGCGTGAATTAGATTGTGTCTTCTGGAAGGGAGCTGAAGTTCCTTGCCCACTCTGTTATGGTTTATTTCATTAAGGTTGACCATGTCCTTCTCCCTGGGCAGAGAGAATGAAGATGGGTTCCATGGAGAAGACAATGAAGCAATGGCAATGGAGAATGACTCCATCGATGGTAGGGGGCTTTCTGAGACCCTGATGGGGTCTCCCTCCTCCCCCCCAGTGAATGGTGCAGAGTTGGGGGAAGACCCTACCGGGCTGTTTTGAGCATATCACCCCCTTCCGGTGATGAGTGTGGCGAGCCCCGTACTTTGCACATGAGTGGTGCACAGGGGACAGCTCAGGTGAGCCCTGCTGTCCTGGTTGGCTCACACAGAAGGCAGCAAGCGAGGAGTGGCTTGTGGGGCCCTTGGGAGGAGCCTGTCAGGAACCAGGATGAAAGGGTGCCCAGGAGCAGTTGACAGGCCCACCTACGAGTCCTCTGTTCTCAAGCTGGAAAGAAAAGCAGGTAGCAGGGAGAGGAGGAGGCAATTCTTAGGGTCGGGATGGGGTTTAACCCTGGGAGCTGCCCTTTCAGAGCATAACAGCCCATGTGACTGAAGAGTGGGTAGGGTTAGTATCCCCAGCTTGACAAACCACAGAATTTGGAGCCAGGAGAGGATGTAAGAGCCAAGGGCGGGATGCCTGGAGGTTTAGAAATGGGTGTGGTATTTCCAGATAGCAATAAACCTTAGAGAAGGTGCTCTCTTCAGCTTTATTGTTTGGAGCCTATATGCAAAACTTGTAACACCCTTCATCTAGCCTTCAGCCTTGCATCTCCCCTGTGTTGTTAGCTTTTTACATGCTTATGTCTTGTGTTCCCTACTAAGTTTTAAGGTCCTTGAAGGTACAGCCTATGTATTACATTTCTCTGAACCTTTCCACAGGGGCTAACACCATGCCTTGCATTTAGTAGGCAATAACTATCTCAACTTTGAGTGAATGGGACTACTGCTCCCTGTTCCCTTCCTCTTAGGGGAGCTACTTACTCATATTCCCATGGTCTCACTCATCACCTGTCCCCCAGCCAGCTGTCTGTCTCAAAAAGCAGCTGATGCTAGCCTCTTCCTCCTCCAGAGGTGCTTTGGTGAGGATTTATAAGATGAAAATCATGGGACGTAAATGGCAGCCTTAGAACAGAGGGGTCCCTGGAACCACACTTCTGAAACCTGACGGAGACCCTTCTCCAGGCTGTCACTGTTGATTCGTGGATTTCCCAGCTCACTGGTCAAGCTGATTCTCTGTCCTGAAAGGGAAAGGGGGGCCGCCTGTCATTCCCTGGAATCTCCAGTTATTATTTTTACCGTCTTCCTTCCTTCCTGATCCTCGCCAAACTCCTTCATTTGCCAGCTCTGCCAGCGTGTTCAGTGTGATTGTTTCAGCTTTATTTGGAAACTGGAAGCCTCATTTTACTATAATAGTTCCTTAGTGATTTTCTAAATGAAACTTGCATACTTCCTGTGCTCCACCACTTCTCAGATATTAAACAAATATCTCCAAGAGGTTTTCTTTTCTTTTTTTACCTTTTTTTCTCAGACACCAGCAGCTTGCTCAGCCACATGGTGAGAGATGGGGCGTGTTGTGGGGACATGCCCGCTTGTGCACGTGTGTGTAGTAGGGGGATTCTTCGGGAGGGTGTGGTTTCTGCCCAGTGTTTTCTTGTCTTGCTGGCATCCAGCTCGGGAGCAAGACAGAGCACGCTGGCAAGTGACCAAAACAGAGTGTGTGGCAGGAAGGCCCTGTCGCCCTGATACTCCTGTGAGGATCCACCTGTCCATGAAGGGGAGGCTGTGCAGGAGGTCGGAGAGCAAGTGTCTGGCTAGTCTCCAAGGCCAGATGTTCTTTAGTGCCGTGTGTCATGATAGGAGGGCGTCTAGGGTACGTCAGACCTCGGCTGTGGAACCACCATCATCCTGTGTTCCCCCCCTACCCCGTCAGGGGCCCGCAGTGGCGCCCTCTGTGTCTGCTTTCCAACCTCACCTTGTCCCCCCTTAGCTGTCCTATCTAACTCCTCCCGTGCTGCTCCACAGCACTCCCTCAGCCCCCGCTCGCCTGGCTCCCAGTTGGCTGCTCTTCGCTCAGGAATGATGTGATTCTTGTGTCTGCTTTGCCCTCATCTGAAATGCCTCTCCTCTTCTCTGCCTGCTCCACCCTTGTTACCTTCTGGGCGCAGCCTGGAGCCCACTGCTCAGGGGGCCCCTGAGTTTTTGATTCCCACTGACTCTGGGTGTGGTGATTTCAGTCAGGACCTGACATCTAAGCATGGGAATAAGAACTGGTTTATATTATCCTGTGTATTGTCTTCTCTCTTCAACTAGAGGGCAAGCTTTAGGGAGGCAGGTGGTGTCCTGTGCTTTTGTGGTATCTTTCACTGTGCCAATACCTGATAGATTCTCAACCTGTCTGGGCTGGTGAGAGAGAAAGGGGACTTGGATATTTTTGTCCCCCACCATGCTGAGTTGGTAACCAGCTCAAGATGACTGAGAGGAAGAAGTGACACAGCGTTGCTCCTCCATTGCATGTTCTTGTTGCCATCTGCATTCTCATCCGTAGATGATGGTCTGTTTGATTGGATGGACATTGGATGGTCTTTGGAAATGTCCTCATTCTCAATACAGAATTAGGGCACTTCTTTCTGTCCCTCTCCTCCCATGGTCCCTGCCCACCCCGAGCCTTCCAGTCCTAGCCTTCCACTCCTAGACAGCTCCGTTGTTTGTTTCAGGGAGGGTTTTGGCGGCTGGTCAATGACTGCAGTGCTGAGATCAAAGTCAGCCTCTGTCGTAGGACTCCACACAATCCAGCCCTCGCTACGACCTCTGCAACCCATTTCTTCACCTGACCCCTCTGGGTAGGCCATCCAGACTCCCAGAGGCTGGTCCAGCATTGACTTGGCAAGTTTTGGCTCATGTGATGCCTCCATCACATGGAACTTTCTCCCTTATCTGAGGCCTTTCCATTCTTAATATTCCCTAACGTGGGTAGATAGAGCTTCAGAGCTTACAAAGGCCCTGAAAGGACCAGCTCTATCTCACCAGGCCCTCAAGCCATCTCTAGCCACACCACCCACCTTTTAGCTGCTCCTCTTCTGCACACCTGCAACATGGATTATTTGTTGGCATTTTGGCACATAACCACATCTTCCCTTTGGGATTCTTTCTCTGTCTCTTTCTCACCAGCTACGTGATGAACCAACCAGAGGACCAGGGTCTATCTTTCTTCTTCTTCAGGCTTATACTAGCTAACACTTATTTAACACATTATATTCTCAACACTGTGCTGAGTCTTGTACATGCGCAATCTCATATTTCTGTCCTCTGGGGTCATGATATCCGAGGCTGAGATAACCGAGGCTTAGAGAATCCCAGCATCTTAAAGCTAGTAAGTCGTGGACCTGGAATTTATGATGAGGGCTGGTGACAGAGTCTGAGTTTTGTTTTTGTTTCTTTTTTTCTTTTGAATTTTATTTATTTATTTATTTATTTATTTATTTATTTATTTACGGCTGCGTTGAGTCTTCATTGCTGCGCACGTGCTTTCTCTGGTTGCGGCGAGCGGGGGCTAGTCTTCGTTGCGGTGCGCGGGCTTCTCATTGTGGTGGCTTCTCTTGTTGTGGAGCACGGGCTCTAGGTGCACGGGCTTCAGTAGTTGTGGCTCGTGGGCTCTAGAGCGCAGGCTCAGTAGTTGTGGCTCGTGGGCTTAGTTGCTCCGCGACATGTGGGATCTTCCCCGACCAGGGCTCGAACCCATGTCCCCTGGATTGGCAGGCGGATTCTTAACCACTGCACCACCCGGGAAGTCCCTGAGTTTTTAAACTGTTTGCTCTGCCAACTAGAAATGTCTCAGGTTCTACCACTTACCAACTTGATGACCTCAGACAAGCTGTTTACTTCCTTATGCCTCAGTTTCCTCCTGGCAAAACAGAAATAAAAATAATACCTGCCCAGTAGAGCTGTTCTGAGAATTGGATGAGACAGTGCATGAAAATGTACAGAACAGTGCCGGGAACATAGTAAGTGTTCAAATATGCCTTGTACACCATTCTTCTAATTCTTCTTCATTATCAGCCTCATCTTAATATTGTTGTTTGCACCACAGTATCACCTCCGGGGTCTCAGGTATCATCTTAGCACCTAAGATAAGGCTATGCACGTGGCTTGTGCTCAGAAAATGCTCGATTAATGAATGAGAGGCACTTGGGTTTCCAGAGGTGACTTGGTGGGAAGTACTCGGTATGATGCTGTCTGCGTGGCAGGTACTGATTACGAGGCTGTCTTTGCTAGCGTGCAGCCTTGGCAGGTTGTTGTTGTGGTGGTGGCGGGGGGGTGGGGGGGTTGGTGGTGGGGAGGGGTAAGGCATGGTGGGATGTGATGGTCACTGCAGTCGAGAACCTTCCTGTAGCCTAAAACCTTTTCTTCCTTCCCACCCCCTTCCCCAGTAGCTCTGAGCCCTGCCAAGTCTGTACGCGAGCCTTGAAATGACAAAGTACCCTTTAGTTAATTGCACAACGGATTGCCTAGAGTTAAAAGTTCTGATTTATATGACTATAGCTCTAACTGCTCAATAACACAGGCCTGTAATCTACTTTCATTTCAAACAGAACGGTGATTTATAGGACAGCATGCCGCTTTAGCTCAGAAATGAGGTGTTCAACATATGCTCTGTTGACATAAATTTGGAATTTATCGCTGTTGTCAAAACTGCCTGTTGGACAAAGGTGGGTATTAAGGCAATAAATGGCTCAGAATAGTTCTCTGTCACATTTCCTAACCATTGTATTCAGTCTATTTGAGGGAAAATATATATACTTAAAAGCAGTCAAATGTCCAAAATCCATGCATCTTGTTTTGAATGGTGAGAAGGGAGGAGGCTGGGAGGATGGCGGGGTGCGGGGGCTTGTAGAGGGGTGGGGGTGGGTCAGGGGTGTTGTCGAGGAGAACGGTTTTCATGAAGTTACGGCCCATTTTTAAAAGA